>NC_087271.1:22166032-22474603 GCF_015220805.1 Pogoniulus pusillus | reverse complement strand
GGATGGTGTGAGTTCAGAATATTGAATTTAATAAATCTATATTTTTATATAAAATTTATATTGCCCCAATTAATTTCTCTCCTCTGCCAAATAGGCGTAGGCACTGAGAATTCCCCTCTGCAACATCCACCCATCAAGTCTGTGTTTTTCCAGCTTGGTGACGAGGATGTCACATGGAACAGAGTCAGATGCCTTAAGATCACCCTGTGCCATCCTTCCTAAATTTCCTGAAGCCCATCTTTTGTGGGTACCTCCACAGGTTCTCACCCAGATGACCAGAATTTGATTAAGACAAGGACTACCAGCACAGAGATCCCCAGCAGAGGTGAGGAGCCTTTTGCTGCTGTGACAGGCGGATATGTCTATACTGAAGTCACAAAAGCAACTATGGTGTGTTACGGTGCTACTTGAGCTCTCGTTAGAAGCACTCAAACCACAGCATCATGCGTCTCTGCACAGCTCACCTCATGCTGTTCCTCCTGTGTGTAAGCTAGCTGGTTTAAAAATAGATTGAGTACTTCTGTGCTACAGACATCTCCCTACTCCTAAAGATTTTGGTCACAACAATTATTCCATGAAATCATCCAGTTTGGATGATTTCAGGTCACTTTCCTTTCTCACAATATCCCATATATTTATGGATATCAAATCAAAATGTCTGTATTATAAAAAACATGAGAGATATGACAAAAGAGTTGGTGGTGTTGCTGGAGAGCTGCCTGGCAGAAAGGGATCTGGGGGTTGTAGTAGATGGGCAACTGAATAGGAGCCAGCAGTGTGCCCAGGTGGCCAAGAAGGCCGATGGCATCCTGGCTTGTACAGAAAATGCTGAGGCTAGCAGGAGTAGGGAGGTGATCGTCCCCTAGGATTTGGCTTTGGTGAGACTACCCCTCAAGTGTTGTGTTCAGTTCTGAGCACCACAAGAGAGATATGGAGGTTCTGGAGCAGGTCCAGAGGAGGGCAACAAAGCTGGGGAAGGACCTAAAGAGTAAATCTTATGAGGAGCAACTGAGGGAGCTGGGGATGGTTGGTTTGAGGAAGAGGAGGCTGAAGGGAGATCTCATTGCTGTCTACAGCTACCTGAAGTGACATTGTGGTGAAGCTGCTGCTGGTCTCTTCTCACAGGTAGTTGGAGATGGAACAAGGGGGAATGACCTCAAGCTGAGGCTGGGGAGGTTTGGATTGAACATTAGGAAAAAGTTTTTCATGGAGAGAGTGGTCAGAGAATGGAATAAGCTGCCCAGGGAGTTGGTGGAGTCACCCACCCTGGATGTGTTTAAGGCTGGTTTGGATGTGGTACTTAGGGCTATGGTTTAAGGTGAATCTTGTAGAGTAGGGTTCTAGGTTGGACTTGGTGATCCCGAGGGGCTTTTCCAACCTGGATTTTTCTGTGATTCTGCAAAGAGCAGTCACAGTTTATCAGAGGGAAGGGAGAATAAGGAGTGGAAAGCCAGATCTCTGAATGTAGGCAAGCTCTCAGGGAAGATTACATACTTAAGAACTGATCCAAAGATCAAAGACACACCTTCACCTCAACAGTGAAGCAGAAGTGACCCTTATCATCTCCAAAGTGCACTCCATTGGTAAAGAAGTAAAGCAGAAGTCCACTTTTAATGGAAAACCAGGTATGAGTGAAACCACCAGAGAGGGGCAGATTACATCAAAAAGAAATGCATTTTGTTGTGGGGGAGTAGATAAAACCCCACTCTGCCTGTACCATTGATTTCCTTCCAGGTGAAGAAAGCATTTAGCACCCTGAGGCTAAACTTGGACCCTTTGCAGCACAAAGATATAAAAAAGGCAGTGGTGGGGAAATAGCCACCAAAGTTTAGTGAGGGAGCTTAATGAAAGCATGGAAAAAACATGGGGGGAAGGGAAGGGAAGGGAAGGGAAGGGAAGGGAAGGGAAGGGAAGGGAAGGGAAGGGAAGGGAAGGGAAGGGAAGGGAAGGGAAGGGAAGGGAAGGGAAGGGAAGGGAAGGGAAGGGAAGGGAAGGGAAGGGAAGGGAAGGGAAGGGAAGGGAAGGGAAGGGAAGGGAAGGGAAGGGAAGGGAAGGGAAGGGAAGGGAAGGGAAGGGAAGGGAAGGGAAGGGAAGGGAAGGGAAGGGAAGGGAAGGGAAGGGAAGGGAAGGGAAGGGAAGGGAAGGGAAGGGAAGGGAAGGGAAGGGAAGGGAAGGGAAGGGAAGGGAAGGGAAGGGAAGGGAAGGGAAGGGAAGGGAAGGGAAGGGAAGGGAAGGGAAGGGAAGGGAAGGGAAGGGAAGGGAAGGGAAGGGAAGGGAAGGGAAGGGAAGGGAAGGGAAAAATAAGTAGGGAGAACAGAAGTTGCGGTTGAAAAAGCTACAGGCAGCATTCAGTGAAACAAAAGGGAAAAAAGAAGCAAAGCCAGAGTAAATGGGAGTTGTTCAAAGATAATTGAATGCTTATGTTTGCCAGCCAGCAATAAATACCCTGCCAGCAAAAGCAAGCCAGCATGGGCAAGTGGAGGAGCTGCAAAAAGCAATCAAGGGGAAGCAAGTAGCATATGCAAGCGGGGCTGCAGTGCTGTAGGGTACAGGAACAGGAGATGGGGGACGACAGGTTTGAGAATGAAGCTGTGAGGCTGGAAATGAGGCAGAACTATGTATCTTGAACTGCATTCAAATAGGGCCCTTAGGCCTACCTTCAGGCACGCTGGAAACCTGAAGGAAAGGCAGCTGGACCACAGTGTAAGGCTCTGGCAGTGGTTGGGAGAATTGATGTGTTTGGGATTGTTTTCTGGTAGAATAACTGTTCAGTTTAGTAAGGAGGAATGGGAAATCAGTCCTTGCTCTGCCTATGACTTTGCAGGAACTGAAGCAGCTAACAGCAGAATGTAGCTGGGCTGTTCTAACAGACAAAGCAGAGAAAGCAGAAAGAGCAGGGAATTGCTGGTCTGTCTAGAAAAAAATCACAGAGAGCAAGAATAAAGGAACCTTTCACAAGAAATACCAAGCCAGAGCAGGCCAAACCTAACCTACACCAACAGCCTGTCTTTGTCACCAGCCAGTGTTCAAAGGGAAAAGATACAGGAGGTGCTCAAGTGAGGAGACCCTTCTCCTGGTAAAAGGAGCAGTATTGCTGTCTCATCAAGGTGCTGTCTCTAAGATGAGCAGATCAGTTAAATGCCCTGGGCACAGGGTTAGATAAAAGTATCTCATCAGTTTTCAGGGCCAATTTCTCTTCTCTGTTGCCAGGAAAGCCTACGGGGAACCAAAGAGAACACCACATGGACACAACTTCAAGTACTGAGGCAAGAGTCATCATTTGCTGCAGCACATTCTTTTAAGTGGTATTCCCAAAAGCAACGAATAATGCAGAACTTATGAGGTGTAAAGAGCTGGTCACAACGAGAAGTAAACCAATACCTGCCAATAGTACAAAGCCTTTCACAGGCTGCCAGGCTCCTCCACCTGTAGACTGAAAGCAAAGTGAGAAGGGGATGTGATGTTTGTAGCCCTACCAAGGAAATGCAGCAGCAGAAACAAGAAAATGAATTATTTGTTTAGTTGGTCCATAGGAAGATGCCTGCCCAGGGTCAGGCTGATTTTAGAAGACAGCCTAGAAATACTGTCCAGAGACTAAGGAGGTCATAGCATTGAAACTATTTCCGCAGAGGTTTTCCAGGAGAAAATATCTTTGCTCTAGCCACATTTGTGCTTGCTATACGTTGCCTTTCTCACAGTTTGAAACAAGTAAACCTCTCCCAACCACAAAGTGATGTTTCATTCGCGTTCAGCCAATTCAGGCACAAGGAACAAACTCATGGGAGAGGAGAGCCCACTTGAAGCAGATCACTTGTCAAAATGTAGCTCCCATGAAGAAGGGCTCGCAGTTGAACAACCACCCAAGAATTGCTTGGCAAAGTAATTTTGAGCCGATGTAGCTGAGAAACGTGGGTCTGTTTGCAGATCATCTGTCAGGCAGAAGAGGATGCCAGACTGATCAGAGAAGGAGAAAGCTGTCAGAGGAGCCACAGTGTGTCCCCTTGCTGGAAGAACACAAAAGCTAAGGCCTGTGCTAGTTTGAAACAGGCTAGAATGTTTTGGTGGGAAGAACCAGATTACAGGCTGTGGAAAGAAAACAGTGCTGATGTCCACTTTCACAGTATCACAGTATCACCAAGGTTGGAAGAGACCTCACAGATCATCAAGTCCAACCCTTAACCACAGAGCACAAGGCTAGACCATGGCACCAAGTGCCACGTCCAATCTTGCCTTGAAGTGCCCCAGGGACGGCGACTCCACCACCTCCCCGGGCAGCCCATTCCAGTGTCCAATGACTCTCTCAGTGAAGAACTTTCTCCTCACCTCCAGCCTAAATCTCCCCTGGCACAGCCTGAGGCTGTGTCCTCTCGTTCTGGTGCTGGCCACCTGAGAGAAGAGAGCAATCTCCTCCTGGCCACAACCTCCCCTCAGGTAGTTGTAGACAGCAATAAGGTCACCCCTGAGCCTCCTCTTCTCCAGGCTAACCAATCCCAGCTCCCTCAGCCTCTCCTCGTAGGGCTGTGCTCGAGGCCTCTCACCAGCCTCGTCACCCTTCTCTGGACACGCTCAAGCATCTCAATGTCCCTCCTAAACTGGGGGGCCCAGAACTGAACTTTGCTCATAGGCTTGCTGAGATGTATAAAAACATAAGTCAAAACATAGATAAGACATTCAGCATCACTCACACTTGGGCTGCTGGCTGAGCTGCATCTTACTCTCTAACCTCACCCTCCATTTTGGACTAATGCACTTTGCTTCCTAACCCCCTGGCCAAACCTCCATTCTTCCTTGGGACTGGGGTAAGGTTGAGAGGGGCAGGGGGAAGGTGCAGGGGTGGTTGGGAGCCCCTCCTGGGGACTCAGGTTTCTGAGAGGGGAGTTGTGTTTCTCTATTACCTTTGACCTTGTATATTTCTGTCTATAACTGTATATACTGTAAAGAGCTGCTTGTATATTGTGCTAAGCTGTAAATATAAGCTTCATTCATATTTCCAGAGCTGGCTGAGTCTAGTCTGGGTGATTTCCAAAGTGTGGGGGGGCAGGGAACACCCAAACCATCACAAGACCTGACCTTTGTTTAAGCACTTCTGAGCACCTCAACCTGTACTTTTTTTTCCCCCCTTCTTTTCCAGAAACACTTGAGCTAATTACAGGGTTGTTTTTTTCAAAAGTTATTTTATCCAAACAATTTTAGGTTCTTCTTATTTTCCAAATCATGTGGTTTAATAATTAAAACAAAACAAAACAAAACAAAAACAAACAAAAAAAAACCACCTCCAAATAGTAGTAACTACTATTTAAAATACAGAGAGAAAACTAAAAATAGATTCTTCCCAGTAGCAGAGACCAAACTCAATACTTCAGTGATTTCATTGCTGGTCTTTTTTTTTTTTTTTTCTCTCTTATGCAACCAGATCAGCTCTAATTAGTTGTGACTAAAGCATCTGCTTTAGCAACACCTGATCTACAAGCCAGGGAAACCAACAGAGAGACTCCTGCTTATTTCAGTGTGCTTTGGAGAATGTTCATGTTGAATTAACCAGTAAATCCAGGCAGAAAAAAAAAATCTAGAGAATGAGGATGAAAGTAATTTGGGCTCCCCAAAAAAGAAAGTGGTTCTGGCAAGCAAAATCAGAAGGGGGGAAGGTGTCTGGATCAACATTCTTTCACTTGCCCCTGTGACTCTTGCAGTAACCTGACACATATTAGGTCAGTTTATGTCAGAAGAAGCCAGCTCAGCTGAGCCCATAGTGGCTCCACAGTCCTGCTATTCCTGTCCCGAGGTTCATTTGTTGCACTGTTTTTCATGCATGCTAAAATCCCCTTTATTTTCCTCTGTGCTGCTGTTGCCTGTGATTGTACAGAAGGGATTTCTAAATGCTTATTTACTACCATCCTCTTATAATTCCCATATCTTGGACAAAAGGCTGGCCAATTCATTTTGAAACAGGGTGTTCATCTTTTCAACTGCTACATAGACTGGGGCATCGATAAATTAAGAGTTCTAGGGATTAATTGATTGATTGGAGCAAGGTTGGTTAACTTCATGACTAAATGGGAACTAATCTGCTAGCAGACAGAGTGGAGCTGAGTTACTTTTGTAGTCAGTGGGTTTGAGTTATGGAAATTAAAAAAATGGCTGATGATAATAATAATACAAACAGGGATACCAAACGGAAAAAAAGGGGAAAAGGAGGTTTTTCTCCCAAAAGAAAATGTACACAGGCTCTGTTAGATCTGAAATGATATCTTCCTCAACCTCTTTTCTTCCTGAAAATCACTACTTCTGAAACAGAAATGCTACTGAAGGAAAGATCCTATTATCAGCAGCAGTCACATTTCACAGCAGTGTGATTAACTGCCGGTCACATGGTCCCCTCGCTCACCACTTGTAGACAGCTCAATAATTTTAACGAGGAAAGAAGAGCATCCTTCTCTCTCCTCCTTCCTTCCCCTCCCCCTTCCCTTTTTGCTTGCTTTCTCCCCCTCCCTTCTCCCCCTTCGCTCTTCCCTTACAAGGCAGGCAGTTGAAGCTGACCCTTAAGGAAAACCCCACTGGGACCTGGATATCACTTATCAAGTCTAAATACGCTGTCCTAGTCCAGGTTGATGTGAAGAGCGGCAGCCACATCTCAAAAATCTCCCCCTTTCAGAACAAAACCAGTCACCTTGGCCAGGAAATGTACTACTTCCATCACAGTCACACTTCAATCACCAGTCTCTGCCTTGTCTCAGCTCCTGTCCTTGGTTTGGAGTATTTACAGCCCATCTGTCTGTCTCAAACACACTTCTCACTCAAGAGGGAAATTAATCTCTCCTTCTCTCCCCTCTCTGCTTTCTCTCTTCTTCTCCCTCCCCCTTCCCCCCAACATTTGCAATTTGCCATGAACAGCTTCTCTTTTTCTCATCTAAAATTCTCGATGACTTTGAGAATTGACTGCACCCACACACCTGGGCATGGCAAGAGATAATTGATTGCATTTTTATTTCGTCTCTTGCCTAAACTGTTTTCCTTGCTAATGGCCAGTTCTCTGCCATGTTTTTAAACTGCTGCTCCGTGTGAGGGACTGAGGGAAAGGAAGAAATAACCAGCTGCTGAATATTGTCTCTTCTGCCTCTCTAAGGAATGAAAAGCTCAGTGAGTTATGAGGATCTTGCCTCAAAATGGATCTCCCAGGGTCCAGGTGATAGAAGACTTTGCAGGCAGACTCTGGGGCTTTGCAAAGGGGCACGACCTGTAGTACTGTTAAAAGCAAAGGTCACACAGGCTGCACAGTCAGTAACCAGAGACACCTCCACATTTTCCCATTTCACCATTGAGACTTAAGATACTCACTGCTTCTGCGCTCTACAAACTGAGCAAGATTCCTGGTTTACGAGGAGGGAAATTGAGGTACGATGGAGAAGGGTGATTTCCATGAAGTCATAACTGGTAGAGCAGAGGACTGGGAGCTGAGACATCTTGTTTTTACACCCAGATTCTCAAATGAGGTCAGAAAAACAAAAATATTCAGGTGTGGACCTTAGTTCCCAAAGCCAAAGGAAGGACAAATTTCTTAGGTGAAATACTGTCTGTAATGTCTGTGACTCAGTTTTCTCATGATACTATTACTAGGCCTATTTGACTGTGCCTCTTATCATCATGAACCAGTGACAGCTCTCTCATGCTTTTCAACCTGAAAGTACCTTGCTATCATATTTGTTCCCAGAAAAACCCTGTTTCCCCTCCCATTGTCTTCAGGTGGAAGGGTCAAAGATGCATTAATATTGGCAAATGTGATGGATGACTCAAAAAAAAACAAGCAGCCATCAACAACAAAAAGGTAGTCTTTCTGAATAGCCCACGAGCCAGGGCATGAGAGGGTGGGAGCAAGGAACAAAAATGGGAGAGAGGAACATACCAAAAAACTCAAGTCAATTAATATGAGGAATCCTGTGCTAACTAGAACTATGCTAATTCTACCTACAGAGGATGCAGTGGAGACTTCAGAGACTAAAATGAAGATGCAAGAGCACAGAAGGAGCAGAGGCATCAATTGAACACAGAAGGCATCTGCTGGTTAAGAGAATATTTCCCACTTGTTTCTATCTCCTTGAGGTTTTGCTTCTTATGAGGTAGCAGTTGTTCTGAGCGGTGACTCTTACTGTAGGATTGTGCTGAGACAAAAAGTTTCTGGGTCGTGTTGGGGCAATCCATCTGCAGTGAAGGACCAGCAAGATCAGTCCTGGAGACAGATGGCAGCTCAGGAGAAGCCACCTTTCAAATGACACATAGTCATTTGACCCCCAGATTGTGACAGACATATTCTACGTATCCAGATTGCCTGGAGCAATTGAGCTCACCCCTGGGCAAACTCCTCTTATAAAACCAGTAATAAATGGAAAAAACAAAGTCATGGTCCACAGTTTAAGGGAGATCATGATTGAAATTCTGTCTAGCTATGCAAGGAATAGAAATGGAGCTGCTGAGGAGATGGGAGAAAAAAGGGCTCTGACTTCCATGCGATCCATGGCCAGCAAGATCTTGGCACTGAAATCAGCTTTCCTACATCTGGACCTCAAGACCAAGGAAAAACTGGAAAGAGTTCACAGTCATACAAGATACCTGCAGTGCCAGATGACAGAAATTCTGTGAAGGAATTTGATTTTGCCAGGTTATTTGCCAAAACATAAAGATGTTTTGGCACTATACAGTTTAAAATCTAGCCTGTGCTTTAGTTTCCTTTCAAGTCTATCCAAAAGAAACTTCTCCTTCTCTATCCATGGCTATAACTTGTCCAGCACTTACATGGGCTAAACCAATTTACCTCAGGTCTCATAAGGCCAAAGCTACTCTAGCGTTTTGCTAATCTGTGACAGGAACATCCTTCACTCCTAACCTTTCCAGCACAGATCAGCTGATTACATACATCAAATGCTGATGTCAAAGATGAGTGAGAGCAGAAACAGTGGAATAAGATTTAGCTCCCATCTTCATTTAATTTTTATGATCACAATGTTTCAAAACTCAGTTATGTCCAAGGATATCCTCATGTTGGATGAAAGTGTCAGGCAGAAACTGGACCCTTCTTTTCTCTTAGCCCACTGAAGAAAACAGAAAGGACAGGTCAGTGCATCCAGGAAGGCAGGACAGGTTCCTAATTAGTGCTTCTTCAGCTACATCTCTGAAGGATTCCAAGGCAAGACTTACCCAGCAGTAGCATTTAGAGTATGGTGGATGATATTTTCAGGGACAACATAGGTTTATTCAACCTATCCATCAAACTATCCGTACAAAACTGTTTCCTCTTCTATTTCAATAAGCACATAGTTTTGTCTTTCCACTTCTATACTTCTAGATGTTTATATAACCTTCACCCAGAGATCACAGATTTAAGCATAAATATCTTTGATCCTTTCCTTTCACCTCATCCATGGATTTCTGTAAGTGCAAGAATGGTGAAGTGCTCCACAAGGCAAGCTCCCCTCTCATCAGCTTGCAGTGACCTCAGGGCACAACTTCTGGCATTGCCAAATGTGTGAAAACATAAAATTTGTACAAGGCTACAGTCCAGTTCAGTTTTAACATTCACTTCAGAAGTCAAACCTCATTATTTGTTGTCAGTCCTTCAGAAAAAATCAACAATAACAGTTTCTAGTGTTCTGACCTGCTATGATCTGCTACAACCTGCCCAGCTTTCTTTGCTATCACCAACATGACCAAAATGCATTTCTAGAGTTGGTGGCTGTCAACAAGAGTTAACTTTTACTGGCCCTACACAGCTCCCTTCTCAGTGATGCATAATAGCTGACAATTGGCAGTTTCTGTTTGCTAACTGGAGATTGACCTCTCTTTTTTTTGAGTGCTCCATTAACAGGCACTCCTGAGCAAAAGGACAAAGAGATCCAAGTCCCAGTCCAGTGGGAAACCTTCCTCTGTGTCCAGCAGGACCTGGATCAGGCTTCTAACCAGTCAGTAATTATTTGAAAAGACATAGCCATTGTAATCCTGGCAGAGAGTTATTCACAAGTGTTAACCCAGGTGCTGGTCTGGTGGTAGCTCAGCTCCCTTCCTGCCTTACAGCATTATTTTTGAGCTCAGTCATCTCCAACTCAAGTACTGAGAATGACCTTCTGCACTCCTGTGGGAGAGGAAAATCTTCATTCTGAAATGCAAAAAATGTAATCTCCAATGAGCCTCTGACTTTCAGCAAGGGTTTGTGTCTTTGCAGTCAGGATTTGTTTTAGGTTTTGTTTGATTGGTTGGTTTGGCTTTCTTTCAGTTTTACTTTCTTTAAACAAATCTATTCCTTACAAGATGGAAATGTAACAAACCATTTCATAAGCAGGTACTGCAGGAAGTAAGGAAAGAACAATGCTGGAGAAAGTAACTGTACTGTTCTGCTCATTTCACAGCGACAGAAGTGCTAGTGGCAGCAAAAGAAGTAATTCCTGAAAGAATAATTCAAAAACACAAACCCAGCCAACTAACCTCTTAACAGTGTGTCTTTATAATCAGCATGTAAAACAAGCAAAGACTTACTTGGCCCAAACAATATTTGATCTATATTAGTTCTGTCTTCTTTGGGACATCATATAAATACAATTGATCCTTCCACTGAAGCACAGCTTTATCACTTCTGGTCTCACTAATGAACCTCTCCACATGGCAGCAGGAAAACCACACTTTTGAAGAATCAGTACATACATTATGTACATGAGTTAGTTTTTTTATAGTTCATTTTCATTATTTAAGAGTCCAGATGAGGCAACACTTGAATCTCTATAGATACTCCAAAGCTTCAATTCCGCTAGTCTAAACATAGTTAAAGCCACGATGGAGTCACTTCAGATCCCCTAGCCTAGCCTTAAAGCCATGATGGAGTCGCTTCAGTTCCCTAGTCTAGTCTTAGTTAAAGCCACAATGGAGTCGCTTCAGTTCCCCTAGTCTAAACATAGTTAAAGCCACGATGGAGTCACTTCAGATCCCCTAGCCTAGCCTTAGTTAAAGCCACAATGGAGTCGCTTCAGTTCCCCTAGTCTAGCCTTAGTTAAAGCCACGATGGAGTCAGTTCAGTTGCCCTAGTCTAGCCTTAGTTAAAGCCACAATGGAGTCGCTTCAGTTCCCCTAGTCTAGCCTTAGTTAAAGCCACGATGGAGTCGCTTCAGTTCCCCTAGCCTAGCCTTAGTTAAAGCCATGATGGAGTCACTTCAGTTCCCCTAGTCTAGCCTTAGTTAAAGCCACAATGGAGTCGCTTCAATTCCCCTAGTCTAGCCTTAAAGCCACAATGGAGTCGCTTCAGTTCCCCTAGTCTAGCCTTAGTTAAAGCCATGATGGAGTTGTTTCAGTTCCCCTAGTCTAACCTTAGTTAAAGCCACGATGGAGTCGCTTAAGTTCCCCTAGTCTAGCCTTAGTTAAAGCCATGATGGAGTCACTTCAGTTCCCCTAGTCTAACCTTAAAGCCACAATGGAGTCACTTCAGTTCCCCTAGTCTAGCCTTAGTTAAAGCCACAATGGAGTCGCTTCGATTCCCCTAGTGTAGCCTTAAAGCCACAATGGAGTCGCTTCAATTCCCCTAGTCTAGCCTTAAAGCCACAATGGAGTCGCTTCAGTTCCCCTAGTCTAGCCTTAGTTAAAGCCACGATGGAGTCGCTTAAGTTCCCCTAGTCTAGCCTTAGTTAAAGCCATGATGGAGTCACTTCAGTTCCCCTAGTCTAGCCTTAGTTAAAGCCACGATGGAGTCACTTCAGTTCCCCTAGTCTAGCCTTAGTTAAAGCCACGATGGAGTCACTTCAGTTCCCCTAGTCTAGCCTTAGTTAAAGCCACGATGGAGTTGTTTCAGTTCCCCTAGTCTAACCTTAGTTAAAGCCACAATGGAGTTGTTTCAGTTCCCCTAGTCTAACCTTAGTTAAAGCCACGATGGAGTCGCTTAAGTTCCCCTAGTCTAGCCTTAGTTAAAGCCATGATGGAGTCACTTCAGTTCCCCTAGTCTAACCTTAAAGCCACAATGGAGTCACTTCAGTTCCCCTAGTCTAGCCTTAGTTAAAGCCACAATGGAGTCGCTTCGATTCCCCTAGTGTAGCCTTAAAGCCACAATGGAGTCGCTTCAATTCCCCTAGTCTAGCCTTAAAGCCACAATGGAGTCGCTTCAGTTCCCCTAGTCTAGCCTTAGTTAAAGCCACGATGGAGTCGCTTAAGTTCCCCTAGTCTAGCCTTAGTTAAAGCCATGATGGAGTCACTTCAGTTCCCCTAGTCTAGCCTTAGTTAAAGCCACGATGGAGTCACTTCAGTTCCCCTAGTCTAGCCTTAGTTAAAGCCACGATGGAGTCACTTCAGTTCCCCTAGTCTAGCCTTAGTTAAAGCCACGATGGAGTTGTTTCAGTTCCCCTAGTCTAACCTTAGTTAAAGCCACAATGGAGTTGTTTCAGTTCCCCTAGTCTAACCTTAGTTAAAGCCACAATGGAGTCGCTTCAGTTCCCCTAGTCTAGCCTTAGTTAAAGCCATGATGTAGTCACTTCAGTTCCCCTAGTCTAACCTTAAAGCCACAATGGAGTCACTTCAGTTCCCCTAGTCTAGCCTTAGTTAAAGCTACAATGGAGTCGCTTCAATTCCCCTAGTCTAGCCTTAAAGCCACAATGGAGTCGCTTCAGTTCCCCTAGTCTAGCCTTAGTTAAAGCCACGATGGAGTCGCTTAAGTTCCCCTAGTCTAGCCTTAGTTAAAGCCATGGTGGAGTCACTTCAGTTCCCCTAGTCTAGCCTTAGTTAAAGCCACGATGGAGTCACTTCAGTTCCCCTAGTCTAGCCTTAGTTAAAGCCATGGTGGAGTCACTTCAGTTCCCCTAGTCTAGCCTTAGTTAAAGCCACGATGGAGTCACTTCAGTTCCCCTAGTCTAACCTTAGTTAAAGCCACAAGGGAGTCACTTCAGTTCCCCTAGTCTAGCCTTAGTTAAAGCCATGATGTAGTCACTGCCATCACTCCACTGCAGTATAGACCTATCAGATGGTACCTAAGGATCACCAGCATTAAACTTGTGGCTCTTGCAATGCTGCTCTGCAGCATCCTGAACAGACAGAAATCTCAGCTTGCCCAAGTTGTACGTGGTCCAATTTTCAGTACAGGGAGTGGTTCATATATGTCCTACTACCTCACAAAGCCACAGAAGATACAAAGCTTGCCTGGGAAGAGAAGTAAACATGAGAGTGTACAGTGCAGCTTAACATTTGTCCTGCTTCTATGGGCTTTGTCTTCTGAAGCAGGAGAGATCTGAGTGATTTACTCTGGATGGAGCACTGCAGCCACCATGCCATTAGTTAGGCTCCAAACCTGCCAGAGCTAACAGAAGAACAACATGCAATTACTGTGTTTGCAAATGCAGGGATACTGGGACTCTTGTGTAAATAAGAGGTATCCTTAGCCACAGAGAAGTGACTTTAATGATGTTTAGTAAGAAAAGCTACGAGTACAATGTGTTGGAAATTTCAATTGTCCTCTAAATGGGAAGAATCAGATTCCAAATATACAAATAGGAGAGCCAATTCAAAAATTATGTGAGAGAAAAGACAGCACAGTTGTTTAAAGTACAGACACTGACAGTATTTGAGGCTGCAGGAAGCTTTAAAAGAAAAGCAGAAAGACTCCCAAAACCATCTCACACATCTGCACAGTATTCCCTTCTAGATTATCAACACTAAGAAATGGAGAGAGAGAGCTCTTGCATGCTCACCTGCAACCAAAGAGGCAAACACAAATCTAACCTTCTCTACTGCAGGCTGGCAGGTGAAGATGGTCTGTCCCCAGACAAAGATGAAAAGGCATTTTAAGTTTGCCTCTGCCATGCCAGAAACTGATAAACACATCTCACCAGTTGTGTCACAGGCTTTCATATGGACTGGACTTCATTTTAAAAGGGGCAGAAATGTCAAGGGGACATCTGAAAAGTGATGAAGATCATCAGCTTGGAGCAGATAACCTTTTAGAAGAGCATATTCACTGTGTGCATCGTGCAGCTGAAGGGAATGTGGTGGCCCTAGGCCCATTTACCAGTGGAAATGCATCCACAGACAAAGCTGCTGCTGTGGTTGGCACCCTTGTAGCATATTTTCACAGAGAAACAAAGCACTCTGTGGGCTGTTGATAGGCCTTTACTTTTCACCTCTAAATTCAGTCCCTTCAGACAAGTGCTAAGACACAGTGGCATGGGTAAACTGTCCCATGGATACATTGTTGGGGGCTGTTAATTCAGCACTAAATTCACACATAGGTGCAACATTCTCATCAGAAGATATAAAAGCAGTTCCTTGTATATGTCACACCATTCACAGTATCTCACAGCCACTCTCTGGACATTCAAATACAGCACAGTCAGATCTACTGGGAGTTAGAGACACTGGGTCACCTTTGAATGCACAGTTACCAGCCTTTCTTTACACCCTGGTGGCCTGGCTGGTAATGGATGTTTCAAGGAAAAGTCCAGAAACACTAAAAGTGTCTCACATTGATTGCATTTTAGAGAATTGTGCCCTGAAGAAAAGACATCCTCTGCTCAACAGCTCTCCAGAGCAAAACAAGCTGGAGGCAGCTGAAAGCACTTGCTTCTTCAGGGATACCTAGACCTGCCTCCTGGATCTGGGACAGAGCCATTTGAAACACCCAGCTGCAGCATGGTAAATAGTCTCTTGCTGTTCTACGTTCTCATTCAGCTTGGGCAAACACTTCTGCCATGGCTGGGAGAAAGTGTTGATGATTCAGTGTTCCTGAGATAGGAATTGACTCACTTGTGACTTGCTTGCTCTGCTCTCACCTCTTAACCTCAGTAAAAATCCACTCATCTGCTTTACTGCTATTTTTTGCAAAGAATATAAACAGCACAAAGTCACCGTTGTTAGGTTCTCTCAATGTTTGCAGTCATTTTGTGACACAGTCAGTGGACAGTAGGGAAGGCACAACCATGAAGTGAGATCTGATATGGGAAAAAGGGATAGAGAACATAGAGTGTAGGAACCTAGTTAAATCATTAACTGTATGAGCACTTACATAAAGCATCATCAATCAGGCAAACACAAAGGAGGTAGGTTGAACTTCAGAGAGTCTTGAAACACTCTCATGAAGAAGAATACTGTATTCAAACATGAGAACATCAGAGACCCCAGTCAAGAATGTGACCCGCAACTGATGCCAGGTGGATGGAAGGTAGAGAGGTCTGACTGAGGAAGATGTTAGCCTTCCTCCCAAAGACCCCAAAAGATGACCACCAGGTGGCAATGAGCATGCACAAACAGGTGGGACAGTATGAAAACGAGTTCCAGGAACTGACTGCAATAACTCCACCTATTCCCAGAACTGATTGTAATAACCCTACCTCTGTTCTGAATAGGTATGATTTTGTGGCATAAACATTTCACCTGAACAGGGTGAAGGTGTGCAGGGGCTTTGGAAGATGACCTCCCCTCGTCACCCAGGGCTGATTAAACACACCTTACCTGATAACACTCTGCGTGTTGTGAGGTTTGCTTTCTGTAAGTCAGATCTTCTGAACTCAAGCCATCAGTGTCTGCACAAAGTGCAACAACCAGGAGATCATTTGGAGCGTGCACATCCACACAAGTGCATTTCAGTGCCCACCAAGCCTGTAATGAACATCTACAAGGTTTTTCATGCATACACAGCACAGGAGGTGCCTGTGGCTGTGCCCCTGCATTGACTTGGCTGAGTGTGCGATGGCTGCTGACCACTGCAATCAAAATGGAATTGATCCTCCTGGGTCTCTGTTTGCTTGTCTTGTTTCAGGAACAAAGTGCCTGCCAGTTTAGAAATAATTAGTTCTTAACCTTTTCAAAGCCCAATAGAAAGGGAAAAGGTGAGAAAGAAAAATGCTAAAAAAAAAAAAGCCCCACAATTTACTTTAATGATATGGTTTAGTTAAGAATTAAGTGGTTTTGAAATTCCAAAGCTAAAGCCCACTTTTTAATTCACAGAGCAGCTGCAGCACAGCATGCCAAGGCCAGGCTGGATGGGGCATTGAGTGATCTGGTCTACTGGAAAGTGTCCCCTGCCCCATGGCAGAAGGGGTGGAACTAGATGAGCTTTACAGTCCCTTCCAATCCAAACCGTTCTGTGATTCTATGCAGAAGGTGCAGTTGTCTGGGTGATTTGCTAAAACACCTCTTCTCTGGCATGGTGATGACCATACTCTTCTGCAATTCAGTTTAATTGAAATTCTATGCCTGTTAAATTCTGAGTCCTGTATCGATCAACATATGTCAACTGTGGAAAATTGTACTAAATTGTGTTGTTCTACTGTGCAGCATTCAACTGTCCTTTGGTATCCAAAGTTAGTTTATTTCACTTACTCAGAATTGGACCAGAGCTGATATTACATCCAGAATTGGATTTTCTGTTCTTGATTTTTAATAACTAGGATCTGTACCACACTCAGAGAGATAAAACAGAGCCAGCAATTTGGGCTGCAAGTCCATCCACGCTTACACATGAAGCAGAGCCTTGTCTGGTGAGGAACTGCATGGGAAACCTCCCAGGATCAGTCAGCTGTTGTGTGAGACGGTGTTGGAGTTTTGACAAGCAGTTCTCCCCTTCTCAGTGAGTGCTGAACTGATCTCATTACACAGGGTACATGACACTTAAATATGTTTCTGACCATATTTTTCACAACAATTATTTTCCAAGCCTTCTTTTCCCGTTCTGGATGGGCCCCTGGGACTTTCTGCAAGAGTCATGATGCTGAAATGTCACATCCTGAGCACTGGAATGTGGTCTACTAATGCAGGCAAGATTCTCCCAAATCCAAAGCAAGAAGAGAAGGATAAAACTGTATCAGAGTATATGCAGAAAGCAGATAAACAGTAAAGAGGCCCAAATGTCCTTGCTGGTGATTACACCAGTATGGAATTGAAGCAAATAGCGCTGCATTGTTTGGGGCTCTTGGCACACCAGTCACGCCAGTCTTTGGGAGCCATAACTCAATATCTAACACTCCAGAAAATGGAAAGAAGTTAGAGATCACATTTTAGAGGGGAAATACCTTGATACTTTCCACAGGTGAATTTTCCTTCAGAAAACCAGCCTTTTCATGGGGTTAATGCATGATTTATAAAAGAGGCAAACCCAAATACTTCTTCCTTTGCAGCCCAATGCTAAAGAAAATTCTCTGTACTTTTAAAGTGAAAGGGAATTGAAGGCATTGAATAATTGCAAACAGACTTTGGGATCTAGAGGCTGTTGGTATGAGTATTTCCTCCTTTGGGTTTATTTCAGCTGGAAGTAACTAGCAAGGTTACTCTTTAAAAAAATCTTTTTTTTTTTTTCTCTGCAAAGTCACAAGATAACAAAATCTTCCTGCAAAACAGCAGGAAAAAAGTAACCTGTTCAGTACTCCTTCTGGATTATTTTTCCTAGACCTTCCAGCTTAACTGTTGGTGGCCTAACCACAAAAACTGGCAATGGTAAAAGAGAAGAATTGGCTACACAAGGGAAACAGGATGAGAGGGAATAATTTTTACCTATCTGTTGCTAAACAGAATCTATCTTTTCCATGTGTAAGTCGATATAAAGCCAGTTATGTGTCCAACATTGGTTCTTCCTGGGCAGTAAGATGTTGCTTTAGGCTGACATAGTTCAGCACAGAGGACCTTCGATGAATTTTACCCATTTACTTTTGAGGAAGGGTTACAGAAGCAGAATGAGCGGTGTTAACCATGACAAGATTGGAATGGACATTCTGAGATGCACAGCTCTTTTATCACATAGCTAACCCTCCAGCTTGGCGTGGGTGGGAGATCCAAGGAAGAAAATTGCCTGTCACACAGCTTCTCTGAGTCACAGTAGCGATCATATGGCTGCTGGCCCTACATCTGCACCCTGGCAGAGGAGCTTGGAGATCAAATGGACCTGTTAAAATGAAATTCAAACACAAAGACTTCTAGGAAGGGACTGTCTGAAATTATCTAGCTTCTCTATCTGCCTCAGGTTGCTTTGACAGCTCGTGACAAATGGTGCCCCTTTGTTCTAAAAGCAGCAGTGGGGATCCCTGAGCCTTCTAGCCTAGTGCTTAAATGCAGACCTTGCTATCACACCTTTGGCAATTTCTTCTTGTCTTAGACAATCCACCACTTGCTGCAGTGTGACCAGCACGACCAGGGAGGTCATTCAGCCCTGTTGTCATCACTGGTTAGATTACACCTGGAGTACTGTGTCCAGTTCTGGGTCCCTCAGTTTAAGAAAGATGTTAAGGTGCTTGAATGTGTCCAGAGAAGGGTGCCAATTTCTACAAGGAGAGGCTGAGGGATCTGGGGGTGTGCAGCCTGGAGAAGAGGAGGCTCAGGGCAGACCTTATTGCTCTCTACAACTACCTGAAAGGAGGTTGTAGTCAGGTGGGGGTTGGTGTTTTCTCCCGGGCACCCAGTGACAGAACAAAGAGGACACAGTCTCAAGCCACACTAGGGCAATTTTAGGCTGGGCTTTAGGAAGAAATTCTTCACAGCAAGAGTGATTGGCATTGGAATGGACTGCCCGGGGAGGTGGTGGAGTCACCATCCCTGGAGGTGTTTAAGAGGAGGCTGGATGAGGCACTTAGTGCCATGGTTTAGCTAATTAGAAGGGTTAGGTGATAGGTTGGATTTGATGATCCTGGAGGCCTTTTCCAACCTGGTAAATTCTGTGACTCTGACTCATCACTCCTACTCCTAACTACCATGGCCGTGGAGAACGGATTATTCCCCTCCACTTTGTAGTTGTGCAGGTATGTTCTCCCTCTATCCAACTCATTCCTGTGATAAACGACACTGAGTTCTTTTGACTTTTCCTCTCAAATCCTGCTTTCCAGATCCCCAATTGTTTTTGCATCTCTTCTCCTCCTGACACACATTTCTGTGAAAAAAAATAGCACATACAGAACTAGCCACAGTGCTCTGGCTATGACCTGACTAATGCTGAGAAAAGCAGAGGGGTCATTCCAATACCCATTTCCAAGGGAGAATGATGGTTTGCCCACACAAGCGAATTTATGTCATGCTGGTGATCCACAGTTCCAAATTCCTCTCATAACCAGTTTGCCACCTGCCTCAATCTGTACAGCCAATTCTTCCTGCCTGTGTATAAATTCCTGCCTTTGCTTTCACTGAATTGCATCCTCCCTCCTTTTCCTATATTTTTTTTTCTTTCTCCAATTTGTTTGATCTTCTCAAGTGGAAGCTCTTGCACCGAGAAGCCTCCAGAAATAGACAGTGCAGTTTAAATTCCCCAGTGTTAAAAGTATATGCTTGGCTGTAAAACACTGCGCTTTTTACATGGAAATAGCAACTCACTGGGACAAAGTGGCATTGCATTGTGTGGCATGCTGAAGCAGTCTGGGAAAAAAAGAAAACCTAATGCATGCCAAAAGCAAGATTACAACGTAGATAAATAAATAAAGCAAGCAAATGGGATTGAATTTACAAACATATCCAAAACTTTCTATGCAGAGACATTTCCTTGCCATGCAAAAATAGTTTCTTATCAGCTTTTATCTCCATGCTCCATGCACGCTGTGCATCCCAGGGACTGACTGGATGATATGTTATTGATCTACAGGGGTGGGGGACATACTTTTTTAGCAAGTAGCACAACTATTCACTCAGCATCCACTGGCTTTGAAAAGCAACTCTGTCCTCTTTTTTCCATTCTCTCGTTTTGTTTTCAGCCACCATTGACAGATACCTTCAGCTTGTTTCTCTTTCATGCTGCAGAGAGGATGTAGCAGTAATTAATTCTAATCACGGGGAAGAAAAGCACAACTATAGAGCATGTCCAGTGGTGAAATATGGTCAGAAACTCCCCAGTCACGCTTCTGACTGTCTGCATCTATAATGTACAAAGATCTGTGAATCCAAAAGGGAGAGGAAATGCACCTCTCGCTCAATATCTTGTGCTTGTAGTAGATGAGCAGTGAAACAGAGAAAAATTAAAGCTCTTTTTGACACATGAATGGACACCTCAAAGTGAATATGTTTGCTAAATGGATAGCAGAACCCTGGGAACAGCCTGGTACAGACTGATAGATGCCCCTAAGGACAGCACCCACTTTCTGATACTGCTCAGTTCTCTGGGCTACTTATTGCATGATACATAGATGGTTTGACAGTATGATTAGGCAGAGACAAAGTGATACTACACTTCAGTGTGGATTAGGGATAACTGCTTCAGGGCTAGGGACCTTCCTTCAGGAGGCACCATTTTTACATCCAGCTGCTTCTTCCAGACTTTCTTCTACAAGGAAGTTTAAGCCTTGTGAGTTTAAAACTTTTCTTGCAGACACTGAATCCACTTTCCAGCCCATCACCTCCTCCTTTCCCCCCCAGCTTGCCCCACATGAAGACAATTCAGGAATTTTTTAGGCACCTCGCACAAAGCAATTTCCTTGTACACCAAATACCCTGATACAGTCAGACTCATCTTAGCAAACTGCCACTTCTTCCTTGCCTTGACAGCCTTACCTGTATCATTGCACAAAATCCATCAGCTCAACCCTTGCCTGTCCTTCAAATCACATTTGACTGCAAGCTTAGTGAAGTAAACAACTCCCTCATCACATATCCAATTCTTTTTTCTTTTGAAATATCCACTGAGATATTTTTTTTCTGAATAATAACCCTCTTCACTGGGGTTCACATCTGTGGCAAAAACTTTCATGGATGCTAAGTCCTCTTTATTCAACAGTTTTTGCCTGTTCTACCAATCTTATAGGAAAGAATGGAGACACAGATCTGCCAGTCCCATCTCTGTCATCAACTGAGCAAATCTTTTATTTTTCATAGAATCAACCATGTTGGAAGAGACCTCCAAGATCATCCAGTCCAACCTAGCACCCAGCCCTATCCAGCCAACTAGACCATGGCACTAAGTGCCTCATCCAGTCTTTTTTTAAACACCTCCAGGGATGGCAACTCCACCACCTCCCTGGGCAGCCCATGTCAATGCCAGTCACTCTTTCTGTGAAGAACTTCCTCTTAATATCCAGATTATGCCTCTCCTGGCACAACTTGAGACTGTGTTCCCTCGTTCTGTTGCTGGTTGCCTGGGAGAAGAGACTGACCCTCCACCTGGCTACAGCCTCCCTTTTTAGCTAAAAAACAAAAAGAAATGATACCTTACACAGCAACTAAAACAGTTTCTATAGTAATTCCAGGTCTGGCTTTTGTCAGCTAAGGTAAAGAGGAAAGTGTTACTGTCACAGTGTGCTGAGTAACAACCTTCCACAGTGCATTTGATTCTTGCAGACTTCCATTTGGACTCTGCTGGAGAAGCACTGCCCATTAGAGAAATGACAGTCTAACTGCCTTCTCTCAATCTGAGTACAAAACAAAGGCAATTCTTTGCTTAACCAGCAGCATCCTAAGCACTGACACTGCGCAGTGCAAGTTGTACATTCTGAACCAGTAGAGTTGCCCAGACAGACTCCCTTTATGATGAAGAAATTGTAGCAATCCCTCATTAAAAAGGGTAACAATAAGGAGATGACAGACATGCTTGGACAGAAAGACTTCAAGACAAACTGCTTGACTTCACTGAAAGGTGATATCTGCAGAGATACAGGAGGAGGAATTCAGATGAAATAGTATGTTGTGGTAGGCCTGAATAGGCCAAAATAGGTTTATACATGTCCTGGCTTGACCAGACACATTTTTTTGCTCTCCCCCTTGGGTTTGGGGAGAGGCAACCAAGAGAAAGAGGACAAAGAACCTAGAACCATTGAGTCTAAGGACCATGACTTGCTCAACCTTCTTTTGCTCCTGTAGTAAACAAGGTACACACACTTAGCTTGTGCCTGCCTAGTGCAAAGCCCTTGTTTTTCCCAAATTTGGGTAAAGCAAGCCTATAGCTTCACCTAATATGGTCAAGCTTGGCTAACTGCCATTCTGATTGGCTATTCTGTTTCCAAAGGTCCATTAGTCTCAGGCTGTGTTGATAAAAAGAGATGATCAGGTAACACAATGTGCTCTGCTGTTGTTTTCATGCTTGCTTGCCTGGTGCTGCCTACTGCCATTGCTCACTGCCTCAGCGCATCCTGAACTTCCTGTAAACTACACTGCCTTGAGTTTACCAGGAACAGGCTCTAAATTCCTCCACGTGATTGGCCTGCATAGCCAGCGTGACATTGTGCCAAGACTGCACATCCCAAGGCATCCTGCCTATACCCGAAAGTCTCTTGCCAAGATGGGAAGTCCTGGAGATACACAGATCATCCAGAGGAGCCAAAATAAGGTCAGAGATTGTTTACGTCCTTTCCCCAGCACTCTGTGAAGTCTGGGAAGACTCAGAAGCCTCAGCAGCTGACAAGACCAAGAGAATTGCCTGAAAGCATTTGGGTACTGTTTGAAGCTGTAGCTAGCCCTGCGAGTCAGAAAATAATATTTTGTGAGTAAATACTTAAAACCTTACGTAATTCACTAATTGCCTTCTGCCCTAAGCAGAAGGGTGCTCCCTGAATCCATCTAGTGGGCAAGCAGTATAATTAACTGCAAGAGGCATACTGACCACAAGAACCTCTTCCAGTTCAATTAACGTTTATGTATTTTGCTAGCTATTTCTAGATCTCTTTATTCCTCTGTAAAATATTTCCATGACTATATGAAGAACTGATTATTATTAAAATTAGTGGTCGGGGGGTGGCGAGAGTTCTGAGTATCAAAATTAACAAACAATATTAATTTTGGGAAAATATCATCTCACATTAGTTAGTTACCCCTCCATAACACAGCAGTGCTCAATTTTAGTGGTTAAACAACAACAAAAAATGTTAAGAAGTAGGGGGCCTTAAGTGGATGGACCTGAGCTGCTCATCTTCATATCCAGGACATGGTCTTTAACCCCTTAGCTAGTGTTAGGCCAAAAATGTTGTCTAATTTCTAGAGGGCAGACAGATAGGCTACTAAAGAAGCATGGTTCACTTTGCGGAGTAAAGAGACAGTGAATTCTTCTAAGAAATGCCAGACGCAGAGCAGTGATTTTAGAAGTATAAAAATCATAGAATCAACCAGGTTGGAAGAGACCTCCAAGATCATCCAGTCCAACGTAGCACCCAGCCCTAGCCAGTCAACTAGACCATGGCACTAAGTGCTTCAGCCAGGCTTTTCTTCAACAACTCTAGGGATGGCGACTCCACCACCTCCCTGGGCAACCCATTCCAATGTCAATCACTCTTTCTGGGAAGAACTTCCTTCTAACATCCAGCTGTGCTAGTTTGAAGCAAGCTGGAATGTTTTGGTAAAAGAACTAGATAATGGGTAGTGAAATGAAAAACAATTGTGTCTCCTTTGTTCACAGTCACGCTGAGAACTCTGGGAAGAAGAAGTAAAACATTCTCCATTTTTTTTTCCTTCATTCTGCCTTTGCCTTCAGACCTGGTCACATCTCATTAACCTTGCTCCCACTAACCTTGCTTCCTAACCTCTTGGTTGCACCTCTGTTCTTCCTGAGAACTGGGGTAAGGTTGAGAGGGCAAGGGGAGGTGTTGGGGTGGTTTGAGAGCCCCTCCTGGGGACTCAGGTTTCTGGGAGGGGAGTTGTGCTTCTGTATTGTTTATCCTTTGTATATTTCTGTATATAACTGTTTATATTGTAAATAGCTGCTTGTATATTTGCTGCTGTAAAATAAATAGCTTCATTTGTATTCCCAGAGGCCGTCTGAGTTAGCTGGGGCAATTCCAAAAGTGTGGAGGGGCGGGTTAATGCCCAAACCATCACATTTTTAATTGGCTTTCCCAACGTGGGGCTAGATTTTTTGAGTGACTGGTAATTAACTCTGGGAATTAAGATGAAGCTAATTAGGCAGCTATTGTACTTGGTGGGGATTATTGTGTGGCCTGTTTTCTGGATCTTTGTGTACAATTGGATCAAAGATCAAATTGGTTATATCTTGCTTCATGTAGCTTATAAGAAAGTCAAAGCTAAGCTTTCAAGCATTTTCTGGAGCCGGGGTGATTTTATCCTTGGTTATGCTGGTTTTAATGTCTCTGAAAACCTTACCAGTAATATTACAGGAGCACTCGTCAATAATGTGACAATCAATCGAGGTTCTGCTTTATCTACTGCTCTCATGAGGGTCATCCAGCCCCAAACTGAAATGCCAAGTCCATGCAAGGTTTTTTACAGAAAAGAAACCGTGGCGCGATTGGTGTGCAGTAATCTGGCTCTTATGATTTTAATTTCAATATTAATTTTGGTATTATTTGTGAAAAATTCAAAACCAGCTTCTGTAAGAACTAGGAAAAATTCTGTGTCTCAAAAGCAGTCTCTTTCACAGCAAAACAAGGGAACACAGTTATCTGCTTCCCCCGTGCCAGCCTCTCCACCCTCCTCTGTAGGTTCTGGAATTCTGCCAATGTTCCTGCCAGTAATGTAAACAACAAGGACAACAACAACAATCCGCAGAGTTTGGCAGGAGCCCTAGGAGGACAGGCAGGTACCCAAAATCAGAATGTTCCTAGCAACAATGATAACACATCAGGGTTGGCAGGCATCCCAGGAGGACAGGCAAATAATCCCACTAATGCTGGTAACGCTAGCCCAGTCAGTCCAAATCCTAATGACACCAGCTCAGCCAATTCGAATCCCCAGCCAGCAGACCAGAATCAGAGCCCTGTTAAATCTCAGGCAGATTTGAACTCACAAGCTCCAGGTCAGACCCCTAATAATTCAAACCCTCCAGCAGACATGTCCAAGTCTGTTGCTGCTCAGGCCCTTATGGCACCTGCTAAGGCAAAAGCTAAGACAAAGTGTGGTTCACAGGAGGATGTAAGAGAGAGGACCTCTGGTGATCAGCAGCAAGAGGAAGAAGAGGAGATAGTTAGTCTGCGAGAGCTCGCAAATGTGCTGAGACAACAATACTCAAATGAGAAGAGTGCTGTGAGGTTGGCTGCCAAGAGAGAGGATGGTTCCAATGAGTTTAAGAGTGCTATGAGGAAGGTTCTGTTAGGCCAGGGACAACCAGATCAACAGGGGGAAGAGGAGGAAGATGACATCCAGGACTCCAATGATCCTGTCAGAGAAGTAAGGGAAGTTAGAAAGGAATATTCAAGGGAATCAGGTGAGCCAATCCCAAGCTGGCTAGTGAGATGCTGTGGCATTGGTGCTAATGCTCTGCAGGTAGGAGACAAGTCTGCCAAGCAGCTGGGACCACTCATTAAGGAGAGTGGAGTGGAAAAAATACCTAGCAAGTCCTCTTGGTAGGGTTAGCTTGTGGACACGCCTTCTGTTGGCTGTGGCTATGAGATATCCTTCCCGAGATGATTTGCCATGGGCTGCCAAGAAGTGGAACACCATTGAGCAGGGAATTAATCTTCTGAAGGAGTTTGCTGTGAAGTAAGTGCTTTATGGAGATCATGGTACTCATGAACCTGATGATATTCCTTTGGGAACAGGTCTCATGAAGAAGCTAATTAAGCTTGCTCCTTCATCCTATGCTAACATCTTGGCCAGCAAGTTTCTAGCAAGGAGTGATAATGGAAGATCTTTCACTGTTGGTGAATTCACTGATCAGCTCAGGCAGATTGAGGACAGCTTGTCACATTCTGGCCTAGTCTCTGCCATACAAACTATGACTTCTGAAATAAAGGGCATGAAAGATGGTATTAGAGATGGCATCAAGGAGAGCATGAAAGAACTGAAGGAAGACCTTACAACCTCAATTTCCAATCTGGTAAAGGATACCATTCCTGCATCATCTGAATGGGTGCATGTTTCTGCCATCAGGAACAGACGCCCACCTCCTGCAAGGCAATTCCAGCCCAGGAGGAGACAAATTCCACCTAGACAGCAGCAATCACGAGCGTCACTGTGGATACTTCTGCGTGACACATACGGTGAGAACATGAACAAATGGGATGGTAAACCTACTTCAGCTCTTTCAAAGAGAGTCAGGGATCTGCAGAGTGGCAGAAACAGGGGCAGCAATGCCAGAAAAGTAGCTGTCACTTCTTCAGCTCCTGAGAGTAACTGCAATTGTTCCAACAGTTGCAATTCCTCTCACAACAACACCAATCACTGTGTACACCCTACATGCCATGTTCAGCATTAGGGGTGTCCTGCCTCCAGCCAGGAGAAGGAAAGGGATAGTGGAGAGAACCGAATCTATTGGAATGTATTCATTAGGTGGCCTGGCAGTTCAAGAGTTCGGAAATACAGGGCTTTAGTTGACACAGGTGCTCAGTGTACTTTATTGCCAACAAATTGCAAAGGGACAGAGTCCATATCTATTTTTGGAATCACTGGTGGATCTCAAGAGTTAACTAAGGTACAGGCTGAGATCAGTTTAACTGGTAAAGAGTGGAAGACACATACTATTGTAACTGGTCCTGATGCGTGTTGCATTTTGGGAATTGACTTTTTGAGACAAGGTTGTTTCAAAGATCCTAAGGGTCACAAATGGGCTTTTGGAATAGCATCTGTAGAGATTGAGGATGGTAAATTGAAATTGTCTATTAGACCTGAACTTTCAGATGAATCTGCCGTTGTGGGACATCATGACATAGAGGATTTGGAAGTGCCAACTGCAACTCAGACTGTTCATCACAGGCAGTACAGAACTAACCGTGACTCTTTGTTGCCCATTCATCAGCTGATTCGTCAACTGGAGGATCAGGCTGTCATCGAGAAAGCTCATTCACCTTTCAACAGTCCCATCTGGCCTGTGCATAAAGCTAACGGTGATTGGAGACTGACAGTTGACTTTCGTGCCCTCAGCGAGGTGACTCCACCCATGAGCGCAGCTGTGCCAGACATGCTGGAACTCCAGTACGAGCTGGAATCGAAGGAGGCTAAATGGTATGCAACCATAGACATTGCTAATGCTTTCTTCTCTATTCCCATAGCAAAGGAGTGCAGGCCTCAGTTTGCATTCACCTGGAGAGGAATCCAGTATCAGTTCAACCGTTTGCCTCAGGGGTGGAAACACAGCTCAACCATCTGTCACTCAGTCATCCACAATGCACTGGAGAAAGGTAAAGCTCCAGAGCACATCCAGTACATTGACAACATCATTGTGTGGGGCCAAACTGCTGAGGAAGTCTTCGAGAAAGGTAACAAAATCATTGACATTCTGTTGCAAGCAGGTTTTGCCATTAAGAGAGACAAGGTCAAAGGACCTGCCAAAGAAATTTAGTTTCTGGGAGTGCGGTGGCAGGATGGTCGCCGTTACATTCCTCAGGATGTGATCAACAAAGTCTCTACCATGGCAGTTCCCACCAGTAAGAAGGACACACTTTCTTTCCTTGGTGTGGTGGGATTTTGGAGACTACACATTCCTGGTTTCAGTCAGATTGTCAAACCTCTGCATGATGTGACTCGTAAGAGAAACAATTTCGAGTGGGGACTTGAACAACAAGCAGCCTTTGATCAGATCAAACGAGAAGTAGTCCATGCAGTGGGCTTGGGACCTGTGAGATCTGGTCCGGACATTAAGAACATTCTGTACACGGCTGCCAGTGACAATGGTCCAACTTGGAGTCTTTGGCAGAGAGCTCCAAATGAGACACGTGGTCGTCCACTTGGTTTCTGGGGATGTTGTTACAGAGGTTCAGAGACAAATTATACTGCAACAGAGAAAGAGATACTAGCAGCCTTTGAAGGAGTGAAAGCAGCTTCTGAAGTGATTGGAACTGAGTCACAATTGCTTTTAGCTCCTAGACTGCCAGTTCTAAACTGGATGTTCAAAGGCAAAGGTTCATCACCGCATCATGCCACAGATGCAACCTGGTCTAAATGGATGGCTTTGATAACCCAACAAGCACGAATGGGTAATCTTGACCGATCTGGTCTGGTGGAGGTGATCACCAACTGGCCGGAAGGCACAGACTGTTCCAAACCTCCAGAGGAGAAAATAACTCGTGCTGAGGAAGCTCCTCCCTATGGTGATCTCTCTGATCAGGAAAAGAACTATGCTTTGTTCACAGATGGTTCCTGTCGTCTTGTTGGGAACAAGCGAATATGGAAGTCAGCAGTGTGGAGTCCAACCAGGAGAGTTACCGAAACAAAAGATGGAGAAGGAGAATCCAGTCAGTTCGCTGAGGTAAAAGCTGTTCAACTTGCTATTGATGTGGCTGAACATGAGAATTGGCCTATCCTTTACCTCTACACCGACTTGTGGATGGTAGCCAATGCTCTATGGGGTTGGCTAAAGGACTGGAAGAAGAATGGTTGACAGAGGAAAGGAAAGCCTATTTGGTGTGCTGATCTATGGCAGGACATTGATGCACGGCTGGAGAGAACTCCAGTGAAGGTGCGGCACGTAGATGCACACATGCCTAAGAGCAGAGCCACTGAGGAACATCAACATAACCAGAAGGCAGATCAAGCTGCTAAGATTGCTCAAGTTGATACCAACTCTGAACTTGACATCGACCTTGATTGGAAACACCGAGGTGAACTGTTCTTAGCTCGGTGGGCCCATGACTCATCTGGACATCAAGGCAGAGATGGAACATACTGATGGGCTCGCGATAGGTCAATTGACTTATCCATGGACGCTATCACCCAAGTCATCTATGACTGTGACATTTGTGCTGCTATTAAGCAGGCTAAGCGAATCAAGCCCTTATGGTAGGGTGAGAGATGGTCAAAGTACAAGTATGGTGAAGCCTGGCAGATTGACTATATCACTTTACCTCGATCTCGTTCTGGCAAACAGTATGTGCTGACAATGGTAGAGGCCAGCACTGGATGGTTGGAAACCTATCCAGTTCCACATGCTACTGCACACAACACCGTTCTTGGCTTGGAGAGACAGATGATGTGGAGACATGGAACTCCAGAGAGAATCGAGTCAGATAATGGCACTCATTTTAAGAACAATCTTGTGAAAAACTGGGCCAAAGAGCATGGTATTGAATGGATCTATCACATACCCTACTATGCACCAGCTTCAAGGAAGATTGAGCCCTACAATGGTTTGTTGAAAACCACCCTAAAAGCCATGGGGGGTGGAACTCTGAAAAACTGGGACAAACATTTAGCACAAGCTACCTGGTTGGTAAATAGTAGAGGTTCAGTAAACAGAGCAGGACCTGTACAAACAGATTTGGTCCAAACAGTAGACGGTGATAAAGTTCCTGTTGTACGTGAAAAGAATCTGTTAGGGAAAACTGTTTGGGTATTTTCTCCTTCGGGCGAAGGGAAACCTGTCCAAGGGGTGGTTTCTGCTGAAGGTCCTGGTCATACATACTGGGTAATGCAGGAGAATGGTGAAATCCAGTGTATTCCACAGAGAAATCTAACCTTAGCTGAGAGAGTTTAAATTCAGAGTGTATAATATAAGCTGTTAGGAGTTTTCTATTCTAGGTACCATCGGCGTCCAACACTGAGAGAAATCTACAGTACGTGAGCACGAACCCAACGTCACCTGGGAGTCCCTGTTCTGAGCTTTTGAATCACCTACATCTGATTGAAGTGTGAACTGAACTTGTATTTATTGTTTTATTGTAAATATTGGTTTGGATTAGATCAGATAATTCTCAGCGATACTCTGAGCGAAGTAGACGGGGTGGATTGTGATAGTTTGAAGCAAGCTGGAATGTTTTGGTAAAAGAACTAGATAATGGGCACTGAAATGAAAAACAATTTTGTCTCCTTTGCTCACAGTCTCGCTGAGAACTCTGGGAAGAAGAAGTAAAACATTCTCCATTTTTTTTTCCTTCATTCTGCCTTTGCCTTCAAACCTAGTCACATCTCATTAACCTTGCTCCCACTAACCTTGCTCCCTAACCTCTTGGTTGCACCTCTGTTCTTCCTGAGAACTGGGGTAAGGTTGAGAGGGCAAGGGGAGGTGTTGGGGTGGTTTGAGAGCCCCTCCTGGGGACTCAGGTTTCTGGGAGGGGAGTTGTGCTTCTGTATTGTTTATCCTTTGTATATTTCTGTATATAACTGTTTATATTGTAAATAGCTGCTTGTATATTTGCTGCTGTAAAATAAATAGCTTCATTTGTATTCCCAGAGGCCGTCTGAGTTAGCTGGGGCAATTCCAGAAGTGTGTGGGGGGGGCGAATTAATGCCCAAACCATCACACCAGCCTATACCTCCCCTGGCACAACTTGAGATTGTGTCCCTTGTTCTGTTGCTGGTTGCCTGGGAGAAGAGACCAACCCCCACCTGGCTACAATGTCTCTTCTGGTAGTTGTAGAGAGCAATGAGGTCACCCCTGAGCCTCCTCTTCTCCAGGCTAAACAACCCCAGCTCCCTCAGCCTTTCCTAATAGGGTTTGTGTTCCAGGCCCTTCACCAGCCTTGTTGCCCTTCTCTGGACACATTTCAGCACCTCAACATCTCTCTTGAATTGAGGAGCCCAGAACTGGACACAGTACTCAAGGTGTGGCCTGACCAGTGTTGAATACAGGTGACGAATAACCTCCCTCGTCCTACTGGCCACACTGCTCCTGATCCAGGCCAGGATGCCTAGAAAAAAACCCCAACATTTTGTCTGATATAATAAAGCTGATAGATCTCTAGAAGGATAGAATTTATAACTTTCTTCATTTGGACACCTTTGGGCCTAAAGCAAGTCTCTCAATAGCTTAACAAGAGAGTTTTATGGGATTTGGTATGGAGATTTAGATGTGTTTTCCTCTTAATTAGCGATGCCTCCAAATTTCACAGCGTGCTTTGAAATTCCACACCTGCCTTACATTTTATACTCCTTTTTCCTCCAATAAAAATGTGTGCACTGAAATAATGTTACGAAACAGGCCTATTTTTTTTCCTCAAAAGATAGAGAATGTTCTAGACTTTTACTCACCTCTAACAAGAAGCTACTTCTGCATTAAAATATAACTACATGACAACATTAAGATGCAAATGCTTAAGAAAATACAGCAACACTAAAAAAAAAACCAAGATCAAAGAGCAATGGGTATGCATGGGAAGTTCAGAGAGATAAAAGGTCATTACATCTTCATCACAATTTGGCTAATAGAGTTGCATACACATCAAACACTAGTGTCAGGCTTTAGTATTTTATATCATGTAATCCGAGGGTGTGTGGATAAATAAAAAGCAGCACTGAATTACTTCTGTATCCTCTGAGCCAGTGGAAGGCAGACAGTTGCTTCAGCAAGCATAGAATTAATTCTGTGTCTTCAGAACTACTTAATGGGGGTCTGGAGAAGTCAAAGAATGGACTTCACTCAACGTTTTGGATCATGTGGACCTCCAAAACAGCAGCTTTTTAATGTCTCACACTTTCAGGTGGATACAAGTGGATTCAGCTATTTATGGTCATTCTTAGTCTGGTTTCTATTGGAAAACAGAATAAGATGAGCAACAAACAATTGCTGTGCAGATGTTTTGAAACCAGCCAAACATTTGATTTACTTCTGGGGTATACAAAGTCAATGGTCCTTGGAGCCCAAAGCACCACATCCAAATCACCCTTAAACACATCCAGGGTGGGTGACTCCACCACCTCCCTGAGCAGCTCACTGCAGTCCCTGACCACTCTCTCCATGAAAAACATTTTCCTAATGGTCAATCTAAACTTCCCCAGCCTCAGCCTGAGGTCATTCCCCCTTGTTCTGTCTCCAACTACCTGTGAGAAGAGCCCAGTAGCAGCCTCTCCACAACATCCCTTCAGGTACTTGTAGAGAGGAATGAGGTCTCCACTCAGCCTCCCCTTTTTCAAACTAACCCTCCCCAGCTCCCTCAGTTGCTCCTCATAAGATTTATTCTCCAGGCCCTTCCCCAGCTTTGTAGCCCTCCTCTAGACCTGCTCCAGCACCTCCACATCTCTTGTTATTGCAGTGCCCAAAACTGAACACAATACTCAATGTGTGGCCTTTACCAGAGTTGAGTACAAGGGGACAAATAGCTTTAGCATCACACTGCATAGAAGCTTAAAAGCTCAGCCCCCATCTCTCTTACTTATCACTGGACTAGCAGAGGCAGGAAAAGAAGCCAGCAACTACAGTGTCTTGACTATCTAGTGGCATGCCTAAAAGGAAGCAAAGCTGATGCAATTTCACTTTACTTCAGTTTTCATTCAATCTGATTGCAGCCAGCCATTTTCAGAGATGCAAGGGCATTTTTTTTTATCAGTGTGTGAGTAACTTATTGCTGAATTGATTTACACCAAGGAGCAGGTGCAATAACTTGAGGCCAGTTTGAAGCTCTAGCATTTAATAAGCAAGGGGCAACTCCTCACTGTATGGTGGACTGTGCAAATACTGCTTGTTATTTTGATTTCCACAAAAGAGATGATGCTCTTGTAAAGAATGTTTTTTTTTTTGCTCCTACAGGTGGTAGAAACTCAGATGATATGAAAAACATTGACAAACCAGGTAAGCATCCCCAAAATATATCTATTTAATCTAACCATCCATACAATTACTACATGAATACTGTCTGATGGTCCTAGAAGTGCACTTGTTTACATGTCAGGCCTTTCATCTCTTCCTAAAAACATTAAGAGAAGTATGGGTAACAAAATTGTCAGAAGTCAGCAGCCATTTAAAATCACACAAGGGTTTAGGTTCTCCATGAGTTATGGGCAGTATTTGGTACTGAGGGAGGTAGCAAAGGTATTCTTGATTTTCAGTTCTTCCTTCACTAATTGAATTACCAGGTAGAACTAGCTGAAATGCACCCCAACATATCTAAGCAGTTGCTATGTTCTCAATTGCAAGTCTCAGGTTATTTTTGCTGGCTTACAAAGATTTTGGTTTGGTGATTTTGTTTGTTTGTTTTTCCTTTGTAATGAAAGATGAGGAGGAGCTGGAACATGTCTAGAGGAGGGCAACAAAGCTGGGGAAGGGCCTGGAGAATAAATCTTATGAGGAGCAACTGAGGGAGCTGGGGAGGGTTAGTTTGAAATAGAGGAGGCTGAGTGGAGACCTCATTGCTGTCTACAGCTACCTGAAGGGACATTGTGGAAAGGCTGCTGGGCTCTTCTCACAGGTAGTTGGAGACAGAACAAGGGGAAATGGCCTCAAGCTGAGGCTGGGGAGGTTTAGATTGGACATCAGGGAAAAGTTTTTCATGGAGAGAGTGGTCAGGCACTGGAATGAGCTGCCCAGGGAGGTGGTGGAGTCACCCACCCTGGATGTGTTTAAGGGTGATTTGGATGTGGTGCTTAGGGCTATGGTTTAAGGTGGATCTTGTAGAGTAGGGTTCTAGGTTGGACTTGGTGATCCTGAGAGGCTTTTCCAACCTGGATTTTTCTGTGATTCTGTATAGTGTTGATGAATTTCCCTAGTGCTGCACCTGAGATTTCAAACTACATACTATGGCTGGGAAGAAGTGGCACTGACTTGGCAAACAGAACACATAAGTTCTGTTCTCAGCTCGCCAATTTATTTCCTATCCCACCTGTCTTTTTCTTGTCTCATAATACATTTTTCCATCTACACTGTACAAGCAAGGATGGCCTTTCTCTTACTGTTTGTATCTGGCATCACTCCATAAGGCTGCTGTTTCCTCTTGAGTCTTGAGAGGTATTGCAACTCAAACAGTTAAGAAGAGCAAAAAGCCTGATTATTCTGCCCACAAGAAAGGTCTGTAACAGAACTAACTCTGTGCAGATGGGAGGACAGATATATTGTTTTACTATTTTGCTCCTTTACACAACAAAGAGTCAACTGTGAGCTGCTCTCTAACAAGCTGGATTTTGGCAGTTTTGGGGTTTTTTTTGTCCAGATGACTCAGCAAATACTGACAAATAATGAGTAAGCATTTACAAGTGATTCATTAACCAAAACGAGGAGCTAACATTGTAGCACAAACTACACTAAAAACAAATGGACATACTTAGCTTGCTGTCACCAACAGAGGCATCTTCACTAGTGATAATGGAGCCTTGGACTGCAGACTCTGCAGGGCACAGATTTTGCTCTGCGTTCACACAACAGTTAGCACAGTGGGATCCTGGTCCATTATGAGATGTCATGAATGTTAAATTTACACAAATACATATTTAGTAAGGAGCAAATGATAGATGTTTTGTGGACAGCCAAACTGCCATATTATTTGGATTATAGAATTCTACTACAGCCCAGGCAGCTTTCAGAAAACACTATAAAGATGCCTGGGATATTTTCAGGAGCTTGCTCATGCAATATTCAACCAACTGAAGTGATTCGAAGCATTGCTGGTATTAGAGAGCATATTTTGTTGTATTCATTTGTGAGCTGTTGCATACAGAAATCTGAGCACACAAGAGATCCAGAGTCTCAGGTAATATTCTGACAGAGGTCTTTATATCTGAGAAACTCACCCATTAACATCTGCTGAGCTGGGCTCGGTTTCAGATGAGATTTATGGAAAAGCAATTGATTAAACTACAGCTTTAGCTCCATTTAGCACTTACACACACACACAAACAATTAAATATGTTACAGAGATAACATTTCAAAAGAGTTTCTGCTTCCAAACCCACTTAAAAAACATTATCCACATATATACCTATATATGTTTGCACTGTTTAACTGACATTGTTTTCCCAAATCCTTCAAGTCACCTGTAATATCAAGTCAATTAAGTATTATTTTCCCAACCTATTTACTGAGCTACCTAGCAATCAATCCACCTACACAGAGAGAGAGAGAGAGAGAACAAATGCTCATGGGGGATGGTAGAGCTTAAAAAACTGCTGAAAAACTGTCAGCCTTCTCCAATGGCAGGCAGGCTCATAGCTTTGCAGGATTACACAGCCTGACATCTTGCAGAAAATAAGTCCATGGGATAAAAGCTCCATATTCTGACAGTGCCATTCCTTCCCTGTAAATCAATACACTCTTGTGTGGAACAGCACTACTATTTCAAGTTATATACATACTAAATATGCTTTGGATTACACTGGCACAAATAAAGAGATGAGAACACATTTCTTTTTCCATCTCTGGTCATGAGGTCATCCTTAAAACAGAAACTAGAGCTGGGGTGAGGGCAGCAGCCTGGGACACTCAGGTAAATCAGGTTTAGTTCTTGTCATTGTCACACACTTCCCAGATGACCTTGGGCATGTCCTGCAGGGCCTGACTTCCAATGGGGTTGTGCATATGGTAGAGATGCAATAAATCCTAGGTGTTGTGGTGTGTTCTGGTCACCCTCTCTCAGTTCATCCACCAGCTCACAACATGCTCAGTTAACTAAAGTCAGCTCTGCAAGATATTAAAGTTTGGGTTCTGTGGGAGGCGATGAAGGAAACAGAGATAAAATGTGATCAACTGTTTTTCTGTAAGCCTAGTCTAAATCAGGGTCAGTTAGGCTCATAGGTGATGTATTTGGAGAGTCTCACTGTGATCTCTCTCAGGAAGCATGCAGGGTCGTTGAGCAGGAGAGCTTCTCCTATGGTCTGCCACATCAAGCTTTGTCATTGCTCTGAAAGGAGCTCCCACTGCAGCTTGACAGATAAGACTACTCTTGAAAGAGGGCATATGATCCTGTTGACAAATACTTCTCTTTGTCTATGTGCTCTATCCCCTAACCCTGTAAATCAAAGCATTAAACCTTCCCCCCCCCCCCTTTATTTGTACTTCATCTCAAACTTCATTCCTGAGCACCAGTAACATCACTAGCACAAGGGGGCTCCAATTATACACAGGAAAATCTGGGTCTTTCAATATGAACCAAACAGCAATAAATCCTAGCAGCACAGTGTACAGAGCCAGCATGAGGTTGAAATCAGAGATGGCTATAAAGCTCTTTCAGAGTGAAAACTATTATTATTTGTATTGCTTCATTTAGTAGGATGGCAAGTCACATCCTGGTACAAATATGTACACTTTTGGGCAACAAGCCAGGCACTAAAACAATATCAACTGTGACTTGTCGGGTGAGACAAGATCAATCAGGTCAGGATTTGGAGTTCAAATCACTATTGGAAATAGAGCTTCCTGGGAGCTAAAGCAAACTAAATTAAAGCACAGGTATTCACACTGCCAGAGCATCTCAAAATGAAATTTAAAGGGCTTCTTCACAGAGATTGGAGGCTAATGCAAACAAATGCCCATGAATATTTGTTCACATTTTACAAGCCTTTGCTTTGGACATTTTCACCTGCCTTCAGTACTTTCAGTGTGTGTTCAAGTGATCCACGTTTTGTGGTTCAAAAGTCACAACATTTCAGTGTTCACTGCAAATGGGTTGTCTAACATTTCCAGTGGGGGAATAAATAATACCAGATGATTCCCCCTGCTCAGCTGTACCTGTTAAAGCAGTCCAAATTCTGAACCCAGTGCCAAATGAAAAACTGAAACTTCCTTTCTCCTCAAATCACACTAGTTTTAGCAAAGGTACCTGCTTAGGGTCAGTAGGCTGAACGTGAGCCAGCAGTGTGCCCAGGTGGCCAAGAGACCCAATGGCATTCTGGCCTGCATCAGGAACAGTGTGGCCAGCAGGACAAGGGAGGTTATTCTTCCCCTGTACCCAGTACTGGCCAGTCCACACCTTGAGTACTTTGTCCAGTTCTGGCCCACTCAATTCAAGAGAGATGTTGAGGTACTGGAATGTGTCCAGAGAAGGGTGAAGAAGCTGGTGAGGGGCCTGGAACACAGCCCTGTGAGGAGAGGCTGAGAGGGCTGGGTTGTGCAACCTGGAGAAGAGAAGGCTCAGGGGTGAACTTGTTGCTGTCTACATCTACCTGAAGGGAGGTTGTAGCCAGGTGGGGGTTGATCTCTTCTTTCAGGCAACCAGCAACAGAGCAAGAGGGGACAGTCTCAAGCTGTGCCAGGGGAGGTACAGACTGGATGTTAGGAGGAAGTTCTTGGCAGAGAGAGTGATTTGCCATTGGAATGGGCTGCCCAGGGAGGTGGTGGAGTCACTGTCCCTGGAGGTGTTCAAGAAAAGCCTGGCTGAGGCACTTAGTGCCATGGTCTGGTTGACTGGATAGGGCTGGGTGCTAGGTTGGACTGGATGACCTTGGAGGTCTCTCCCAAGCTGGTTGATTCAATGATTCTATTCTATGATTCTATTATATTAGAGTGACATTATTTTTTTGTGTGTGTCTAAACCTCAAGTCTCACATCATGACGGCCCTTTGCTACTTTTTCTCCAATATCTGTCCCTTCTTTTACAATCTGCTAATCTTTGCTCTCTAGCCAGCTGATGTGCCCATGCATCCTGTACAACGCGACACACTGGCAGCCACCACGGCGTCCCTGCGCCTATTGTTTGATGTGGTGCATGCGTACTCCTTTCGCGGCACTCTCAGCCTGCCTTTTCATCACATGCAGTGCGAACATACCACAAGGAAGGAGCAGAATTTCAGTTTAAATCAGCCACTGTTATATACTGACGACAGTTCTGGAACAGACATTTTATCCCTTATTGTTCTTTTTCATAAGAAAAACACATTGCCTCCATAAATCTTTCCTGTGAGTCCTCAGGGTCATCTATTTGCCAAAAGAGCAATTATTGATTATTCCCAGTCTACAGCTTCTGCCTCTCTTCCTGAAAGTGTGTGTCCATTTCTAATCAGAGCTCAGGTTATGACACAGCTTTTGTCATCCGCTTTCCTGGCAAACAGCAATATCACAACAATATCCACAACCAATGCAGTGCTGTAAAGCAGCAGAAAAAAATGGGTTCTTAGTGAAGGATCTTCTATTATTAGAATCCCATATTTTAGCAAGGTGGATGCCCTGTGTATCAGTCAAATCAGCTGCAAGTGCAGTCCAATCTGAGTCTGTTTGGGCAGGAATCTCTGCCAACTATTTCTAGCATGCTATGGCTTAGAGGGAAAATAAAGCAGTGTTTCAAAATACTAGTTAGGCATAAGACCTAGCCAGGCATTTAGAACAATGATCAATCTCAATCAGTCACTTGGCATTCTTCAGTCCTGGTGTTTGTATCCCTTCATGCTCACCAAATAATCACATTCTTTCACCGAGGGATGGCAAAAGACATGGATCTGCTAAATGATGAAAACCTCTTTCATTGCTGGAACCAACTGGCCCCCAGGAAATTCCAGTGACATTCCTTCTGAGATCAGTAGTTTGAATCTATGACAATGTTTTGAAGGGACCACTGTGAAATGAGTTGCTAATATTCATCATGAGTACAGACAGCATTTTGGAGTGGGCTGAGGTGCTCCATGTGAACCTTTACTTTATGTTCATGTGTTTGATCCCTGTATCAGATAATTCACATCCATTTTAGAGTCCTAGCCTGGGAAAAAAAAATCCTCAGATAATCCACACAGTCAAATATTCCACCAAATCAGATGTGGAGGAATGACCAGAGATAGGGAAACTCTTAGGGAAAAATAGGCACAGACTGTAGGAGTTGGAAGCAGTCGAGCTTGCAGAAGAAGAGGGATGCTGAGGTAAACATTCCCTCATCTTATCCATAAGTGTGGGCAGAGACCACTCAGCTCCTGGAGCACTTTGGCTTGGTGTTTTTTTTTTCACAGAGAATGAGCAGCCTGTTCATGAGAGAATGTAATACTACATGGAATAAATGAGATCTGAAAATTGCATATTTTCCACCCACACTACAATGGGCATTATTGCTGGCAGCCAGCAGTGGGAATAGCTGGGTAGACAACCAGCCTTAATTAGGAGGAAGGCAATATTCTTCTCAGGAGAAAGCCAGGTTTGCAAATGCTTGCATTGAGCACATTCCATGGATTTTAGATGTACCACCATTTACAAAGTAAGGCCTGATTGAGAATGAATGCTCTGTAGGGCATCATTTTCAAAACCCTGCATAGGATATTCTTCTAGACAAGCAAAGGAGAACAGGTTTTCAAATGTTGTCTCTTCTTACTCTATGAATTGTAGGTGAAGCATTCATCCAAAATACCAAGTGTCAGAAACAAGGGCCACAATGTCTGAGAGGGGTGAGCCTTCTGAAGCATCACAGAACCCTGAGCTGACATTTGAACAACTCCACCTGAGCTGGAAATATCATTCAGAGCTCTTTTGCTGAGGTCCTAACACAGCCTGGGCACACATGGCCGAAGTTGGTCTGCACTGACACTGAGAATGAGCAAGTTAGACTGTCTAAGGCATGAGCAGTTACACTACCTTAAATCACAATGATGTTATTAAGACAACTTCCTTTATGATCACAAGAGGTTAGGAAGGCTGAACAATCAAGAATTCCCCAAGCAAATACTGCCCTTCGCTCCTGATATATCTCCAGCTGAGCTTCAGAAGCATTAGTCCCTCACGAAATCCACTGCTGGCTTGGCTGCCAAAGCTGACACAAGAGATGGAAAAAGCTGTTGCCAAAAAGCATTTTGCAAAAGAATTTCCCACTTAAACTCAACAATTGTAGAACTTTCAATTCCCTTCCTGCATTTGTGTTGTCTTTAGACAAACCTTTAGAAAATAGAAAGCTGATTATTGTTAATGGTGAGAAGCTGAAATGCTGCGTGGTTTGTTCTGCTTTGGAAGCGTTTCGGCTGCAGACATCTGAACCTGGCTCCATTTCACTTCTGTGTGGCTTTCAGCCTCCCCTGGAGACATACTCACACATACACAGCCCTGTCCTCTACTCTCCCACTAGCAGACTGCCACCAAGCCAGGAAGGGCTGCTTCCTCTAAAGCAGTCATCAGTGTCAGCACATGAATCCACTGACAGATGGAGACTGAAAGTCATGAAGAAAACAGTCCTGCCCTGGAGATCAAACCCATCAGCTTCCCACCATGTCTCACTCCTCTTGCTCACCCAGGAACTGACTCCTCAAGTTCCCTTGGAAAATGAATTTCCCTAGGGCAAAAGCACAAAGCTGCCAAGAAACTGGCTGAGCCAGGGTTTTGTTGTTTCACACTGTAATTACACATTAAGATTTGGAATGTTTTTGTGGTGGCTTTTTTTTAGAGGCAGCTGAGTCGCTCCGGCCTGTCCCATCCAGATGGTGCTCCAACTGGATGTGAATCTTCAGACAGCACTTTTCAAACTTGAACTAAAACCACAACAACAACAAAAAATGGAACTGAATTAATTCTGTGCCTGTGAAAGAAACAGAGCTTTGAAAGGGTGGGAGAAACACAGCCAAACCCGCTAAATGCCTCAGCTACCCATACGAGACACACAGATCTGGGTGGCTGGGAACCAGGTGGTTTCCAAGGGTGGATCTGTCCCTTCCACTCTTTGCAGGGCACATGGAAAGAGACAGGCTCCCTAGGAGCAGCAGCTTTGCAGAGGGAGCCAGACTGGTAACAACAGGCACAAGAAAGTGTCATAAATCCTTCTGCTCTGTGGTGCCTGAAGCAGGGTTGGACAGAAGGTTCCTCCATCCACACAGGCCTTTCTCCTTGGACTCATTTCCACTTGTATGCCAGGATGCTTTAACAGAAATTCCATACACAAGCCTGAAAAACAGGATGCTGCCTCAAAGCTGTCTTGTGCCAGAGGGAGGTCCTACCTGCTGAGCTCCACAGTTTTGAGGCATCTCTCACTCTCCTCTGAACCCACAGCTTTTCCACTCCTTTCTACAGGGGAACACAGATTTGAGAGCAAGACAACCCTACCTAAACCATCAGCAGGGAAGACAGTCCAAGAATGTGCTTCTTGAGTTGAGAATGACATGAACTGGAATGCCCTGCTTTGTGGTAGGTGTTTATGTAAAAGATGATTCCATGAGAGGTGCTACCTACCTCCATTTTCAGGGCAAAGCACTTACATGTGATTTTGAGGAGAGCCTCACCTTGTCATTGAGTACCATCTGTTCTGAGGGTGTGGGTCAGGATGGGGCACTTTTCAGTTTCAGTGATAGCAAAGCTCCAAGAGCACAGGCATTAGTTTAGGGATTTAAAGAAGGCTGGTATAAAAAAGAAAGAAATGCTCTAAAAGATGGGCTCTAAAAGTTGACATTTAAAAAGTATGTTGTATTTTTGAAAGATATGCAAGAAGTCCCTGCAGAATTTGGAACCCAAGTTCTTCCTACATTCTAACCAGATGCAGACATCAAACAGAGTTCTCCTCCACTGCCTATCCACCACACACTGCACCAACCCTTCCTAACCACTGCTCTCACAGTCCTTCTATAGCCTGGCCACTGAAGAACAGAGATCAGAACTGCAAGGCTATCCATCACGTGCCACTCCCAGAGAATTTTCCAGATGAAAGTGGTTAGGCACAGGCCTGGAGTCACCAACCATAGCTGAACTGTAAGGCAAAGCCCAACATGGCCTGGGTTCATGGGAGAACATGATGCAGCTCTTCTAGAAGCTGACATGGGTTGCTGTTTGGTTCATGGGTTTGACATTTTTGGTTTTGTATGTCCTGCCTTAATGTTGTCTTAGCTGACTGGCACTGAGATTTTGGATGTGCTTGGGGATGAAGAGTTAAGGATCAATGTTCCTAGATTTATTGAATGATTTTTTGGCTCCAAGATTCACTGCTTTTAAAGAAATAGCATAAATTCTCCTGTGATACCACTCTCCTTACCAAGGGTACTTACCTTTGAGGTTTGAATCCTGCACAACTGGTAAGCTTTTTGACATGTGAGCCAGAAATTAATAGAGATCCCTTCTCTTTTTAAACAGCCATCCTGTTATGAAAGTAGTGCAGGCAGATTTTGTTTTGAGAATTCCTTAGTCCTGAAGTAGTGAAGGAACTCATAGAGAGGGTTCCCATTTGGGCTATTTCTAAAACCATGCATTAATCAACCACACTGTTGGAGAAATTACTTTCTTTTGTTTGGCCTTCCTAAAAGTCTTCTCTTTCTCTTGTTTTCTTTTCTTGAGTAAATGGCAACAGGTCAACCCAACCAGTACAGAGCCCAGTCACAATAAAATGCCCTTTAATAATTATCTTTTTCTTTAGTCTTTGTATCAACATCTGCAGCATATGAGGATCTCTGTCTGCACAGGACAAAAGAAGCAGTTGATGCCAATGAGCGTGTTAAGGATGATTGAGTGGGCAAGAGCAGCCAGAGCTTAATATAAGTGAGGCAAAGATTCAGTCTATAAGTCCATGAGATTGAGTCCATACATCTTCATTAGTGCTTTATGTCCTAAAACATGGTAATGGTTTCAAGAGTGAACACTGTGTTTGTACTTTAACTTTTTCACCTCTGAATACCTTTTTATGTATATTTGCTGGGACCAGAACTGATACTGGGATCAGTTACTGGGCTGATGTCCCACCTTTTCTATGTTCCCTGCTCCTGACTGCAGTTCTATTTGCCCATGCACTTAACTCATTGCAAGACCTGTTCTGCTCATGGGTTGTCTTGTTCAATACAATCTTATTAAGAGCAGTTGTAAAGCAAGTCCAAAAGAGGACCTAAAAATTAGGACTGGAGAGTGTTTTCAGGATTTCCCACTCTTTCTGCAGACAGGAAGAAAGGATACTATGGGTGGGACACAGAACTGCCTGACAGTGTCCAGCGTAGAGCCACCGAGATGATGAAGGGAACAGAACATCTCTCTCTTACAAGGAGAGACTGAGGGAGCTGGGGCTCTGCTGCTGGGAGAAGACGAGGCTGAGAGGTGACCTCATCAATGTTTACAAAGATGTAAAATTTGAGTGCCAGGGGGATGGAGGCAGGCTCTGCTCAGTGATGCCCAATGACAGAACAAGGGGCAGTGGGTGGAAGCTGAGGCATAGAAAGTTTCACTTAAACATTTTTTCCCTGTGAGGGTGACAGAACACTGGAACAAGCTACCCAGGGGAGTTGTGGAGTGTCCCTCTCTGGAGATATTCAAAACCCACCTGGACATGTTCCTGTGTTATCTGCAGATGGTAGAAATGCTGATGGTTTGGAGGACAGTTATATACCCACTAGCAAATTAAGCAGAAATGCCCTGTTGTGAGGATGGATGGGTCAAGGTGTGCATAGGCTGGAAGTAAAAAGCATTGCTGTTGCATAGTTGGATCACCAGTTATTCCAGGTGCAGGTGCAGGCTATACTCAGCAGCCCAGTTCTATGTAGGGGCTCCTTAAAGTAAATCTGTAATTTACCACTGTTATTCTGAACTATATTCTTTCCCATAATATTCACAATTTATCATGCATGTAGAATACAGTGTGCAACTCTATGATTCAGTTCTGGAGTCCCCAGCACAGGGATGTGGAACTGTTGGAGTAAGTCCAGAGGAGGCCACAAAGATGCTCAGAGGGCTGGAGCAGCTCTGCTATGAGGACAGACTATGAGAGTTGGGACTTTTCGGCCGGGAGAAGAGAAGGCTTCGAGAAGACCTTGGAATGGCCTTCCAGTGTTGAAAGGAGGCCTACAGGAGATCTGGAGAGGGACTATTTACAAGGTCTTGTAATGACCAGATGAGGAATAAAGGGTTTAAACTGGCAGAGGAGTCCCTGAGGGTGTTCAAGAGAAGACTGGATGAGGCATTTAGTGCCATGGTCTAGTTGACTGAATAGGGCTGGGTGATAGGCTGGACTGGATGATCTTGGAGGTCTCTTCCAACCTAGTTGATTCTATGAACATTCTATGAACATTCTGTGAACTGGATGTTAGGAAGAAATTCTTTCCAGTGAGGGTGGTGAAACACTGGCACAGGTTGCTAGGGAGGTTGTGGATGCTCCCTCTCTGGAAGTGTTCAAGATCAGGTTGGATGAGGCCTTGAGTGACCTGTTCTAGTGGGAGGTGTCCCTGCATATGGTAGGGGGCTGGAGGAAGATGATCTTTGAGGTCCCTTCCAACCTAAACCATTCTATGATTCCAGAGCTAAGGTACTATTTGGGTTTTCATACATACGCCAGTTTTATGTCTGTGCACCTTTTGGGAGTGTCGTCTGCAACTACTTAGCACTATTGTCAGTCAGAGAAACAGAGTCAGACCAGAGCAAGGATTAGGTAGAAGGCATCCCAGTCTTTTGGTGCTTGGGAAGGTATATTGTGAAATTCAAATCTTTTTTACAGAAAAGTGTGGCCTTGCAGTATCTTAAGGGAGTCTACGAGAAATCTGGGGAGGGACTTTTTAGGATGCCAGGCAATGCTAGGACTAGGAGGAATGGAACAAAGCTAGAAATCGATAGATTCAGACTGGATGTTAGAAAGAAGTTCTTCAGCATGAGGGTGGTGTGAGCCTGGAAGGGAGGTGGTGGAAGCTCCATCCCTGGAGGTGTTTAAGGCCATGCTGGCTGAGGCTCTAGACAGCCTGATCTAGTGTGAGGTGTCCCTGCCCATGGCAGGGCAGTTGGAATGAAATGATCCTTGTGGTATCTTCCAACCCTGAGTGATTCTATGGTTCTATGATTCTAAATAAAATAAAGAGTTCAGTAGAAGCCCAAAATATCTCATCCTGTCATTACAAGCCCTTGTAAATAGTCCCTCCCCAAACCTCCTGTCCTCCTTCAGACAGTGGAAGGTCACTCCAAGGTCTTCTCAAAGCTTTCTCTTCTCCAAGCTGAAAAGCCCCAACCTCATAGCCTGTGCTCATAGCAGAACTGCTGCAGCCCTCTGAGTATCTTTGTGGCCTCCTCTGGACTTGCTCCAACAGTTCCATCTCCTTCTTGTGCTGGGGACTCCAGAACTGTATACAATATTCCAGGTGGGGTCTGACGAGAGCAGAGTAAAGGGGGAGAAGCATCAAGGAAGGCTGGTAAGAAAGAGATCATCCAAACATATTTCCTCCCTCCCTTTCTAAGAAAATGCTGCACATCAGCCAACACATCTAATTGCCAGGCCAGCTGATCTTTCTTCTGTAGCTGCCTTCACTGTCCTATTAATCTCTTAAAAACCAGCAAAACCCCCCTTCAGCCTGCTGGCTGGCTTTTGGGAAGGACACAGTGTTATTCACAATCATTTCCAGCTACGGTATAAATTATTTGGAGAAAAAAAAATGATACTGCACATTTTAAGGAGCTGGATTTCTCTGCAGCTTGTTTTTGTCTCCTCCCCTCCACCCCCCACCCCCGGTTTTGTGTTTTTTTTTTCCATTTTGTTAATTCTGATTAGACAAATGAATCATGCAAGTGAGTGTTCCCTGCAATGCCACTAATTGATGGCATGCTATACAATTGCATTGCAGTAACAAAACACTTTCAGCCTCTGAGAGATTAGTTGCATTGGCCTGGGATTAAGAAACCTTTGAAATCCTGAATCTAAATTACCATTCTTTTGACTGCTGTTTGTGACGCTAATTAGCTGTGTTAATTGGATGTTTTGATACTTGAAGAGGAGCAATCCAAATATTTTTTCCCCCTTGGTTGTGTTTTTGTTTTTGTTTTGAGAAAGCCAAAATTATTAACGAGTTTGGCAAGGGAGTCACAGTTTATTTTAATGCTGTACCCTTCTATATTCCCATTTTTGTTTTAGGTTGGTGGTTTTTGTTGTTTCTGAATGTTGCTATTATTATTTTTTAAGCTCTCTGAGTGAGTAATCAGCGTAGGAGTGAATAGTAAATGTTTGAATGTGCTTTCCAACAGAGAGCTCTGATGCATCGCTGTCTCCAAATTATTGAACTGCTGGGGAGAAAATATGTCCAAGCCAACATCATTTGTATTGTTGGAGAAGTGGGGAGATAAAAGGGGAGGGGGGGGGGGGGAATGTGAAACAGATAAAGGAAATTAACGTGAAGCTATTTAGATGGAGGGGCTCTCTGTGTAATCGCACGGTGGGCAGTCTAAAAAGAGCTCAAATTCAGTTTCTTCTGGACTGTCACGTGCCAGCTCGCTGTTCTTGCACCAGGCTCTCAACTCATAGAGATGAAATGGTCTTAATAGTTGCACAGCTGCAACTGAAATGGTGTAAATAGTTTTGGAAGGGGGCAGAAGTCATGGAATCATAGGATGAACTGGTTGAAATGACCTGTAGAGGTCCTGCAGTAAGGGGGGATATCCCTAACTAGATGAGGTTGCTCAGAGCCCTGTCAAGCCTGATATTGAATGTCTTCAGGGATGGGGCCTCCACCATCCCCCTGGGCAATCTGTACCAGTATTCCACCAGCCTCACAGTAAAGAACTTCTTCCTAATAGCCAGTCTACCCTTCTCTAGTTTAAAACCATTGCCTCCTGTCCTAGTGCTACGTGCCCTAAACAGTCCCTCTCTTTCTTGTAAGCCCTTTTTGGCTATTGGAAGGCCACAATAAGGTCTTACCAAACCCTTCTCTTCTCCAGGATGAACAATTCCAACTCTCTCAGCCTGTCCTCATAGCAAAGGTGCTCCAACCCTCTGATCATATTTGTGGCCTCCTCTGGACTCTGTCCATAAGGTCCATTTCTTGTGTTGAGGGTCCCAGAGCTGAACACAGTAGTCTAGGTGAGGTCTCACTACTACAGAGTGGCAGGATCACCTCTCTCAATCTGCTGGCCACACTTCTTTTGATGAAGCCCAAGATGCAATTGGCCTTTTGGGCTAAAGGATGACGTTGTTGGCTCATGTACAGCTTTTCAAATGCCAGTATGCCCAAGTCCTTTGCCACATGGCTGCTTTCTGTCACATCTTTCCCCAGCCTGTACTGATAACAAGGATTGCTGCAACCTAGGTACAGAACCTCACACCTGGCCTTGGTGAACCTCATGAGATGAGATTCACGTGAGCCCCCTTCTCCAGCTTGTCCAGGTCTCTCTGGATGACATCCTGTCCCTCTGGTGTATTGGCGGCACCACTCGGCTTGGTGTCACCTGCAAACCTGCTGATGGTGCACTCGCTCCCACTGCCTATATCATTGGTGAAGATATTAAATAAGGCTGGTCCCAGTACAGACCTCTAAGGGACACTCCTTGTCACCCATTTCCATGTGGACATCAAGCTGTTTACCACTACCCTCTGAATGTGACCATCCAGCCAATTCCTCATCCACCCATAGAATGCATATCTCTCCTATTTAGAGAGAAGGATGTTGTGGGGGATCAAAACTCAGTATTTGTTTCCAACTCCTGTTCTTCTCTACATACTTTACTGTCTCAATTCAGTTCTGGCAGACAGATGGAATTCAAATACTGAACAAACTTTGGGAAACCAACTTCTGAGCATTAAGTATTCAAATGATGTGGCACTTCAACTGTTGTTATGCTATTGTTATTAAGAACAATTGCTTTTGGATGATTCAAGACACCTTCTGGTTCTGCCTCAGAGGAGAAAGTGATATTTTGATCAAGATGGTTCAACATTTTTCGCTCCCTGCTCCAGCTTGATAACAGAGCTCATGGACAGAAGGCAGTGAGACAGTAGAAGCAGTCATCTCAAAGTAAGACTGCACAAGTTAGCAGGAAGCCGATGAAGTGAGTTTTTTATCTGAAAGCCTGCTTTGCAGCCTTTCTGAAGATCAAGCAGTAAGATGCTCTCTTACGCTAACTAAACTATGGCAAAGCCTGTGCTCACAAATAAACACATATATTCTACACATCTTACACTCCAGCAGAGCATTTTACAAACCTCATGCTCCTGATGCATGAAAAGGAAAGAACATTTGCCTTCCTCTCTAAAGCAGTCTACAAGTCATGAATACTAAGGTTATTATATAGATCAGAAGTACTCCTTATGTAGGGCACATTTACTATCCTTTCTTCACCTTGTCCTTCCTAGATGTGTTTGGAAATCTGCAATGGATTCATTGAAAGAAAGAATCTTTGTTTGACCAGAAAAAATATTATGAGGTCTGGACTTCCTAGCGTTAGTGAGGCTGAGGCAGGTGCTGAAATATGATCTTAGCATCATTTCTATGTATATTAGCTCAGAGTTAATAGGTACATAGATCTACATTACAATTAATAAGCCTAGCCAGGGAAAAGTAGGTCCCACAGCACACCTTTCAGAAACAAGCCGTTATTAATCAGCATTTTAACGAAGCATAATTACAACAGCTTATGGCTCCCACCAGGTAAAGCAATAATTATAGGTGCAACCAAATAAACAGGGAAAATAATTACCTATTTCTCAGAGCTAATATTAATTTAACCAGGCTCAGAGTGATGGCTAGACAGACAGCTCAGTGCTGTTACACTGCCAGCTAGAAAACTGCTGCGATTACAACAAAGATCACAGTTGCCATTGTCAAGGATGGGGGGAAGGTACAGAGTCTTTTTAATCTGCAGAACACCTTCCAGATGTCAAATAGGCAATGTGGTTATTCACTGGGCAACGAAATATTTCATATGCACCGTGTATAAGAAGCACATCCTTCTATCTGAAGAGAGGTTGGAGAAAGGAGGGGCAGCCTCTTCTCCTCAAAGACAAGTGACAGGACTAGAGGAAATGGTTACAAGCTGCACCAGAAGAGGTTCAGGCTGGATATTAGGAAACACTTCTTCACTGAAAGGGTTCTCAAACATTGGAATGGTCTGCCCGGGCCAGTGGTGGAGTCACACCACACCAGAGTGTTCAAGCAGCATGTGGACCTGGTGCTCAGGGACATGGTTTAGTGTTGACCCTTCAGTGCTGGGCTGAATGATCCTCAAGGTCTCTTCCAACCAGATTTATTCTGTAATTCTGTGATTCTCCTGAAAAGAAGTGGTGAAACACCCTGGACTGACCCACGCAGCCATGCTGGATGGACAACATGAAAGCATACAGGTCTGAGCAGGATGAGGCAACCCAAGTTAGAGAAAGGGTCTCAAAAGTACCCAGGTTGTCTGCAGCAACAGGGAATGGGATTCAAGAAAGATGGAATCATAGAATGGTTTAGGTTGGAAGTGACCTCAAAGGTCATCTAGATCCTACCCTCCACCACAGGCAGAGATATCTGATTACACTGCTAAGCAGTAAAGCAGACAACTTGGAGCACTGACAGACACATCCAGACAGATGAACCAAAAGCAACTAGACAAAGGGCAGACAGGACATCATACTTCCAGTGACTCTCTTGTCTGCGTGACAGGAGAGCTAACCACTGAGAGAGGAAGTCTCTGTGTTTGTCCTGCCACCATGACTGGCTCAGAGTAAACAGTGCTGTTCAGATGCATCAGCAGAAACCACTTAATAATTACTTTCCAGGACAATTTCTGCTCTGCTGTGCTTTCTATCCATGGAGAGCAGCAGATGCAGACACATCAAGTGCCATTATAATATCTGGAGCACTTCATACTTCCCCTGGATTATGGTGGCTTATAAGCACACCTCCTCCTGAACTCAGTGAGGCTTTCTGATTGCATTGGGGATCTCCCACTGCATTGACATGCTGCCTTTTGCAGACAAGCCTCCAGCGTATGTAATAAAAACAAACCAGAGCTTTTGGATTTGTTTTCATGATGCCCTCATCTCACTATGGAAACACAAAATAAACAGGTTGATGGTGATTTATTACACTGATGAAAAATTCTACAGCTCAGTGGTGTTTTGATTCCACATCTAATATTGTTAAATGTGAATACCTTAATGAGTCTAATAAATACTGGGTTTATTGAGTGATCCAAAAGAAGGAGGTGGAGGTCAGAGAGCATGCATAGCAGAACACTGCCAAGTACAGGCTTCTCTCCAAAGACCTGGAGACTGCAGTGTCGAGGCAGAGACAGGAAGGCAAAGTAGGCAAGTACTAGGAATAACTGCACAAAATCACAAGCTGCCAGGTCAGGACTGAGCCCAAACGATATTGCTGGTGATGTCATTACAACACAATCACAAGGTAGCTCTACTAAGCCACGTTTGTCCTCAGGCTGCTTTCCAGCCCTCTGAGTGTTTCAGGAGCACTGTTTCATTGGGTTCTCCAGTGTTTCAGAACAAATTACACCGGTAAACAGATTTCTGGCAACACTTTGGGCTGAAAGACCAACTATGCCTTTGAACAGCATCAATTCCTCAGGCCGATACAAGTCAACACAGACATGTATGACTCCAACAAAACAACTGAGAGGAGTGAACTGGCTGTTTTAGGAATTCACTAAACTGGTTCACAAACTGACTTCTTTTCTCCCTGAGTGTTGTAGTGTGGTATTGCCAAGGCGTGGGGGCCAGGTTCTGTCAAAAGCATGCACTGCACATTCACAGAATCACAGAAAAATCCGGATTGGAACAGACCCTCAGGATCACCAAGTCTGACCAAGAACCCTACTCTACAAGATTCACCTTAAACCATATTCCCAGACATCACGTCCAAATGGCCCTTAAACACATCCTGGATGGGTGACTGCACCACCTCCCCGGGCAGCTCATTCCACTCCCTGACCACTCTCTTTTTCCTAGTGTCCAATCTAAACCTCCCCAGCCTCAGCTTGAGGCCATTCCCCCTCAGTCTGTTTCAAATTACCTCTGAGAAGAGACCGGTAGCATCCTCTCCACAACTTCCCTTCAGGTGTGGAGCATCCTTTGCTAGGGTAGCTTTGGCTTAATCATCAAAACAACTCCTTCATTCTCATTATTCCTCTATATAGTTGTTTTTTTCTTTCTCCTCAAGAATTACCAAGCCTAAAAATATTCAGAAACATTCAGTTCTGTTTCATATTTAGCAAAGTGACTTTGTGCATCCACACTGATGTCAGAAAACAAAGGAATATAACTGAGAGACTCACCAAGGACAAAACTAAAAAAAAACCAGAAGGAAGCCATAAAAAGGAGAGTGGGTGGGACTGAAGACATTTCTGAAATCAATACAAACTCAGTCCTGAAGAAACCATGTTCTCCTGAGGAGCTCCAGAACTAATTGGTTGGGAGAAGCTTTGATAGGTTTCAACTAAGCTAAACCAAATCCCCAAACCTTTTTAGCTTCACCATCACTAAGTGGAGGCTTATGCCACTGTAATTTGGGCTTGAATTGAAGACATGAATGTCAATAGAGTCAAGGGGTTTGGATACAAGTGGGGTGGAAAATTTAACCCGAGGGATAGATTTTCCTCCTTTCAAAAGCTGTAAAGCAAGGATTATACAGAAAATGAAGCTATATTGCCAAAAGCAGGGTATTTAAACCCCTCAGGCAACTTCTATGTAATTTTATTATTCTTTTAATTTAATTTCTTAAAATCTCTTTCTCTCTCTCCATTCCAAACAGTAACCATGAAATAACACACTAGAAGAAGACATGATGGGGCCAAATTCTTATCAGCTGAAGTACTCTAAGCCCAATTTGAACTGACAAGGTGCCTGCACGAGGTTCTAAATCAAGTACTTGCCCTGTGTGAAGCAACTTATCCTTGCAACAGGGGATCAGGGTCTCAGGGCCTCAAATCTTCCTGATACCACAGAGCCAAAGGCCTTAACTGAAAGGAAGATGGGGAAGGGCAGCTGATCTTCTGTCCTGCTAGAGTCTCCCTGATACTTGAAAGTGATACAACATCCATACAAAATACATACATTAGCCAGATGGCTAGGTTGCTCATGTGCATTTTTTGGACCTAAAGTGTTGTGCCACAGTGTGCAAACAGAGCTAAAATCAACACAAGCAGTTAAGATGCAGTCAGAATTCCCAGCATGTTGCTGGAATTAAAAGGGGTTCAAAACTTAGATCTTTTACAAAGTCTTGGGAGAAACTTTTGAGCATTCCAAATGCTTCTAGGCACCTTCATCTGCCTTTTGCCTTAGTTCACCTAAATTAAGCACAATAATAAGCATCACCCCCATCTCAGAACTGTGCTATGACATTGCCTGAAATACATTAGTCAACTCTCATGAGCGGGCCAAGGGGCAGAAAATTCTTTACATAACTATTGGTGAGGAGGAGAACTCATCCCATGCTAACCATAGATACATTTCACAAGAAGGCAGATCAAAGTGAGCATATGAAGAGTCCTAAGCAAATGGCTTCTGTTTGGCTGCTGTATGAAAAATGTGAAACTTGCATTGAATTTCCCTAAAATCTTTTTCCTTGGAAGCTTGTTTGTTATTCCAAGTAGCCATAAGAGTCTTTCCAGGGAATTCACATTCAAAGCCCCTGCTGCTGGTTGCCTGAGTCACTCTTGCAAAGGTTTTCTGTGTCACTTTGTTTTGAAGGATGTTGCCTTAACTTCAGATTCTGGAAAGAACAATCCAGGGAGTGTTTTGCTTAGCTTGAAAGCAAGTTTAATGCCTGGTTGATCAAACAGCAGGCTCTTTGCATCCTGTGAAATGTCTGACTTCACAGAGCTACACTGACAAACTGGTCCAGAACTTTCCACAGAGAAGGAAAATGCACTGGAACAATGTGAGTACATGAGCAATGAACAAGAATGAGAAAATGTCCATCACTGAACCAAACACTGCAAAGGTGGGATGAATCCAGGGAAGAGCTGGATAAACTTCTCTGCAGAATGTGAAATCTGAAGTCCAAGACTGTTTTACCCAGCTGGTCACCTTATCCTCACACCTTATCCTTCCAGATAAGGAACTGCACCACACAGCAAATAAAGTATCTTTTCCTTCATTCACAAACAGGCAAGTACTTAGAGGAGTTACCTTGAGGACCAAATAATTTTTTTTTCTGAAGTAATAAATGGAAAAATATTAATAATGTACTTGACATCATCAGTGTCCCTTTCCCATCCTTCTGCTCATCAGAGAGTGTGGTCAATGGGACAGTCTAGCTGGAGGCCTGTATCTAGTGGAGTTCCTCAGGGGTCAGTACTGGGACCAGTATTATTCAATGTATTTATTAATGCTCTGGATGAGGGCATGGAGTGCACTGTCAGCAAGTTTGCTGATGACACCAAGCTGAGTGGAGTGGCTGCCACAGCAGAGTTGTGCTGCCATTCAGAGAGACTTAGGCTGAGAGTTGGGCAGGGAGAAACTGAATGAAGTTCAACAGGGGCAAGTGTAGAGTTGTGCACCTGGGAAAGAACAATTCCATGTATCAGCATAGGTTGGGGACTGACCTGTTGGAGAGCAGTGAAAGGGAGAATGACTTGGGAGTCCTGGTGGATGGAAGGATGGCCATGAGCCAGCAGTGTGCTCTTGTAGCAAGGAAGGCCAGTGCCATTCTGGGGTGTATTAGAAGGGCTGTGGGAAGTTCTCCTTCCCCTCTACTCTGCCCGGGTGAGGCCTCATCTGGAGTACTGTGTCCAGTTTTGAGCCCCCCAGCTCAAGAAGAACAGGGAGCTGTTTGAGAGAGTCCAGCACAGACACACAAAAATGATGAAGGAAGTTGAACATCTTCCTTATGAGGAGAGCCTGAAGGAGCTGGGGCTGTTTAGCTTGGAGAGGAGGAAACTAAGGGTGGGGGGGAACTCATTCATGTTTATAAATATAAAAGGGGTGAGTTCTAGGAGGCTGGAGCCAGGCTCTGCCCGGTGATGCCCACTGACAGGACAAGGGGCAATGGGTAGAAGTTGAGGCATAGGAGGTTCCACGTGAACCTGAGGGTGAGAGAGCACTGGAACAGGCTGCTCAGGGAGGTTGTGGAGTCTCCCTCTCTGGGGATCTTCAAGAACCATCTGGATGCATTCCTGTGTGATCTGCTCTAGGTGATCCTGCTCTGGCAGGGGGGGCTGGACCAGATGATCCTTCGAGGTCCCTTCCAGCCCTTGTCATTCTATGATTCCAAGATAACCTCAGCTACTGTGGTCTTGCAAAAGAACTATGTGGATCATCTCCCCCCACCTCCCTGTCCATGTGACCTGACAAACAGAGATTTGGGAGCTGCATGGTGACAGTGTGCACATAGGGGCCTTGGGTGGCTGAGACCTCAGAAGTTTGGCCACTGTCTGGCAGAGCACACAATCAAAAAAGAGAGCTGCCACCATCATCCAGCTTCCCCTACTCCTGAACTAGCTTTGTAAGCTAGACTTACAAAGAACTGGAGTTTTTTTCAGGTCTGCAATATTTTCCATACAAGTTTAAGCTTTGGGAGCTCTAGGATTATTTGAGGTTTCCCCAGCATTCATTTAAAAACGCAATTGTAGGCTTCACAGTTGGAGAGAAAAGCTTAATAATGCAACTGTATGGAGACCTAAAAATAGACTAAAGAAAAAAATTGTAAAAGACTCCCAAATACACCTGGCAGTGTTAGATTCCAGCTTCACTGGTGCATTTCCATGTACTTAGAGCTTTTCTTGCATGCACAGGGAAACAAAAGGAAGAAGGGGAAAAAAAAAAAGAGGAAAAGAGGAAAACCTAATTGTAAAAATTCAAAAAGACTGAGGTGAGAAGTAGCAGTGTCAGAAATTAACCATTTGAAAAACTTGCCCGGGCTGCCAGGGTCCCTTTAACTGAACACACTCAGTACAAAGAAGGAGTTCACATTGTACGCAGTGAAAATGCTGATGAACGTCATCACCGTGCCATGGCTTTAAAATTGATTTGAGGGGGGTAGGAAGATTTTGTTTCACCTCCCTCAGTGGGAAAGCCAGACAGAGCTTTAAGCTTTATCGACCGGCGTTATAATCACAGTTGCTGGTCTTTCAACCTGCTCCAGAATTGGAGAGAGGTTTTTTTGCTCTGTATGACTAGATACTGTAGCAAGGTCGATTCTGTGCTGAATTGAAATTCATCAGAGCCTGCTTTGTCTCAACAGAGTAATAAAAGCCTAAAACGTTATTATGCATGAAATGGTTATGGAGCTGCTGAAAGGGTTGTTTTTCCCCCGTGTTGCAAAAAGGGGAGGAGAGCAGAAATACCTGACCTGACAATAAAAAGTGACTGAAAGAAAGATAAATCTTCTAGATAAAATTGTCTCTATTTGCAAAAATCTGTAAGGGAAGCAAATGCAGCAAATGAATCTCAGAGAAGGAGCTCAAAGGATGAGATGAGAACCTCAGCAAATCTTACTGCCAGGTAGGGCAGAGGACTGGACTAAAATCCATTTCTGCTCAGAGATAACCAACTGTGTAAATACTGCCACAGACTACACATTTACCTCTTTTCTTGGTCTTCTAACATGAAACATTGGCAGGTACTCCAGTGCATTACACAGCAAAACTGTACTCCCTCTGGCCCCAGTCCTGCAGAGAACCACTCACTTGCATACACCCCTGTGTTCCAAATGAGCATTTGCAGAAGTTCCTCGTGAGATCAAAAGGTCTCAGCAAGACACATCTTTCCTGGTATAAACTGAATCGTATAAACACATGCACACAGCCAAGATAGGACTGAAGCTGGGAGAGAACCAGAGTGATAGGTCAGCCCACCTTGATCCTGGAGGCTCATCTCTACCAGTCTAAGCATTGCCTATGGAATAGCTGTGATTTAGACAGAATTGTCTGCAGCTTGAGACAGACTAAGTGCGATGTAGTAGTAGATTTAAAGTCTGGCTGTATTTGCAGTGGAAAGGAGCATAGAAGACAAGCACTTGAGGAAGAAAAGCACACCCTATGCAGCCTTTTCCCCCAAGTTAATCAGCAATTAAGTAATTGAATTATATACAATTGCATAAAAGACACAGGCATACACGTAGGGGAGTAACAGGCACTAGTATATATCTTTCATATCATTGCTCCCTGGGATAGGACAAGAAGCAGTGGATGTAAGCTGCAGCACAGGAGGTTCCACTGCAACACAAAGGGGAACATCTTTACTGTAAGGGTAGCAGAGCACTGGCATAGGCTCCCTAGAGAGGTTGTGAAGTCTCCTTCTATAGATCGTTTCAAGGCCTGTCTGGATGTGTTCCTGTGTGACCTGAGCTAGATTGTACAGTCCTGCTGTGGCAGGGGGATTAGACTCAATCTCTTTGGGTCCTTTCCAACCCCTGCCATCCTGTGATTCTGTGATCTGTGCAATGGCAGGTACACAGAAAGTAAAGGCGTGGTAGAAATTTCTACCTCACTTAAGTGGGTGGAAGTTTGCCAGCCTGCTTTGGTGGCACACAGACACAACCTGTGGCTGTCACCCAGAGAGGCACCCATCTCAGAGACACCTCCATAACAGCACCTCTAGGGCCAGACTCAGACTCTGTTGGTCCACACCTGAGCTGTGTGGGTAAGGTGATCTTCAAAGCCATGCTGAACATCCTTGAGCCATTAAGCACTCCCAAGATTTTGAAAGAGCTAAGAACGGGGTCCTAAAGCCAGGCTAAACAAAAGCAGAATCTCTGTGTGCTTTTGCAGATAGCTCAATACAAACCACACATTGTTTACCCCCTACACCCTGAAAAACAGGCTCATAAAAACGCCTGCTCTCCAACTCCCTTGAATCCTCTCAGAGGGGGGGCTTTCAAAGCAATAACTATTAAAATATTACTGCCATTTGTCTAATGCAATTCCGTGCTCCACATCCATCTTTGGAGGGCTGACTTTCATTAACACTTCAAAAATAATTTAAGGTTTTGGCGGTGAAGGTTAGAAACTTTTCACAGCTCAGAGCTAATAGCTCTGCTGTTTACATGCTATAATGTCTTGATAACCTTTTCAAACACACTGTGGCCAGCAGCTGGGACCTGTCTCTGCTATTTTTGTTTCCAGAATGTAACAGCAGAAATGCAATGACTTTGTGCCCCTGGAATGGTCACATTTCTTCTCTTTAGGCCCCGCTTCCATTACAACGCTAACAGAAAGGGTCTCACCTTTTTCAAGAGGCTTCTGATGTATTGAAATACTGCCCTGGCTGTCCTTTCCCTGGAGAAATGAAACCAGCTGATTGTCTCACTGGGCACCCAGTTTCAGGGTGCACAGGGGGAGGGCAGGCAGTCTGCCTTTCCGATCTGGGGGTGCTTTGAAGAAAGCAATGGGCCCATGTAAACTATTTTACCTGCTACAATAAAGACAGGATTCTTATTTTCAGGTGCTGGATGGACAATGTCATAATCCCACAGCGTTTATTCTGACACTGCCACAAAGCAAGTCTGGAAGCTCTCCTACTTTGCTCTGCTTGAAGGGTGTGCAGATCACAAATGCTTAGTGGCGATACGGCAGGCTGGCTAACAACAGCTGAATGCTGTGGCGTGCACAAGCAAGAAAATGGTGTCCCTGTCAAACAGCAGGAACGTCACTTGCTCCAGTCTCCTGCTCACTCAACAGCTGGAACAGGAAAGCAGGATGGAGGGAAGCCGTAGCAGCTACATATCTTTCTTAAAACATCAGACAAGTCTAATTTCATTATACTGTTCCTAAAGTTACTGGGACCCTCAATGCCCTCAGATCCAATTTATGTGGATACATTTAAGCCCAGGCAGAGCTCCAAGAGGGGTTTTCTTTCCCCTAAACCCAGAAGCAAATAAATGCAGCTGATCCCAACTGATAGTGAGTAAAGGCCCTGAAGCTGAGAGCATGGGACCAGTCCATTCCTATTAGGTTAAAGCATTAAAAGTCCTGGACAAGCTGTAAAAAAAAGGAGACATGATCAACTCAGTCAAATTTACAGCAGACCTGAGGGCACATCCATGATGTTCTCTCCCCTGGGAGCTCTGCTAGATACAGCCTTGGAGCAGTCGTAAGCACCACTGCACATTTTGCAAACAACAGGGCAAATGAGCTCTAAAACAAATCATTATAATGATCATCGTTCTCCTTTCGGGCAGGGGGTGTGAAAGCCAGAGGTCAGTTTGTGACAAGCTCCCTGTAGCCCTCTTGAACCCATTCAGAAACCAGATGAGGTGAAGGGAGGGGCTGTGAGTTTTTCCCAGTCTAGAGTGGCTTCCACAGGGCCCAGTGGCATAGGTGGCATAGTCTGCTGCCACTGCAGAGGGCTTGTCCTTGGAAGGCAGATCTGCAGGTGGGGTCCTAGAGAGCACGATGTAAAGTATTTCTGGCTACTACCAAGTCACTCCTAGGAGCTCAAAGAGAGGCACAGGCTTCTGATCTCTATCCAAGGGCTTTAATTTTTTAAGGCTGAGAAGTGATGACAAAAGCTTTTGAAAGATTCCTTGGCTTGGAAGGAGAGGGGAATAAATCAAAGAGTAAAGTATATCTCATACAATTTGTGGTGGCTAACTTGGCTAAATACTGCACAGAGCGCTGCGAATTCAGCAGAAATATTGCAAGGAGTTAGCGCAGCAAATGAGAACAGATAGTGGCCAGGGTACAGAACAGCAAAACAGAGTCAACATCCATTAAGAGACCTAAACGATGAGCCCCACTGAATTAGGTCAGCGCACATGCCCCTTCCTGCTCTAGTTCTAGGACAAGTAAACGACTTCAAGTGAGGTTGTTTGCAGAGTTCCTGCAGCTGCCACTGGGGTCATCTAATGGGCGGGAGAAAGCAGCCAAGAAATAGCTAAGGATTTAGATCTACTCTAGAACTGGGTCAACATACGGCAAAAGAAAATTAAAGTCAACAAATGCAAAGTAATGTTCATCTCCACACGATCCTTGGAACCCCTGCTAGGCCTAATTTATATAAATGACTTAGAGAAGCTGACTACAAACTGGCTAAGCCTGCTGACAACACGAAATTGGGGAAGTGGACAGAGAGAGGAGAGAAAAAAGAGCAAGTGAAGAAATTCTACAGAGTCCTTAGCTTTGCTAGGTAATTTGGAGAAGGTGCAGCAAATAACTCTTAATGTTGACAAATGCAAAAGCAATGCAATTTATTTACAATATCTCAGGACAAAATGGGAATTGCCTTGGGCTTCAGCAAGGGGAGGCTAAAATGCCTGCAGCAGGAAGACAGTAGCTTTTGTCCAAAGGCCTTGTGGCACAGCCACATAATTTGTTCTCAAGCTAAGAAAGGAAACAAAGTAAAGAACCCCCCCCAACCCAACAACATTCAGGTTGCTTAAAGATAACCTCCAAAAGCGACAAAATGGAGGTGGTTGAATCCCCATCCCTGTAGTAGCCTTCCAGTATCTGAAGGGAGCCTACAGGAAGGCTGAGGAGGGAATATTGACAAGGTCTTGTAATGACAGGATGAGGAGTAATGGGTTTAAACTGGCAGAGGGCAGATTCAGACTAGATGTTAGGAAAGGGTTCTTTGCAGTGAGGGTGATGAAACACTGATGTAGGTTGCCCAGGGAGGTTGTGGATGTTCCCTTCCTGGAGGTGTTCAGCTCCAGATTGGATGAGGCCTGTCCTAGTGGGAGGTGTCCCTGCCTATGGCAGGGGGTTGGAACTAGATGATCTTTGAGATCTCTTCCAACCTGAACCATTCTATGATTCCAAGATGTGTGGATGTGGTGCTGAGGGCCATGGTTTAGTGGTAGTGGCTTAGCAGTAGAGGTGGGATTGCAAGCTGAAAGCAAGCAGAGGGACTCAATGATCTCAAAGGTCTCTTACAACCTCAACAGTTCTAGGAGTCTATCACATGTATCTATTATGCATCCATGCGCAGCAAATCTGCATAGATATTACTCTGCAAAGCCTGGACATAGACAGAACCTTGACACAGGCCAGTGCAGTAATCTTTATAGAATCACAGAATGGTTTAGGTTGGAAGAGACCTCAAAGATATCCAGTTCCAACCCCCCACCATAGGCAGGGACAAAAATAGTAGGGTTCCTTCTGGGTTGCTTAGAAAAGCTTTCTAGGTTGCTTAGAGAAGAAAGAGGGAAGGGCAAAAACAAACTAAAATCAACAACATATCTGCTGGACTGAAAGGAAATTATTTGTTGAGGTAGAAATAAGAGACTTCTAAATCACACATCTAGCATTGAGTTCTGTGTGTTAACTCTGAACCAAACTTCAGGTTGGACTGGATGATCTTGGAGGTCTCTTCCAACCTGGTTGGTTCTATCATTCTATGATTCTATGAAAAAAAAACCAGTCCTATGCTACTCTAGCACAAAAATTATGAGTCCAAAATGAAAACCAAGGATTTGAGAGAATGTGTTTTTAGGGAAACTTGATCATTACCTCAAGGCTGATTCCTGTGCCTGATACCTAAATGTGTATAAGGATGATTTCTTTCAAACAATCAACAGTTGGAAGCTGTTGGTGGATGAGGCAGTAAGAAGAAAATGTTTCAAAGCTACTGTCAGACAGATTCTGATCCTGTCCACTTCAGCACGGCCAACTGATCACACTGCAGCATCAGGCAGGCTAGAGACAACAAGCCTAAAACTGAAAAGGATGCAAAGTCCATTTATTTTAAAACCCAAACCTCCTGGGCTGTGCTCTGTCTTGATAAAATGCAAAATGAAGTAACCCTTCGGAGGGCTATTGTTCAGTTCAGACCTTAAAACCAGACTACACAGTGCTTTGACAAATGTCCTACACAGGGTGTGAGAAGTGTCTGACCTAGATACAACAAAGTGATATATGCTGTAACAGTGAAGTGAGCAGAAGGAGAATCTATTGGACTACTGTAGGCTACAGAGGGAGAGAAGATGAGGATGAGTTCAGAGAGGGAACCTAAAAAGGAGAGAAAAAAAATACAACACAGATGACATCACAAGTGCTGTAGTCAAGGAAACATGTTTCATTTTTTCCCCCTCAGTTCAGAGCAAGCAATCATAAAATGAACAAAAAGAAGAATTCAGAACCACTTCTTGCCTGAGCTTATAGAACTTTCAGGAACAATAAAGAGCAGGTTTAGTCAGTATAGATTTGTGATCTAAGCTTCACAAAGGTTCTTCAGTTCATAGTACTTTTACTCCTGACTTCAATGCACGTTGCATCAAGCCAAGAATATGCAGAACACTATCTACATAGTGAGAATATCTTACCAGCCCCTTTTTTTTTTGGGTAGTCTTTCCATCACTATGTGTTACGGTTTTATATTAGCTACTCTAAGCTAAACGCTTGTGGAGCTGTCAAAGTGTTGTGAACTCTATCTTGAACCTTTCTGTGAGTGTCATCTCCTTTGGCATAACAGCCAAGAAGACATTATATTCCTCACCCTAAGCTAAATACCTCTAGAGCATAGGACCTGTAGAATAGTACAAATCTCCCTCTTTCCAGCATCAGAGATACTCTAATGTTTACAAAGCAGTGAAGAGGCTTTGCACACCAGCTTACCTCACAGCCTGCTAGACACACAAAGAGGCATGGAAAGATCTTTTACCTAATACAGTTTCATCTGAAAGCAATCAGCAAGCTCACATTAGAATAAGGGAGGAGGATGAATGATAGACATTGTACTTTACTGTTAAGTAACCACCATGTTTTTCTGTCCTAATTTACTTTACTGTTCACAGGGTAACAAACAAGATTCTCACTTTTACCCACTAACCTGTTTAAAGTATCACAGTATCATCAGGGTTGGAAGAGACCTCACAGATCATCAAGTCCAACCCTTTACCACAGAGCTCAAGGCTAGACCATGGCACCAAGTGCCGTGTCCAATCCTGCCTTGAACTGCCCCAGGGACGGCGACTCCACCATCTCCCCGGGCAGCCCATTCCAGCGGCCAATGACTCTCTCAGTGAAGAACTTTCTCCTCACTTTCCAAATGGAAACTAAAAAAAATAAATTATGCTTTGCATTATGCAAATCATTCAACATTTTCTTGACCCAGTGTCGTACAATCAGGCACAAGGGGATGCACATTCCTCTACTGGGGGCACATAGAACCTGGAAAATCCCCTCACAAAGCTGAAGTCCAAGACTGTGTTTGCCTTGTGATGGGGCATAAGTGTGGCTGGGCAGTGCTCATGGTACAAACAGCACCTCCACCCGTTCACCTGATTTTGAATCAGAGGAAGAGGAACAATGCTATATTACTAGTGCCAGACTGGAGGAACTGCAGTAGATCTGCCCTCCAAAAGCTGTGTATTCATCTTACTGAGTAAGCCTCCCACTAAAAGCGGCTGCTCAAGAAACAGTGCTCCTTTTAATGTTTGTGAATTAGTTTATTTCCCCTCTCTTGCAGAGCAAGTTTGAAGAAAAATTAATTTGAAAAAAAAAAAAGTTGTCTTTTATGTTCTTGTAAGCTGTTCTGTATTTTACATTGCTGTGTTCTTTGCAGATTCCTAATCTTTGAGTCATCACTGTAATTAATATTTAGATACTAAACTAACATATACATAGCGGCTATAAAAGATGCAGTCTCAATCAGGAATTTGTGGGTGCTCTCATTGCAAAAAATTGTGTAAATACTTCAGAGTTTCCTTTGCCTTATGTCTCCCAGTTTGCTTCATCTTTAGTACTGTTTGGTAAAACTTTATTACCACTAAGAGTTTTATCAAAGTACATAGTGTTGCCTGAGGTCAGACAGCCAAGTCTTCAGCCTCATACGAACTGCTTCAATGCATGAAAGTCCATCTTTAACAACTCCAGCCTCTCTTAATAAACTGGCCCATCCCTAAAGAACACTTAGTTTGGAATGTAATTAACCTCCATGTATTCTGATTTGTGCTGAAAATAGCACCAATAAGAAAAACATTTTTACCTGATTCACTCTTAACTGTTAAATCATAATTCCATTTGTTATGCCTTTGTGCACTTTGTCCTAGTGGGATATGGCAAGTTTGGGTAGTTTCACTGCCTGAATTTTCTTCTGCACACCAGCTGCCTGGAAAAGAATGTGTATTTCCCATTTCTATACCATCTCTAACACTTTCCCTAGGAGGGAAAGCTCTTTTCCATAATGCAATTCTAAATAAATATAATACAATATTTCCTTATATTATATCTAGGTATTTTTAAGCTATTCTGTGATGATGCAATTACACATCTCCCAGTTTAATTCAGATCTGTATCTGTTCAGTCAAGCAGAAGCTTTGCCAAAGTGTATAACATTGCTATAGAGTAGTTGAATCTTGACTTTGTATGGAGGACTTGCTTCACCTATATTCTGGTGATATGTAGAACTTCTTGCTGCCAGAACCCAAGGATGTCAAAAACTTGACAACATCCAAGACAAGTAGATATACTAGAGGCAGATCTTGGAAACAATCTTTAGCTTGCAGACCAGAGGAGAACGTGAGATGAGCATCAGGGGAACGTGAAGAGAGACCTAACAGGCTTATGGCTAAGCATATTTAATGACTTTCTCAGGTCACTTGGGGAATTTACTACAACAAGGTTGAAGGGGAAGTCATCATGACCAGCTTTGCAGCCTGGGAACAATCCTGCTCCTGCTTCTGCTGCTTGATGGAGAGCTGGGGAAAGAACGACCTTGCTGGCAGAGAACTGTGCTCACACTGTGTGCCCACGTCAGGTTGCCAAGCCAGCACAATGCCCACCAAAGCAACACGGGACACATACAAACATGCTCAGCCTGTTGGCAGTTTCAGAGAAAGGTCACAGAGAGCTCCAAACAAACAAGAATCAGCACAACACTTTCACTGCACCTTCTCTGTGCTTCAGCCAGGTTATATAGTTCATTACAATGCTGTTACAAGCACTAGACTCACTCTTTCTCTCTCCCTCTCCCCTATCTTGTAATATATGAACTTAAGAGTGCATCCTCTTGTCATTCAAACTGGCTGCTCCACTGCTCAGAGCTGAGCCAGCAAGAAAAGTGAGAGGCACAGGCTGACATTCTCAACTTGCAGAATTTCTGCTACAGAGGAGTACATTTGTTGCATCTCCATTTAAAAGGGAAGACAAGGAGACTGCAGCCAGCCATGAGTCAAAGGGAATGAAGCTGAGTAGAGGAAGCTGGTGAGAGGAAGGTTGCCCCCACAGCCATCAGAAATGTCTGATTTTCCTCAGAGCTGCCTCATTCTGTCATTGTTTACCCATCACTAGCTTTCATAACTCAAATAATTAGACTCATGCCATTTAGAGGAAGGACTCGGGCAGTTAGCAGCAGGAGAAAAGCACAGCAAAATGCTGTTCTGTGCCAGTCTTCTATAGGGTGGTGATGTGGGACAGCAGCAATTGCTTGGAAAAAAAGTGAGACGGGACAAAGGGGTGATTGAAAAGGAAAAAGAACCTCAAGGTGTCTGCCCTGCTCATCTAACCTGCACACCTCTCAAGGAGAGGAACAAAGTGCTGTCTACACTGGTTTCCTGGTGGGCAGCAATGAAGGGAAGCAGACAAAGTGATATTTCTCTCTCTCTTGCCTTGAGCAGGTGCCAGCAGAAAGGTTTGGCAGCTGCCAAGTGTTGTGCTCTGGGAATTTCTGTAGCACAGAGTGTTGGTCTCACTGCTGCAGTTGGATGACACCAGACCCGTTGGTGACAATGAGCCTTACAAGGAGAAGTGAAGGTGTAAAAACAAGATGAAATCCAAGCTGTGTTCTTTTGAAGGGAAGAAAGCATTTACTGACGTCAAGAGCTCTAGCCAGTTCCATTTGAGGTGCATGTCATTCCCAAAATGAATTTGAGAGACCACAAATTCACCTAGAAGATCGATTTCATGGCCTGAGAGTCAGAATATAAACTCTGCACCACTCAACTCTGAAACAGACCCTCTTTTCCCATTTCTTCATAGCCAAAGCCATACCATCTTTTTCTGCTGAGGCTGGGAGTGCACTGCTCACCAGCGATCCAGAGGTGCTAGAAAAGCATTTAGCAGTGAGAGGATCAAGGAGCAGAGAAATATGTGTGGTGCAGTGAAAGGCCAAGGAAGCAAGCAGACTTGGGCTGGTCTCACCCATGACTATATGCAGTCAGGAGGTCTCGCAGCAGATGGGACAATGCTTGATTTTTATTCCCAGGAAAGTAGCAAGCAGGGAGAAAGACTGCTTGCTACAGAAAGGAATAAAAGCAGTGCTAACTAACCACTGTGCCTGCTTCTCTGCTTTTGCTCAGTGGGCTTTGTTGATCCAAGGGCTACAGAGGTGACTGTGAGACAGATTCCATCTTTGGTGTCACTTTCAGTAGAAACATGGCAGGCTGATGCTGCAGGAAATTAGCCAATTTACTTCAGCAAACTTATATCCAAGATGCCCAACAGCCCTAAAGTACAGCCAATTCTTCATCATTCCTGCTGTGAATGGTCTAACTCTCCTTTAGAGTGGCAGCAAGCTTGATGCCCTGCTCTGCTCACTCTCTTTTGACTTAACCCAGCTCTCCACACATCATCTGTGAAGAACAAACAAAACATATTCTATGTGATGCTTGCTTCATGCAACTCATCCAGGTAACCTTATTTTCAATCCAGCTCAATCTTCCCACTACCTGGAATAAAAGAAGATGCAATCAGCTCACCTGACTCTTAGAGCTAAACACGCAGATCCACGCACCGAAGTAGATCAAGAGCTGGATGAGTCCCAGGTGAGAAGCTCTTGGAGAGGGCAAGCCTTTGCAGCCTCCTTCTTCAAACTCCCCAGGCACATTGCAAAGCCAACTAAGATAATACAGCAACCAGAGGGTGGGCAGAAACAATGGCATCTGCAAAGGTGCAGACACATGGCAGCCAGATAGTGTGGAGACAGACTCCCACCAGGAGCTGGTCTTCATAATCTCCATCCATTTGCCCTGCAACAGTTTCTGAAGTGTGGAACTCAGCTGCCCTGTCCCCATGCAACAGCTCAGCTCTTCCAGGGAGCTGGGGAGGTGATTAGATCTCTGCACTGCCTTCCTCAAACACTCTCCCTCCTAAGATCATTTTCCATTGATGCATCCACTGTAGTTTTCTAGCTCCTGACAGGGTTAGCTGGCAGGCCCGGGAGGGGAAATAAAATGTTTCAGCTCTGTAGTGGTTTTTTGTGTCCTTGTTTGCCCATGAGCTATGAGAAAGCACTGGTTCCTGAAGGGTTAAAGAATGAGCACGCCAGGTAACCAGCTACTCTAGAACTTTACAATTTATTCCTGGTCCTTATTTGGGCCCCTGCATGCTACTCAGGTGCATATTAAGGCCATTGTAGGGCCCCCACACGGCCTGGGGCTGTGGGGAACAGAGGGCACAGGTCAAGATTGTGGGAATGACCAGGGACAAGCTGCTAGAAACAGATGTGTCCACTGAGGGCCATTTTGGACACAGCAGCAGAGGGTTTCTGTAGTCCTTTTGCTCTCCCTCTGGGGCTCATGTTCTACACAGAAGAGACATAAGCCCCCTCCCTGTTTCTTCTCTGAGAACATTCTCATTCTTCCTCCATTTTCATCCAAGTTCCCAATGAAGATTTATTACTCTGAGTGATTACGCTGTCAGCCAAACGAGTGGGGAATAGGAATATCCTTTCTTCTTGCATTCCAGCCACTGATCCATTTGGTTTTCAGCACAAAAGGGCAGACATGATTTTAGTCCCTTTTTTCTTGCAGGTATTATTTATTTGCAAGCTGACAGCATGTGGGAAAACCTGTCAAGAATCTCAACTCTGGGGCGTGAAGCTGGGTTATTACTCACCTATTTAAAAGCTGGAAGGAACTGGGTGGTCAGTTAAGTACATCCACTACTCTAAGCAGAAACTCCCTATCAGCACTGAAGACCAGTCAGATGTGGCATGAGAAGCAACTGAGAACAGGCAAAGGGGGCTGTGAGGAGACAGAAACGTCAAGGCAAAAGACAGTTGGTAGTTTCCATCCCACACTCAGAAACCAGGAATGTTACACAAGATGACAATTGCCAAGGAGATGAAGCATGCACAGATACACAAAGGCATTTTCCCTGAGACCCATGAGATGAAGATTTAGTTTTGAAGATTGATTTTTTTTTTTTCCTAGGGGTGGAGTGGTGTGGAGGATGTAGGGGGGGTGTTGAGAAGGGGAATGTGGAGTGATTTTTGGGTTTAATTTTAACTTACTTCTAGCAAGAATATTCTCATCGTATAATGCAGCTGCAGCAGTAACACTATGCTGTACCTGCATAAGAAGAATACAACCCCAGATGTAAATAAAAAGAGAATCCAACTAGTCCAGTTTTGGTGCCCACCTGAGAGAAATGCAAGTAACAAGCAGATTGCAAGGAAAAAAAAAAAAAAACCAAAACAAAACCCCCAAATGCCCCTCACACAGGATTTCTGACATTACTGGTTAGATTATTAAAATGGTAATCAGTAAAAAGGGCAATTTCAATCAATCAACTTCATCTCCTAAGGAGAAGCCACAGGAGGGAGAGTGAAGGAGTCAGGAGCTCTGGTTGTGCAGATTTAGGCAAATCACTTTGCTCTGTATGCCTGTTCCATTCTCTTTTTATCTCACCAGACTGTGTCCTAGCCCTGTGTCATTGTCTAGACAATGCCATTTCTGCTGTCCTGCATTTCCATCCAAGAGAGGGCTGGGAGAGGAAAGGACGGGCACCGAGTCTGTATGCTCTTTTTGGAGCTACAAACAGAATTTGAATCATCAAGACTTAACATCCCTAGTTGTCAGTAAATGGCCAGGAAACCCTCTGGCAAAATGTACTGTTTTTCTTGCCTTATGTTGGTCCAACAGAGAACGACAACTTGCTATTCTGTTAACCCAAGCAGCAGCATTCTGCTCGATGAAGCTGAAGGCTCAGCCCTGCTGATGTACTGTGTGTGTCAGCACAACAACGCTTCTGCTCTCAGTTTGCTTTGACAAAAATCCAGGAAATAGCACACAAATGCAATGTTAAAAAAACCCTGTTGTGATTGCAAAGTTGAAAGCCTGCTAGCCGGGAAATGCAGGGAGGAAGACTGCGCCACTCATCCGAGGCCAGGTGAGGAATCAGCGAGAGGGCTGGCAGTGAAATGCAGGTATCCTGACCCACAGAGCTACCCCGTAGCTCCAGATCATGCACAAGGTCCCTACATGCCCTTCATCAACAGAGGTGGAACATCCTATCAAGGTCACTGCAAACAAGTCTCATCAGGAAAAGTAGAGCCTTTGGGGGGAATTGTTTATGCTAGCAGGGTTTGAGGTTTGTTGGGCTCCCCTAGAACCCCACCAGCAAGAGCCAGTGGGACTGGGTTCCCAAACTGCCTGAGCTGCACAGCACACTTGGGAAACAAATAAATTGCACAGAAGCTCTGTCCCTTTGGGTTCTTCTCTTTCCCTCCACACTATTGTGTTGCTGTGCATGTCACCTTGTAATACTGGGTTGTTTATCATTGCTGAGTGCCTAGATTGGCCCTGCTAGAGGAAAATCAAAAGCAGCAGGGGCTGATGTTTGATGAGAAGGAAACCAATTCTTCTCTTCCAGAAGCAGACATACTTCTCTGCTACTCCATACGCACCCACACACGCGTGCACACAATTCCAGGCTGCTCCTCTTCCCCTGCCAGCAAGCTCCTTTCAGCCTGGCAAGTCCCTGCTCTTCTCCCTTTTCTCTGCTCAGATTCCGTGCCTTGTTTCTATGGATTTCTGTGTCAGCTCCCCCAAGGATATTCGCTGGAATGGACACATTTACGAGATGACTAACGTTCTGAAAGCAGGTGGTGCTATTATAGTCACACAAAAGCCACCTATTTTTGGTGCCTTATGCTGTCATCCTGTTAGGCTATACTTTGCTTTGCCTTGTTATCATACCAACTTCTCAGCACTATTACTCTGGGCTGCTCCAGTTGCAAGGCTGTCTGTGGAGGCCTGATAGAGGGGCATCTTTGTTCACTGCAGTGGTAGCTTGTGGCTCCTCCTTACAGGGGCCTGTGTGTTTCTTTCTCTGTCATAATTAATTTCCTGCATGAAGCCTGAGAATGTACTTAAGAGAGAAAGGAAGAAATGTCCTAGTATATATGCATATCTAATGTATGCATGCATTCACACATACATATTTTCCTATGCAAAGCAGCAGCCTTAAAGTGAAATATTAGAAGACTGTGTTCACTTTAGCCTTTTTTGATATTTGGGGTAATAGCTTTGAAATCATAAGTTAAATTTTGAGTATTGTCTATTATCTTCAACAATGCCTGCTCATGTTAACTAATATCTCAACTTGTATTGGCTTGGAAACATTTAGTTTGACTCAGTTCTTGGCACATGATGTTGTCTGTCCCTGTGCTCCTGGGTTTGGCGTGGCAGCAAGGAAAGGGTCTGTGCTTTACCACGGACCATCTCACATAAATACCATCTAAGCAGCCAGGACTGAATGCAAAATGAAACACAGGCACGGGTTCAAGTAAAATCATATCATCAGAAGCCACATAAAAAATAAATTCAGTCCTGAGACCTCAGTTAACTAATAGCAAAGCGACCAGAAAAAGCAATATCAACATCACAGTTTCGAAGTGCATGTAACAGAGCAGGGACCACTGCAGGAAATCCTCAGGCAGACCAAAACAGCTAGAATCTATGTCCTTTTCACCTTGAAGCAAGAAGCTGGATTTTCACCTCCAGCTCAGCACTATGCAAAACCTGGCAGATCTGACTCCAGCTCCTTTTAGTCCCCCAAAACCCAGCGGAGGGTGATACAGATTATATGTGTGCTTCCTAAACTGGTCTATGCCAATCCAGCTTGTGTATTAGGGATTTGCATTCAGAGAGCCTGCAGAAAGTACAGAACTACTAATACAGGGTTATACTCAATAGCTGAGACACTGCTTGTTACCAAGGGAAAAAAACCACTACCCTTCTTCTATAAAGGATCTAAATGGTAGTCAAGCTCAGTCTCATCTCATAGCATAAATGTCCTGACCTGCTGTTCCCTACTTTGTAACACAAATTAAGCTATAATCAATTATGGGTTGAAATGTTCCTTAAATATATAGAGAAAAATCCAAAGCACACATGAAGGCCTCTGATGGTAACTGATGCAATAAAGCAGTGCAGAAAATTCCTTTTTCTTATTAAAGCCTGATTTTAAATCCCTCTGCAGACAGATGCATTCGCTGTGCTGTGTACTGCTAACCTTGAATTCACATTAACAAGTGTATAAAACTTTCCTTTTCCAAGTGAGTGCTTAGTGTGGGCACCTCTCTGGCAGCAGCTACATGTACGTCTTTCACCACATTTCATCATCAAACGCTCCCTGGTAATCAATAGAGGTCAACTCTAGATTCCATTGGGATTCACAGTGAAAACTATTGACATCAACAGGTCAAGAATAGGCAAGAGATGATTTATACAATAGAGAGCAGAAAACATAAGCAGGAAAAGGCCAGCACATTCTCAGCTGGAATAAATCAAGGTAGCTACAGATTTGCATCACCTAAAGATAAGGCAAGGGAAAGAAGGGGGGGGGGGGGGGGGGGGGGGGGAAGAATAAAGGTTTCTTTATTGAATGACCTCAGATGCAAGCAAAATCTCATCATAATACTGTCACAAAACCCAGCTTTGACCTAGCCAGGCTGATACAACAGGAAAGCTCCTTCTTTCACCACTATTGCATACCAAGATATTCTGGGAAGTAGAGAGGAAGCGAAGGAAGCAGCAAACCCCTGCTTTGTTCTTGATTTCAGCAGCCATCAGAAAAACATCCTCCCCTCTTCAACCCGGCTGCCACTGAGGAATGAAACACTTCGTGCCAGAAGAGGGCACTTGAACTACAGGCAAGCTGAGTTGTGCTGCTTGGTGCTGACCCAGGCAGGCAGGCAATGTGAGGAGGGGGAAATAGCATCCTGAGGCCCAGCCGAGCACTGAGAAATAGCTACATGGAGGTGAAAAGAACCCCCAGGCTGCCGGGCCTCCATTCTCCTCCTAAGAACTGACACTTTAAGTGCTCATCCTCACTGTTTTTACTGCCTTGTACTAGTTTGGGTCCCTCCCCATCAGCAAAGAGCTGGAGCTTGGGCTCCTGAGTCATACCAGCTCTGCATCATGCCAGGCCTGTTTTGAAATCCAAAGCATCTGTCCCACCAACAGCATACCTCACAAGACCCAAGCTCTACTCCTGGTTTCTCCAGCAGCATGGATTGTATGCCAGCTGATTTTTTTCCTGTGCTGGAGGAATTTACAGAAGCTCCTCCATGCAGACCCTCTGGTGTATAGTAACATTTAAACTCGCTCCAGCCTTTCCCCCAGCAGAGGCATTAGTCGAGTCCCTTTCTTTGCTCAGCTGCCTATTTTTGTAAACCTTGCCCAAGCTTAAAACCTCTAAGAAATCTTTCCTATTGGACCCCCAAAATATAGCATTAGGACTCATGGGGTGAATATATGTGCAAGAGGGCCAATGGGATCCTGGAGTGTAAGAAGAGTGTGTCCAGCAGATTGAGGGAGGTTCTCCTCCCACTCTACTCTTGAGTACCATGTTCAGTTTTGGGCTTCCCAGTTTAAGAGGGACAGGATCTGCTGGAAAAGGTCCAGTGGAGGGCTGCAAGGATGATTAGGGGACTGGAGCACTGCTTGATGAGGAGAGGCTGAGGGACCTGAGGCTTTTTAGTCTGGGAAAGAGAAGACTGAGAGGAGATTTAATAAATGTTTATAAATATCTGAGGGCTGGGGGCCAGGAGGGAGGGGATAGGCTCTGCTCGCTTGCTCTCTGAGATAAGACAAGGAACAATGGATGGAAGCTGCATCACAAGAGATTCCACCTCAACACAGAGGTTTTACCTTTACTTTAAGTGTGTCTTGTTAACCCTATACAAAGTGTCACAGAGCACTGGAACAGGCTCCCCAGAGAGGCTGTGGAGTTTCCTTCTCTGGAGACTTTCAAGGCCTGTCTAAATGCATTCCTCTGTGACCTGAGCTAGATTGTATGATCCTTCTCTGGCAGGGGGGGTGGACTCAATGATCTCTTCAGGTCTCTTCCAACCCCTGACATCTGTGATCCTGTGACATGCGAAACACACACCTGCTGCCCAGCCAAAGGCTCCTAAATGCAAAGACTGGCTGATTTTTTTCCAACTATATCAGCTGGCTCAAAATGACATTGGTATCTCTACACACCTGACTCCTTGAAGCACATACACTGGTTCCATCCCACCAAACACATGCCTCATGTCTCCTTAGAAAAATCTTGATAGCAAAAATTTCAGAGACTGTGCAAATCCCTGAAATATAGGTAAGAAGCATCAGAAGGGCAGAATCAAGCTCAAGTATGAGAATTTCAGTCTCTGAGTTTAGTTTCCTTGCTGTGATGTTCCCTGTGATGAAGCTCAAACAATTTTCTTGTTTGAGGGAGGTTAGCACATAGAAATAGCTAATATGTATGAAGCAGCCCATAAGCTCTCACTTATCTATCTATACCTCCTAATTCTCAGAGGCTGCCTCAGAGTGGCTAGCCCTCTATTTGTGTCTCAAAACTTTCCAGACACATAAATAAACCAAGCACGCATAAATTGGGTCTGAAGGTCTGTTTCTCAGATGGATCTGGCAGCTGCCTCAGTTTATTGGCAGTTCATTTATCATCTCAAGAAAAATATTGATGGTTCTGAAGACACAGGCCCTTTCTGCGTCCTGGTTGAAGGAAAGCTGTCCTTCTGGGCAGGCTTTGGAAAGAAAGTCAATGCAACAAATTCTACTTGGCAGACATATGAGGGATGTGGTGCAAAGAGGAATCATTAAGTAAGGAAGAAGGGACACCAGGACGATAACCCTGTTGGCTCAGAAATATCTTAGTCTCAAATCTTCACAGTATTACATCAAGAATATGGGATTGTGAAATTGCTAACAGGCACAGTTATGGGCATCTTCTCAAGGAGAGGTATTACTGCTACACAATAGCAGACAAGGAGCCTGAAGTTATATTCTGCCGACAGAACCAGTCACTTACTAGACCTCAAAGAAATCTACAGAAACTCCAAGACGAAAAGGCAGGAGCAATGGAACTGAAGTATCATGGACTATCTCCCCTTGGGCTGGCAGAACCATGCAGTTCTGGCTTCACCACGTGGGAGTGTTAGCAGTGCAGCTGCCTCTTCAGAAAGCCAGCACCAGGAAGGTAACCAGATCCTCTGAGCCATTTCATATTGTTATTAAACCATTCTATCTGAACAGAATTTATTGAAAGGAAGTTTGAGATTGTATGTGTATTAGTATGGTAGAAAGAGATTTCACTTCATACAAGTCCTTGAACACTGCTCCAGCCAAATGCCTGCAAGCTTTTGCTGCACTTAACGCTCCACTCGCCCGCGTATCCCTCTTTTCTGTGCGAGAGATCTTGAGTAGTTAACCTAAATGCTGGATTTCTTGAGGGCCTTGAGGATGAGGAAAAGATGGAAGAATTTCTACCTGTCATTTAGTCATTTGTGGCACCAGATAACAGTTGCTGGTTTAATAAGGATCACTGTGGCCGTTCGAGCTGGATTTCTAGCTCAGACATAGAAAAAACCCAAACTGGAACAGAGAAACTTTGAAGTGGAAGCTCTGAGTGGAAAGATGAATATTCCAGGGGTAGGCCATGAAATGACTACAATGGGTAGATTAATATAATTTCATTGGAGTATCAAGAGCTTTATGTCTGGAAGCACAGCTTGTACCTTCCCATTGCTGCTTCTGCTGCTCCCACTGCTATCATCCTCTGCTGCTGTTTTGGTTGCTCTTAGCTGCTTTGCCACTGCTTGACCTCATCCCCATCTCCATCCTCTTTAAGGTTACTATATTCTGTAGTAGTTTATTCTCCTTATACTATTATATGTAGTTTATAGGAAACACGATTTCATTTTTCCTGACTTTCCAAAATCCATGTTGCAGTGAATTTACTCTACGGGGGGAGGGATCCACTCTAACCTAGCACAACCACTTAGTTTTAGGAAAAGAAATAACTGACCTGGCTGAATCATGGAAATAATCTGACTGTGGAAGCATGTTGCTCAGAAGTTGGTTTGCTGAGGGAGAGAAATGCACACCAATCATAATGACAGCAAGCATTTTCAGAACCCATGTATTCCTCTAGCAGGAGCTCGTTCCTAAATTCTTGTAGCCAAGATGACCAAAACTCCATCCTATGCTGAACAGAAATGCTGTCAACAACCCTTGAATCCCTCTTAAGTTTGGAGAAAAAAAAGAGGAGAGGAGAGGAGAACACATACAGACTGTTAAGCCCATGAGGAAATGAGCACATGATGATTACATCTGCTTGTGTGACCAGGGCAGGATTTATCCTGAGCACAAGTACAAATCATAATACACAGCAAACACAGACTCTACCATTAGAGTCACTGAAGTTGATTCTCCATTGCTTGGCAACTCATAGAGTTGTATATACCTAGCAAGATGATCTGACAATACTAGAAATGAAGGAATGATTCTGATCTGGTAATATTTTTCTGCTAATGGTGTAGAGGTAAAGAGTCAAACAGTGAATAAGAAGGCTAAAATACTTTGAATAAGAAAAAAGGCTGCAGATATGAGTGACACAGGGAAAGCAGATAGGCATCAGTGCTGCTTCCTGTAAAACAATTAGGAATCACAAAATAAAGGTTGCAGGTGGCAGGCTTAAAACAAACAAGGTATTATTAAGCTGTGGAAATTCCTAGCAAGGAATGTTGTGGGTGCTAAAAATGTATACGAGTTCATGGAAGACAAATCCACTGAGTGTTACTACAGACTTAATCAACATCTCTGGCTCCAGGAGCCACAAACCACTAATTGCTGGAAGCTGGGAGAATATTCAGGGGAAGTATTGTTATGCTCTTATCCTATTATTATATTCTTCTCTGTCATCTGTTTATGGTCTCTGAGACAAGACACAGCAGAGGGCTGGTTTGGATCTGAGCTGATTTGGCTGTTATTCTGTTCAGAGATGAGACATGGGAGAATCAGATCCATCCTGCTCTTATGAAAATACAAAGGTTTTGGAACACTAGATCAAAGTTGCAAATTATCTTTAGTTTCAGACTCTGTTGATCTGAACCCTGGACAAAAACTTCACCTCTGGGTGAAAAGAAAGGCTGCTGGCTTGGGGTGACTGTGTATTGGTCTTGTCTTAAATGGGTATTCTCCTCACTGGTGAACTGTACTCGACAGGTATCTGGTCTCTTTCAACAGTGCCTTGGAGGAGATGCAGTCTGTTTTTCAGGATGCCATGAAGTATACTTTGTTAATGTTTGTGAAAATGCTAGGGGTAAAATTTTGATGAGAAAAGGAAAGTGAAGTGATGTCTCTACTCATCACTGACATGCCCAGCAAGGAAAAGAGATGTGGTATCTGTTTCCTGAGACTTTCGTGTCCACTGTCCTCCTCTAGTTTCTAACAATAGAGATACAACTGGAGAGCTTAGTTTTGGTCTCTCTACTCATTTAGCCAGTCATTTTTCATGAAACTCATAGGGATGTAATATCTCTGGGGCCTTTATCACTGTCAAGCCCAATTGCAATGGGTCAAGGATCTGAGAAAGACACACAGACAGAAAGACACTAATTCCATTGCTGGATTTTCTGAAGAAACAACTCTGATTTCCTTTAAGGATGTTGGTATCAGGGACTAAAGAAGTAGTAGTTAAAAATTAACTTCTGCTCCCAGCCTAGAATTCCCTATCATCATCAGTAAGCCCTGATGAGGCTTTAGATGGCAAAATATAACAGAAAAAAAAAAAGAAATTAAAAAGAAAGGTTTAGGTAAAAAAGCATGAAGTGAACAAAACACAGAGGCTAAGTGTGTCTGATTAATGAAACACCACCCCAAAAAAATCAGATGAGATGACAGAAAGGTATGGGACAGGGGTAATGATTGCAAACAATATGGAGAGGATACAGACAGAAGACAAGCAGGCACAGGGGAGAAGGTTCAGCCAAAAGAGAACAGACACAGAGAGAGGGAAAAGATGACAAACACAGAGACACGCAAACACCACCACAAAAGACAAGCAAAACCCTCTCAGAGAGACACTGTGATTTTTCTGTTTATTGCATCTTCTGAAATGTCTCATTCTGCATGGCTTTTTTCTCTTCATTCCCATTGACATCTGGGAAAGCTCCTAAGCACAGTGTTGGCCAAAGCTCTCTCCCAATCTAAATCTTCAATCCACATTGCTAAAGAGCAACAGACATTGCTCTTTACTCATATTAACCACTCCCCTCAGACATTTCCAGTAAATTGTTAATATCTTTTAAGCCCTGGTCTCCATTGCCTTTCAGATTAGCCTTGCCCTTTCCTTTGCACTTAAGTTTAGCAAGTGTCACTAATAGGAACTTAACATTTACCAAAGAATTATTTTACCCATGCATCTAACAGCATTTGTATGGTGTTCTGAGCACCCAAGACTATCAGTTCTATATTCTTAGTTTGCTCTAAGTTGCTTATAAGATAATGGGAAAATGCAGGTTTATAGAAATGGCAGATCCTAAGAGAGGCATTGAAAGCCTTGGAAGCCAGATCCAAGAGGGACGGGAGCGCCTGGAGCGAGCAGCTTTCCCACCTTGTTTACATTAGCCACAACTCTGCAATCAACTTCTCCTTCCAACCATTCAGCAAAGGCATCACTTGTACTTAGTCTAATTTATTTTCTTCTGTGTGCAAAAGAAATGCTAATGGAAAATATGTACCAGATTTATTAACTGGCAAGTTGTATGATTTTGTTTTATACCACCGTCAAAACATCTTTGAATTAGAGAGTTCTGTGCTTGTAGGCCACTGATTTAGCTGGCCTGAGAGCAACCATAAGTCATTGATAGCTTGAATGCAAAGCTCTGGTGAGGATTCCAATCAGTAAAACCTCAGTGACAGCTTGGCACCAGTTAGCTTGCAATGTCTCAGCAGAGATCCCAAAGGATGCATTGGACAGAAGGTCAGTTTTAGAGTTGTGTTTCCTTGTGTTGGCTGGCTTATAAGGACCAGTCTTCCCATGTCACTGGATTCAGCCCTACTTAGGCCAAAGAGCACATTTGCTGCCACCAGTGAGTTGAAGACAGTTGATGGGAAGCACGAATGACATTTGCACATGTGCCTCTGTAAAACATTTATGTTCCCACTGTCTCCAAGTTCCTTATTCCTGAGCAAGGCTGTAAATATTTGTGCTGGGTTAGAGCAGATCCTTTCCCCACTAAATTAAATTCACTACAACTCAGAATTTTAGAAAGTTGGAGAAAAAAAATGAAATTGTATTTTTGTACAGTTTATATGTAATAGTATAAGAAGAATAAACTACTAAATAAAATAACTTTAAGGAAGACAGGGAAGGGGTCAAGTGGCAGCAAAGCAGCAAAACAGCAGCCAAAACAGTGGTGGGGGAAGATAGCAGTGCAGGAGCAGCAAGGGGCAGATACAAGCTGTGCTTCCAGACATAAAGCTTTTGATGCTCCACTGAAATTATATTAACTTATCCACTGTTGCCATTTTATGGCTTATGCCTGGAATGTTCACCTCTCCACTCAGAGACTCCAATACTCTTCCACTTCTCAGTTTCTTTGTTCCACCCTTTTTCAAATGTCTGAGCTAGAAATCTAGGTCAAACAGCCACAATATTGACAGCTCTTGAGTCGGTCTGTGTGAATTCCCTACTTTGGCCACACAGCTTTCTGCTCTTCAAAGAAGACAGGCTCCTGCATTTATGTCTGAAACTGACTTGAGAACATTTCTATGGGTCTGCATATGCACTTTGCTTACATCCTGGTCCTACAACCATCATCTCTACTCTTCCCTACACCATAGTATCTCTGGGAAAAAAAGCTGTGTGCACAAGACAGACATTGATCTACACTTTTTGCAGAGTCCTCTTTTGCAATGCTCAAGACAACACAAGTATGGAACAAATCACAGTGCTCAGTTTAACTTGTGCCTTAAAATCAGATAGGACAGGTATGCTTTCTGTACCTCTGATGCTTCATTCCCTTCAAGACTATGATCATCAGCTTACAAACTCCCTTTCACTTCTGCTTAGGACAGTGAGCTGTGAAGCTGACCTGCTCTCTCTCCTTCTCTCCAGAAAGCAATGTGAATGCTTACTGAACAGGCAGCATGCAGAGCACCTGGGCGCACCGAGAAATGAACCAGTTACTCAAGACTGATCTTACAGCAGCAGTTAACTGTAAGACCATTTCCCCACTCACATGTATGGTATTTGATACCTAGCTCCTAGCCAAAAGGTAACTGAAATCATATGGTTAAATCCCCAGGAAATACTTTGAAGATGCCTTTCAAGACTGACATTCTACACTAAAAAAACAAACCACAACAAAACCCCCAAATCTCTTTAAAAGCAAAAAACCACCTTTGTAATAACACTTTGCACTTTAATAGCACCTTTCATCTGAGGCTATCAAAGCACTCTGGGATATAGATGCTAAGAAATCCATTACAAAAATTATAGATATCCCTAAGTTGATGGTAGTCACTTGCCTTAATTTCCATTTCTTTACTGCTACTCCCAGACAGTGTCTACACAGATTGATGAAGTCACTACCACAGGTAGCTAGAGAAAGAAATCTACATACAGACTTAGACTCTCCCCCACAAACACACTCTCTCTTACATTAAAATAAGTATTTTTCTACAGCACTGTCCACTCTATTGAACTCTGTGAGAGAAAGAGGCATGCACTTTCATTCCACTGCACCTCATTAAACACTCTTTCTTAATTTTCTTTGAGCAGGTTCCCCTGCATGTACACGATATGAACAAACATAGATTCCTTCTGGGTATGAGCCAACAGCTGCAACCCTGAAAAAAACCCAGCTTCTTATATCATTAACTGAGTTTCCATGGTGCCCTGGGGCAGAGATATTGATGCTTGACAGCATTATCACTATAAAGTAACTTTACAACTGTATAATTTAACTCTATGCTTCCAGAAATATTAAGAGCATTTGAAATTGTGGCTGTAAACCTTGACACTTTCACACAGACTGGGGAGCTGAAAGACGTTTTTGGTTTGTTTCCTCAAAGACAGACCAAAATATGTTATTGAGAAATAACCAAATACTGGAGAAATGATGTGCAAGGAGATCACTCTTAGGAAAACCTACAGAATCAGGATCAAGACAGAAAGGAGCTCATTTGTAGCAGCTTAGCAAAAAACAGGCTGAAGATGTAGACCTCTGGATGTCTTTTCCTGAGTATGTGTTTGGTTTACTTCACAATCATGTTGGAACAAGCTCTAACTCAAGCTCAAAGATAAGCCACACTGGATAACCTTTGCACAGCTCCCTGCGTTTTATCAGCACAGACTGTCATGCCTCATTGGCTTTTTCTGTTTATGTTCCCTTTACTGGGTGGGAATGAACCCACAGGGGCCATAATCTGGCTCATGAGGATCTTCTTTTAAGGGTATCACTAACAGAACTATTGGAATCAGGACAGGCAGCTGCCAAAAGGAAATTAAAAAAAAAGATAGGAAATGTAAAATAGCCCAAAATAACCAAGTGCATTTGCCTTAGAGGACTGACAGGTCTGTGAAGCTCTAAAAGTTATAGATGCTTTTACTGAAATTGTATTTTGCATACAGATTTCTTTTCCTCAGGACAGGCATTTACTGAGATCCAAGTACTCTTTAAAAGGAATCTGGATATAAGCAAATGACTATTTCTTCCAGGGGATTTAACTTCTCAAGTCCCCAGTCAAGCTGCAATTCTGCTTGAAGCTGAGAATAACAGGGAACACAGTGATCCTAGCTGTGACAAGAGTCCAAGATGGGAGCTTGTGTTATGTACCTGAGGAGACTGTAGTTAATTTAAGCTTCCATTCTGTGGCTGTAGCCACATAAATACAATTTTTTAAGGACCATAAAGAGGGCTGAGAGTTCAGCTGTACCCTGTTTAAGGCATGTGAAACTTCCAATTTGACACAACCAGTGGAATGGAACTCTCAAGTTGTATCTTCAAAAGTTGGCTCAGCTGTACTGTTTTGAAGGACTGAGATGGTTTCTCAGCTGCTTGCAATATGAAAAGAACTACCTTGAGATAGTGTTAGCCATGTCTCTTTCTTTTGTGGCCTTCAGCTGTGGCTTCCAAAATGTTTTCTATTTGCTTGGTTTTTTGGTTTGTTTTTTTTAAGAAAAGAAGTAGCATTAAATTCATTAAATCAAAGAGGTGAAGTGATGTGCCTAGAAAAACTGCACAAAAAACTGTTCCACCACACCCTTAGTCCAGGGTTCCAGTCTCCAGTTCCACTTAGAAATTATTTCACTGAGTCAAGCCATAGACATAGATAACAAAATGCTCATATGTGGGTGAGGGCCTTCCCCACCTGGAGGAAATTAAGAATTAAAATACACACAAAAAAAAGCCCTGGACACAAGGAAAATGGTCTCAGCATGATGATTAGGCTCCCCCCTACAGCTACCAAGCTAAAATCAGACCAGTTCTTGCCTGGTCTCCATGATTTCTGTACACATACCTCGTGGCTAGTTTTTTGAAAAGTAAAACCTTTTATGCTCTCTTGAGGGCTGCCTGCTGTGCAGCAGAGATTCCAGTTCAAACACTCTAAAAATGAACCCAACAGCTTTTGAAACTGTTGATGGGAGACTCCTTTCCCGACCATTCTCAGGTCAGGCTGTGAGAGCTGCTGATGAGCAGGCTCTAGTGGGAAGCAATTTTGGGTGTGCTACCAGAGCAGTGCTCGGTTTGACAGAGGGGGATTCATCCTTCCTCCTCGCCTTTTATCCTTTGTTCCCTGCCCAGCTGTGAGGCTGCTGTGTATCTAGACAGCTCAGCAGCTGAGCTGCTGGTGATGAATGCTGCAGAGCACTGTACATGCCTTGTGTCATAAGCCCTGTAAATGACTAGTAAAACAAGGTATTTAATGGAAGCATGTCAGCTCATTGTAAAGCTTCTTCACCTAGCACTGGGCAAACTGTTGCTGTGCTGTTTTTTTAATCAGTTACCACCAAACATGTGCACATGTGAGGAGGGTTTTAAATATTTCTCTGTCCACTTCCAGGCAACTAACTGACAAGCCTACCATCCTTATTATGCCTTCAAAATATTGTCCACCCAGTGTTACCTACAGCACCTGTGCATCATGCAGGGCTCTGCAGAGCCAGGCTTATAGAATACATCCCTCATGTTTCCCATGCACCAGGTACATATCAGTTGGACAGAGGCCTACCAGGCACACACATACTTCTGAAGGAAAGTGTAAAAGGACACTCAGGAAGTTACACCTGATGCAGTCTTCTTTGCAGGATGAAAATATAAGAGACACTCCATCAGTAGCCATTACTGATACATTGCTAACCGAGGCCTGAGGTATTCATGCAACCACATTCACTCTTTTTAGAAGAGGCCAGAAGTTCAGCACTTGGCAGGATGAGGTTATCCCAGCACATATGCCCCTGCACAGGCTGATGGAATATCTGTCATTCCTGGATTTCATTTAAAAACTGCAGCCTCAGGGGCAAATTTGTTTCTCTACACCAGGTATAATCCTTTACAATCTGATTCTTTAAAGTACTGCATTTAGGAGAAGACATTCAGTCATACTAACTGGAGTAATTTAGAACATATTTTCACCTGTAATGATTCCTTCCTTTTTTTTCTGTTTTAGTTCTTATTAAAAGAAGTTACTGTCACACTGACAATGTCAGAATTCAAATAGCACCTGTTGGACTGAAAGCCTGTCCCCTAACTTCATCCACGTAAAGTAGTCATTTATCAGGAAGAAACTGAATGAAATTCAACAAGGACAAGTGTAGAGTCTTGCCCCTGGGAAAGAACAACCCCAGGGATCAGTATAGGTTAGGGACTGACCTGTTGGAAGGCAGCAAAGGGGAAAAGGATTTGAGGGTCCTAGTGGATAGGAGGTTGACCTTGAGCCAGCAGTGTGCTCTTGTGGCCAGGATGGCCAGTGCCATTCTGGAGTGTATTAAAGTGGCTGTGGTTAGTAGGTCGAGAGAGGTTCTCCTGCCCCTCTACTCTGCCCTGCTGAGGCCACATCTGCAGTATTCTGTCCAGTTCTGGGCCTCCCAGTTCAAGAAGGACATAGAACTGCTTGGAGAGTCCAGAATAGAGCCACAAAGATGACAAAATGAATGGAACATCTCTCTTTTGAGGAGAGCCTGAGCGAGCTGGGACTCTTTAGCTTGGAGAAGAGAAGACTGAGAGGTCACCACATCAGTGGCTGGAAATATGTAAAGGTGAGTGCCAGGAGGCTGGAGCCAGGCTCTGCTCAGTGATGCCCGATGACAGGACAAAGGGCAATGGGTGGATGCTGAGACATAGGAAGTTTCATGTGAAAATAAGGAGGATTTTTTTCCCTGTGAGGGTGAGAGAGCACTGGAACAGGCTGCCAGATAAATCCTTGAACAACTAAACAGGATGGAATCTTGATCTTATTTGTCACAAAAGCTGCAACAAAGCAGACTTACATACCACTAGTCCAAACCAAAGACTATTCAGCTACCTGAGTTTTCTCACCTGTCACCAGGAATTACATTAGGCTAAATTAATATTTTTGTGGAGCCTGCTGATCCTTGTTTGTTTTGGTCTCCACATGAAGCCAGCAGGGCTAACTTCCAAATGTTGGGTGTTATTTGCTTTGTTGTTTCTGGTCAAGGCTGTGGGTCCCCTGAATATGAAGCTGTGTCTCAGGTCTGTATTTCTTAACCTAACACCAGAAGTTTTCTACAGTTCTAGCCTTCCTGATCCAGTTTCTATTACAAACAAAAAACCCCTAAACCCTCACAACCCAACAGCATCAGCGTAGGCTGCATAAAATCCTAAGAAATGTATTTGAAGGCAGATTTCCTGAATATTTGCCTTATGAGCTCACAGTTTTGGGCTCACTGTATTTGCTTCACTTGCTGCCCACATGTAGCTAGACAGTGAATAGAAGCACACCTGTCCTTGGAGGCCAATATGAACTGGCTGGCTGTGCCCTGGTTCAGGTCCATTAAAAATTCTAAGCATTAATTAATTCTGAGAATTAATTAACCACTGACTTGCAAACAGCTTGGAAGAGCTGTCCAGGCTAAAATGGAACATTTTGCAGTTGTTTTACTTTTGGTACTTCTCCCCTGCCAGGGTAGGATGTTCATGTCTGACCACTGCTGTGTAAGAACAGACCAGCCTAGAGACTGCTTCAAGCAGCTCCATTTCTTCTCTAACTAGGAAACTGCACACATAAGGAAGAGCTGTCAAAAGCAGCACTCTTGACAGAATCCTTCTACTGAAAAGGAAATAATAAAACATACCAGAGCAAACCACCAGTGGACCATAGTACATGAGTAAAGAGTCTTCCCTGCTTGCTGTCTACCAGCCCAGTCAAAAACAGCTTCTCCTTTTTCGTTTGACTGGGTGAAACTGTAACTGTAGGAATCAAGCTGCTGCTTCAGTTTTCCATAAATCACCAGCAAGAAGGATGTCTGTGATCTGGGGCGTTTTTGTGGTGTGCCAGTCACTGGTGGTCACAGTGAACAAACCGACAATGATGCAGCTCTGTCAGCCAAGCCAAGCAAATAGACAAAGATATTAGACCCCACAACCTCTGAAACGGGACACACACACAAAAAAATCAACAAAAAACCCACACCAACTTTGTGGAAGAGGCAACTAAGCCAGCACGACCTACAAGTCACGAAGGAAAGCATATGCAAGGGAACAATGATCTCATTGGTACAGGGACTCTTCCCACTCCTCACTGCAAAAATCTGTCCCTGATAAATAAGAAAGACAAATAAACAGTTGTTGGTACAATGAGACTAAGTGAGGAGGAGAATTAAAGGTGAAACTAAGATATGTGCTCTTAAAACACTTGGATTCCAAATGCCTCAAAAAGCCAGATAAGTCACCTTAATACATTCCTCCTCCCTCCAGACTTCACTTTCAGTGAAGAAGCCACACCAGAAACCTCCAAATGATTAAGAATTGCTTTCCTTGCTCCATGCTTCTCACTCAGTCCCACACAGTGTGAACATATATTTGGATGGTGAAGAATCATGTCTTAAGAAAATGTTCTTCTTAGTATTCTAAAGCTGTAAACCATCCTCAACATCTGAAATGCCATGGCATGGAGAGGTAAAGGGGCAACCACAACTAATCTTTATCTCTCTGCAGTGTTTCTAAACCTATGGAAAATTCAAAAGCTACCAAGACAGAATCACAACATGAAATAATGCACCCAGCCTTGAAGTATGGTTGCCTGATGGAGCACGGTGACAAAAAGAAAAGCACAAGACCAGTGAGAAAAGTTAAGACCAGATCATAAGACCAGGCAGAAGAACTGTACAAATCGTTGATGTGTTGTGACAGCCAGATGGATAGGATATTTTTTCCTGAGGAATGAAACACTGCTTCTATCTGAGCACTCCAAAATGCTATGAGGTTTGTTGGTTTTATTTGCAGAACTGGCTTTCTGTTTCTTTGTCAACCTGGCCTTGAGGCAGCTGCAGAACCCAATGGATCCTTCAGAGCTTTTTTTGGCTGCAGTTCAAAGGTGGAGAAGATATTTTAACTCAGTACCAAAGATACCCTTTCAACTCGCTATTAAAACAATAATACAGACACCAGGATAATGAGAGAATAAAGAGAGAAATTAAGAAAGAAATGGAAGCCTGTGGAAGGGAATGGATCACAGGCTCTCCAGGACTAGTTTCTGTAATAAGTGTGTGAGACAATCTCCTACAAGAGGGAAATGGCTTATTTGATCTAATATGCCTTTCTCTTCTTGAATTTCCACAGTATGGAGAATCAATATGAGGGAAATTAAAGCATCAGGAGCAGACTCACATTTCCACTTGTGTGTTCCTATCTCAGCAAACTCTTATTGAGATAGAAGTATTTACCTTAAGTGCCCGGTCCACGTGTGCTGCATGAAGAGGAATGATTTCAAAAGGATACATGCTTCTTCTGTGTAAGGGACAACAGAAGTAAGTCCCCTCAATATGTAGCTGTAGAAGGAGACTTCCAGAGTGTAGCAGTAGGATGTATCATTTAGCAGCCCACCAAGAAAGCGCCGACCTGTCCCTGCTTTCACAGCATCTCTGTTGAATGACGTACTGGACTGCAGGAAACAGAGACATGAAGACAGTTGGTGAGTTCATGGGAAATGGTTAAAATGGTTAAAATTCACATTGCCAGATCTCATTTACACTCTATGAGATCACACTATTTTTTGAGCAGGGCATGGAGAAACCATTAATGAAAACACAGCTCTGGCATACAACACTGTAAATTATAGGATCAAAGAATGGTCTGGGCTGGAAGGGACCTCTAGAGGTCATCTAGCTTGGCACCCCTGCAGTCAGCAGGGACATCCCCACCAGACCAGGTCAACCAGGGCCACATCAAGCCTCACCTTGAAAGTCTCCAGGGAAGGGCCTTAACCACCTCCCTGGGCAACTTGTTCCAGTGCTCCACCACCCTCACAGTGAAGAGCTTATTCCTAAATAATGTCTTGTAGACTTCAAAAAAAATCAGTCTCAGTTCACTAGCAGCATCAACTTTTCTCCTCCTCTCTGGACAACAGAGAAAGCCTATCAGACACATGAGTTCAAAATGAATCTTTCAGACCCTCCATTCTCAAAAGTTAAGCTGGACTAGTGTTTGGACATTGGGCTCCTCTGTACTGCATTCCTGTGTATTGTATTTGTGTCTACAACCACCTGGAGGGACATTGTGGAGAGGCTGCTGCTGGTCTCTTCTCATAGGTAGTTGGAGACGGAACAAGGGGGAATGGCCTCAAGCTGAGGCTGGGGATGTTTAGATTGGACATCAGGAAAATTATTTTCACAGAGAGTGGTCAGGCACTGGAATGAGCAGCCCAGGGAGGTGGTGGAGTCACCCACCCTGGATGTGTTTGGATGTGGTGCTTAGAGATATAGTTTGAGGTGAATCTTGTAGAGTAGGGTTATAAGTTGGACTTGGTGATCCTGAAGGTCTTTTCCAACCTGGATGTTTCTGTGATTCTGTGTGATCTCTGGAAATAACCATTCCCTCCCACCTCTTGCCCCGGACTGTTATGAGCAAAGTAGAAATACAGTGGCATTTAAGTTCAAGTGAAACTTTCTCACCTAAGACATTTGAGTGGTTTTTAAATTAGGTCACACAAATTTCCACATCACTAACTTAAATGTTAACTGGGTGCTGCTCTTTGGGTGAAAAAAATATACTGCTCTATTTTACAGCATTAGCAGCACAGTATAAAGGGGAATATTTTCTGCTGTTACTGGAGATCTGGCTTTAAGAAGCCTATGGGTTATTCATTTGAGGGGTGGAGAGAAGAACTCCAAATATTTCCATGAATGAGTTTTATGTCTCCTCTGAAGGAGAGATAGTTGGAGACTACAGCAAAGCTCATCTTCTGATTGATTGAAGTCTCAGAGCTTGTTTCTATCAACTAAATAGAAAAACAGATTCTGGTTTCACCTTGGTTATCAGACACTATTCTCAAACCTCATCACCATTAAACTGAGTCAGTCTTGGCTCAGCTCAAGCTAGTAACCACCACAAAATAATGTTTAAATAAGCACTTAGCAGATCCAGTTTCAGTCATAAAGACCTTCATCTCTCCTGCATAAAAGCCTTTCATCTCTTCTGCTTTAAGACTTTTAGTTGGCAGTGTACCATAAAGGAACCATAGAATGCTAGGGGTTGGATGGGACCTCTAGAGACTATCTAGTCCAGCTCCCAAACCAAAGGAGAATCACTGGGGGTGGGCTGCACAGCAATGCATCCAGATAGGTTTTGAAAGCCTCCAGATGAGACTCCACTACCTTTTTGGGAAGCTCTGTCACCCTCACTGTAAAGGAGTGTCTCCTTGTGTTGAGGTGGAATTTCTTGTCTTCTTGCTTGTACCCATCATTCCTTGTCATATCACTGGGCACCACTTTCACCTTGACACCCAGCTCTCATTTATAAATGTTGATATGTTCCCCTTTCAGCCTTTGTGATCTGGCATAGGTGATCCTGTTCTAGCAGAGGGGTTAGAATAGATGATCTTTTGTCGTCCCTTCCAGCCCCTGACATTCTGTGATTCTCTTCTGAAGACTAAAGGATCCTTAATATAGTTTCCCATTCAAACATCATGCCCACGGTGAACTCTTTGAGCTATCCATGCTCCTCTTATTGATCCTTAAGGCTAATTAGTACCTTTTCCTGCTAGCAAAACCAAGGAAAATAAGTTTTCTTTCTTGTTTAAAATATTAAATGCAATGATTCACAATGTTAAACTTCTCCAGACAAAGAAAATCACACTAATACTGAAATGAGGAACAGTTCTTGGTGAATAGTGTGCCTCAGAAGAAATAAAGAATGGAAATACCTGTGAGTTTATTAACATTCTGAATGTCTTGAAGTCTCTCTCATGTTATAAAAAGAAAGGCTTTCCAGGTTAATTAGAAAAAGATGGAATTGGGTTTCTTATTAGCATTATATATTGAAGTTTCTAAAGCAGCTTGTTTTCTTTGTGGTAACATAATATTTAGCTTTGTGGTAAATTCTACACAGAATGTATTCTGCTATGCACCTATAATATAATTTTCTCCAAATCACATAGCAGACACCCTGAGGATATTCTGAATACCTATGGGACATGGAGGTCAAGTGCTTGTAAGGTCTGATGGGGAAATTAATTGATTTGATACATGGAATAAAATACTTGAGGTTTACAAGACAGAATATCCTCTGACTTCCTGCAAAGGAACACTTAAAAAGACTACTGAGATCCAGAAACCAAGAGAATCTTCCTCTTCAGTTAAAATTCAGAAGCATAAAGGAAGATGATCATGCTCTGGGGATTGCATCATAAGTCAAGTAAACATTGATTTCAGTGAATAGTGCTTCACATTCAAATGAATGCTGTGCTGGAACTTTCAAAGCATGATAGCATCAGCTGATGACTATAGGTGTATGAAGTCAGCTCCAATAACAAATGTGTCAGACTGTGGGACTGTGGTTTAGGAGCAGGAGCATCACTCACAAGGGGAATGAGTTAATTCTGTGCCTGTATCCAGTACAATGAGAACAAGGAAAATGCTGGAGAAGCGACTCAGGGCAGACATTAGGAACAGAAGTACTCCACTGATTAGAAGATTCAGTTACTGATATGGAGTATCTATCGAGATTATGGAATACCATCAACTAAATTTAAGAACAAATAGAACAAGTATCTGCTGAGTATAGCTCATAGAATCATAGAATCAACTAGGTTGGAAGAGACCTCCAAGATCAACCAGTCCAACCTAGCACCCAGCCCTATCCAATCAACCAGACCATGGCACTGAGTGCCTCATCCACTCTTTTTTTTTAAACACCTCCAGGGATGGCAACTCCACCACCTCCCTGGGCAGCCCATTCCAATGCCAATCACTCTCTCTGCCAACAACTTCCTCCTAACATCCAGACTATACTTTCCCTGGCACAACTTGAGGCTGCCGCCCCTTGTTCTGTTGCTCGTTGCCTGGGAGAAGAGACCAACTCCACCTGGCTATAACGTCCCTTCAAGTAGTTGTAGACAGCAATGAGGTCAGCCCTGAGCCTCCTCTTCTGCAGGCTGCACACCCCCAGCTCCCTCAGCCTCTCCTCACAGGGCTGTGCTCCAGCCCCCTCACCAGCTTTGTTACCCTTCTCTGGGCGTGTTCCAGTATCTCAACATCTTGAGGGGCCCAGAACTGGACACAGCACTCAAGGTGTGGCCTGACCAGTGCTGAGTAAAGGGGCAGAATAACCTCCCTTGTCCTACTGGCCACACTGTTCCTGATCCAGCCCAGGATGCCATCGGCTCTCTTGGCCACCTGGGCACACTGCTGCCTCATCTTCAGCTACCATCTACCAGTACCCCCAGGTCCCTTTCTGCCTGGCTGCTCTTCAGTCACTCTGTCCTCAGCCTGTAGTGCTGCTTGAGGTTGTCGTGGCAGAAGTGCAGAATCCTGCACTTGGCCTTGTTAAATCTCATCCCATTGGCCTCTGCCCACCCATTCAGCCTGTCAAGGTCCCTCTCTAGGACTCTCCTACCTCCCAACAGATCAACACCTGCTCCTAGCTTGGTGTCATCTGCAAACTTACTGATGCTGGACTCAATGCCCTCATCCAGATCATCAATAAAGATATTGAACAGGACTGGGCCCAGCACTGATCCTTGTAAGACACCACTAGTGACAGCTGCCAACACGATGTGGCACCATTCACCACCACTCTCTGGGCCTGGCCCTTCAGCCAGTTCCTGACCCATATCAGAGTGAATATGTCCAAGCCACAAGTTGCCAGGTTTGCCAGGAGCTTGTTGTGGCAGATGTGGCAGACTTTGAGACACAGTTTGGACATGAGGTCCTTTTCAACTCTGTTTCACATGATTTCAACCTGGTTAGGGGAAGATGATGAGCTGAACTCCTCATAGATGGTTCTAGAGATAAATCTCACATAATATTTTCATCACAGTCTTTGTCATGTTAAAGGAGGTCTGTGCCAACAAAATTTGCTGATGGCACACCGTGGAACGAATCATCACTATGGAGGAGGCTCTGAATATCACATAAAAAAAATTAAACAAAACCAACCCTAAACCAAACCAAAACAGAAGAAAACCCAAAAAGCAGTGGGATAAACTTGAGGACCAGACTGATAACAGTCAGATGAAACTCAGCTGTACAAGTGCCAGGTCACATACTCAAGGCCTAATAAAAAACAATATCTGCTACAGGCTGAAACCTCATCAGCTGGAAATAGGTGGAGAGAGAGTCTGATGTATTACTTCACTGAAGTGATTTTTGTTTCCTGCTAGAAAATAACTCAGAAGTTGGATCCAGTTATTGGCGAAATTATACTTCCCATATTTCAAAAGCAAAGCCTAAGTAGCTTAAATAATTTAAAGAGGGTTTTGTGAATAGCCAAAAGAAGAAAACAAATGTTGGATCTTTCCAGATTTTGAATTTTTATAATGCTATTTTGTGGTGCAACACCAACAAAATCACATTTCTTGGCCAGCTATTGCTGCACTTCCAGGAATAAAAAGAGCCTGAACCTTCATTTAGGTGAAGAAATGTAGATTTTGGAGATTAAATTGTCTTCATTTAAGAAAAAAAGCTGATAATATAGACCAACTTGATGTGTTGAGTGAAAAATAAGGTCTTTGACTTGGCTCAAGAAGGTTGGGCTACAGAAAACAACCTTTAATAAACCTTTCAAACGTGAACACATGCATATTTTGAAACTTGGCCTTGGCTCTGGAAAAAATGTTGCAAGCCAGGATGTGACCTGATGCCTTAAATGAAAAAGAAGGAAATTAAACCTTCAAGAAAACTCAGCCAATGAAAAGGAAGGGCAACAGGTACTTGCTTGAGTCCAACCTTGTACATGGTTCAAATCATGACAATTAGAGTAGAGAAATGAACATGGAAAACTGGGAGTCTTTATCAGAACTGATCTTGGCATCTAGAGATGCTGAAACAGAGGCTATGTATTATGACGGCCAAGAATCCTCTTTGCATGAACATTTATTTAATCAAACTCTAGTCTGGGGAAAAGGGAGTTGGGGGTTAGGGCAGGAACAGAGGTGAATTGTCCACAAATGAGTCTCTTGTCTTTCTGAGAGAGTCTACTGCCCTACAACCCTTGCAGAGCTGAAGCCATCATTAAGCAAATGCACTGAGCAGGCACAGCAGGAGAAGAGCTAAACAAATATTTATTTCTTCAAGGCTGAATCACTTGGGAGTGTCAACAACAGCAACTGCAAAAAGTACAAAGTCTAGAGGGTGGAAGAAAACACCACAGACTTTAAAGTTCTCAGACAGGGATATTTCTATAAAATCAACACTAATTTGTTATTTAAACACACAGATATATTAAAGCTCACAGAAGTACTCTGCTTCCCAGCTTATGTTAAAAAAAATAATCATAGAATCACAGAATGTCAGAGGCTGGAAGGGACCTCGAAAGCTCATCTGGTCCAGCCCCCCTGCCAGAGCAGGATCACCTACAGCAGATCACACAAGAACACATCCAGATGGTTCTTGAATATCTCCAGAGAGGGAGACTCCACAGTCTTCCTGGGCAGCCTGTTCCAGTGCTCTGTCACCCTCACAGGGAAAAAATTCTTCCTCAGGTTCACATGGAACCTCCTGTGCCTCAGCTTCCACCCATTGCCCCTTGTCCTGTCACTGGGCATCACTGAGAAGAGACTGGCTCCATCACAGTATCACAGTATCATCAGGGTTGGAAGAGACCTCACAGATCATCAAGTCCAACCCTTTACCACAGAGCTCAAGGCTAGACCATGGCACCAAGTGCCACGTCCAACCTTGCCTTGAACAGCTCCAGGGACGGTGACTCCACCACCTACCCGGGCAGCCCATTCCAGTGTCCAATGACTCTCTCAGTGAAGAACTTTCTCCTCACCTCCAGCCTAAATTTCCCCTGGTGCAGCCTGAGGCTGTATCCTCCTGACACTCACAGCTAGCTACAGGATTAGGAGATGCCATGCAACAAGAATCCAATGTTAAAACAGCAGAGCAGGAAGAAACCCACCAGAAAACTAAACACAGATATCACACACACACTTGGGGGCCTTAAGATGTGCTGACCCTCTCTCTACATCACAGGCATTATTGGCAGCTTCCCCAAGACCTTCCTACCAGATTGTTCTCCCTCTCCATGCTGTGCTGAATACCTTCAGAGTGGTTTCCCCATTGGGAATGACAGTAAGCAGCCAGGCAATACAAAGACATTTGTAGACTAATTGGATCTCATTCAGAAATTGCAGGAGACAAAGAGATGTGTGGAAGGAAATAAGATTAAAAAAAGGATGCAAATTCTATCTGGAGTGGTGTCAAAGCTAAAAATTATCTTGGCCCTTGGTCAAACCTCTCTCAGTGTGCCAGAACCACTGTCTCGAGGGCAGTCTTCTGTCTTGGCTGGTGAGGACACTCTAACACAAGTGTCTCCCTGAGTGAATTCCATCCACTGGTAGCTATCTTACAAGCTCAACAGTTTAAGCAGCTCCCATATCATAGAATCACAGAATGACAGGGGCTGAAGGGACCTCAAAAGATCATCTGGCCCAGCCCACCTGCCAGAGCAGGATCACCTAGAGCAGATCACACTGAAACACATCCAGATGGTTCTTGAATATCTCCAGAGAGGGAGACTCCACAACCTCCCTGGGCAGCCTGTTCCAGTGCTGTGTCACCCTCACAGGGAAAAAAGATCTTCAGGTTCACATGGAACCTCCTGTGCCTCAACTTTCACTCATTGCCCCTTGTCTTGTCAGTGGGTATCACCAAGAAGAGGCTGGCTCCATCCTGCTGGCACTCATCCCTTATATATTTATGAACATTAATGGGATTACCCCTTAGTCTCCTCCTCTCCAAGCTAAACAGCCCCAGCTCCTTCAGGCTCTCCTCATAAGGAAGATGTTCAACTTCCTTCATTTTTGTGCCTCTGTGCTGGGCTCACTCAAGCAGCTCCCTGTTCTTCTTGAGCTGGAGGCCTCAGAACTGGACACAACACTCTAGATGAGGCCTCACCCAGGCAGAGTAGTGGGGAAGGAGAACCTCCCTCAACCTACTAACCACAGCCCTTCTAATACATCTCAGAATGGCACTGGCCTTCCTGGCCACAAGAGCACACTGCTGGCTCATGGCCATCCTTCCATCCACCAGGACTCCCAAGTCTTTTTCCCCTTCACTGCTCTCCAATAGGTCAGTCCTCAACCTATATTGATACATGGAATTGTTCTTTCCCAGGTGCACAACTCTACACTTACCCCTGTTGAACTTCATTCAGTTTCTCCCTGCCCAACTCTCAGCCTAAGTCTCTCTGAATGGCAGCACAACTCTCTGCTGTGGCAGCCACTCCACCCAGTTAGCTGACGGATATTCTTGGTTTTTCAGCACTGCTCTATCATCCTGCTAACATACTGGAATGAATGTCCTGAGCAGTCCATATTCACAAAGTAAGCTGATTGCTTCTGCATGTCTGTATCAATCTATGAAGAGCAGCTCCAAAAAGAGGGACAAAAGCACAGTTCTTGCACATCTGAGACCTGATTGCCCAAGTCCACCATTTGGCATCCTGTTCGACTTGGAATTTGAGTGTTTTTCTTGGTAGGTTCTTCCACTGATGAAACTTCCTCTTCAATGTGTGTATGACTTCATGGGGAACTTCTCTTGCTACAACATCAAAATACTTAAGGTTGCACAAAAGGGAAAACTGGGTGCAAAACCCAATAAAACTGAGTCTGTTGTTGTTCAGGTGTCAAAAATAGTTATTAAGCAGGCACAGTGTCCAGCCATTGATGGGTGGAAGGTTCTGTTCTACCTTGCACTGATGGCAGGGAAAAGGGACAGGATATAAAAGGGTACTTTCATATGTAGGGCTTATTGGGGAATAAATCTTTATCATATTCTGAAGTTGTTTAACACATTAGGCAGAAAAACTATCAAGCTGGGATCGCATTCCAGGTCAGACTTTGCCAGGCTCTTGGTACAGAAACCAGGGTATATACTGTGCATCACTTATGATTGATTCTTTGCTGTTTCTCCAACCCAGCAAAAAAAAGGAAGCAATGAGGTACAAATGACTGAAAATAATTAGGAAAGAAATTGCCAGCCAGAGACAAATGTGGTCACAGGCTTTGACAAATTGAGAAAGATGAAATTCTGATGTACCAAGGTCTAAGGGATTCCTGAAATCCAACCAATAGATTTTACCAGCTGTTTACATCTCCTGCACACAACTGATTGTTACGTGCTTATGGAAGGAAGCAGCAAACTGTATGTGTATTCAGAAACTTGGGCTCTAGTGAGCATATGAATGTTTCCTAGAAGATCACTTATCCTTACAAATATATGAATGTTTCATAGAAGATCATTTATCCTTACAAATAGGCATCTGCATGAAACTCAGAATAAGGAGATCTTTCCATTGGCTGATATAAATGGATGTTGTAGGTCCAGGAACTGTTTTACAAAAGGTTAGAGTATCTTCAACTCTGTGCTCATAAAAATCAGACAATTATCTTAAAAAATCTTTCCTGAGGAAGGGCAGAGATGTAAAGACTAAAAGAATTCATAATTAGAGAATGGCCTCACATTTTAATACATAATTACCTCATAATTACCCCATTGCTGTCTACGAGTATCTGAAGGGAGGTTTTAATCAGGGGGAGTTGGTCTGTTCTCCCAGGCAACCAGCAACAGGATGAGGGGAAACAGTCTCAAGTTGTGCCAGGGGAGATATCGGCTGGATACTGGGGGAAAGTTCTTCATAGAGAGAGTGATTGGCATTGGAGTGGGCTGTCTGAGGAGGTGGTGGAGTCATTGTCCTGGAGGTGATCAAGAAAAGACTGGATGAAGCACCTACTGCCGTGGTCTAGTTGACTGGATAGAGCTGGGTGACAGGTTGCACTGTCTTGGAGGTCTCTTCCAACCTGATTGATTGTATGATTCTATAATTGGATATGTTCTGGGTCACCTTATGCCATTTCTACTTGGGAAATAAGATGTATTTGACAACAGAAGCTAGCTACTCCTACAAGAAACCTAACTCACCTTCAAATCAGAAAAACTCCCCACATTTAGCTTGTTCTGTAGTTGAGCAATAAGCACTTTACCCACTGGGATAAACTGGGATTGTGCATACAAATTGCTTATGTTCTCCGCCTATCAGCACCAGCAATGGCCAAGTGTAATCAGGACTCAATTACAACCTCACCAGAATTATCTGCTAATGCTGCTCTTATAGCTGAAGAGCAAGCTCTTTTTCTAAGCAGGTCTGACCTCTTTGAGTCCACAATTCACTGCCCTGGTGCAGAGAGAAAAAAAAAAAAAAAGGGTGATTAAAAAGTTAGTAGATAGTGCTCTAGAAAGGAAAAAAAAGCAAGATATCCTTGTCATGGAGAGATTAGACATGCCAGTGGGAAAGGGACCGCAGCCCAGACAATGTCAAATCCATCTTAGTGAAGGGTTTTACAGTATCAGCTATAACTCCCTCACTTTCATTTTCTGGAATGCTTGACTGAAGTCTGCAAAAGTTAGGAAGAGCAAAGAAATGCACTGACTTTGAAGTCTTTGCCACAGAAGATTGCAAATAGCAATATTACAAAGTGTGACTCTTCTGTCTGACCCTCCACGGGATGCTATAAGAGGGATACAACTGGCAGCTACTTTTCCTCATAATGGATAGAGCTAATTATTGCTATGATGTCCCCAGCAGTCAGTGCTTTGACCATTCTTTCAGCTGGTAGCCCATCAAGCCATCTTACAAGCAAAACTTATCTCTGTACTTCTCTGGAATCACTGAGGAAAGTGCTCACTTCCAAAGCTAACTTAACTCTCTCCTCACACCCACCTCTCACCAGGTCCATTAACTGTCTTAATAGACTGGAAAGCATACAAGTTAGAGTTTTATGTGACAGACTATCAGCTCCATGCCAACGGGGTCTGCAGACATGGAAATCATGGCAGCCTATCAGGCAGCCTTTCTCCAACTTATTTTACAAACAAGCTGCATCCAGCATCTGAAATGTAGATGGAGTTATTTAAAATAAATACACTGAAAAGAAAATTAAAATCCCAGAGGCAGAATCTGATCTGAAGGAGGTAGCAGGCAAAGAGAAAGGTTTCTGTGAGCAGAGAAGTGAGGAAATGGGAACAGAGCTCAAAATTACTCCCCGATTCATCGCACCTGTCAGCTTTTCCACATTCCTGATGTGCAGGAGGGAAACAGATTTAATCTCAGAATCATTTGTGAACTTCTGAATTTTGGGAAAAGGAGGTTTTGAAAAGTTCAAGATCACTTCAAAGAGGGATTGCATTACTTTGATTTGTTTCAGACTCCTTAGGGATAGCCAGATTGGACTGATGCTCCTGTGAAAAGGACTCACTCACTCTCACTGATGGCTCTGCAGTTGACAGCATTTTGCATCCTAGCTTCTGTGCCTGGTAAGAACACTGAGGCGGACAGCAAACTTTGGGTTTAACCAGAGAATATTCTTTGTATCTGAGACTGTCAGTACTCTGCTTCCAGGTTTGGTTTTGTTTGTTTGGGCTGTTTTAGTTGGGGTTTTATGTTTTGTTTTGGGTGGGTTTTGGGTTTGGTTTTGCTTATTTGTTGTTTTGTTTCTTTCTCCTGCTCAGTGGAAAGCAGACAGCAATCAACCTGTCTTAAAGGCAGCATGACATTGTAGGAGTATCATGACCCACCCTGCCTAGCCTGACCACATTTTCAGGGTTTAAAATTAAATTCTTCCCAAATAGAGAACAGTTTAAAGGTACTTTGTCACCACATACACGTCTGCTCCCTGAGGGGCTTCATTATCCCTTTAATGTGTAGTAAATCATTTCCCCTTCTCATCCCTCCCAAGTGTCTTTCAGTTATTCTTGCTTAAGCTTGCTGGCAAAAAAACCATATTTGCATGGTCATTAGCAGAGGGGTTGGAGAGAGGGAACTTTATAACCTCTTAGCTTCTGCTTAAAAAAAAACCAAACCCAAACAAAATAAATCCAAACAAACTCTACCAATTGAGCTAGTTTTTGGGTAACTGTAGTTAGAGAAGCAACAGGGTTTCATGCTTCAAGGTTTCAGCTGTTCACCTGCAAGAACTGCAATAGATGTACTTTTCACTTCTCATTAATATCTGTGCTCTGCTCTCCACAGTGCTCTTATACAGTTTTAGGACTGATGGAGGTCTGTGAAGCCTGATGTCTGTCTCTGCATCCAGAGTTACACTGGTGAGGACATTTGTCCTGTATTTCACATATCCCAGAATTCATCTTCCCGGGCACTGAATCGGCTTCACTCACAGCTTCCACCTTCCCAAGCACCACAGCCCTGAAGATGCTTATTGAGTTCATCCGTTTTAACGTAGTAGCTAATTCAGGTGGAACACAAATCAAAACAGCAGTTCTTCTGAGAGAGCATCCTAACACTCGCAACCAAACAAAGCAGAGTGGTGGTGACCTTACTAGAGACCTTGAGAAAGTCATTCAAGGGCTCCCCTACAGAGCTGAGCAGCCTGTCATAATCTACTGAGAAACAGCAAGAGAACACCCAAGCCTCTAAGCAAACCTTGGTTGGAGCTCCTCTTACACTAGATTCTGACAAGCCAGGCATACATATTTTACGTGTGACACATACACTCTGTATTTTCTCCTCAGACATATGTCCTTCAGGTCAGCCCATCTCCTTCTGCAGAGAGTCTTCTTTTCCCAGTAATCAGAAGTGCACTTAGCCACACATGACAGTGTCACCTACTCAACCATTAACATATGGAGCGGGTCCAGAGGAGAGCAACAAAGCTCCCTCTTCAGGGGAAGGGCTTGGAGAATAAATCTTAGGAGGAGCAACCAAGGGAGCTGGGGATGGTTAGTTAGAAAAAGGGGAGGCTGAGGGAGACCTCATTGCTGTCTGCAACTACCTGAAGGGACATCGTAGAGAGGCTGCTGCTGGTCTTTTCTCACAGGTAACTGGAGACAGAACGAGAGGGAATGGCTTCAAGCTGAGGCTGGAGAGGTTTAGATTAGATACTAGGAAAAAGGTTTTCATGGAAACAGTGGTCAGAGACTGGAATGAGCTGCCCAGGGAGGTGGTGGAGACACCCACCCTGGATGTGTTTAAAGGTGGTTTGGGTGTGGTGCTTAGGGCTATGGTTTAAGGTGAATCTTGCAGAGTAGGATAATAGGTTGGATTTAGTAATCCTGAAGGTCTTTTCCAACCTGGGTGTTTCTGTGATATGCACAAACCCATAACCCATAAACTGAGATTTAGCCTGGAACTTCTCACCCTTTAAAGAGCCAGCCCAAGCAGTTAGCAGTGATATACACAAGCGGGGATCTGCAAATGCTTCAGGGTGATAACGAAGAAAAGATCTGCTTCTTAACAGCCTCTGCTTCTCAGAACACATCCGTCCCCAAAGACACCAAAGCTGGCATTTCCTGGTCTAAGCTCACCAGAATAATCACATCATTTAGAAAATAACTTGTGTCTCTGGAGTTCTCAGTTTCCCTATTTGTCAGGAGAAAACGAGACGTTTCCTCAAAATATGCAATAAAACAGCCTCTAGCGATAGGCTGCAATTCTTCTCTGTACAATAGTTTTATGAGTATGTGTGTGGTCTCCTGGGAGTGCTTTCGTAATAATTTATACAAATGGCAGAAATTTAGGACAATGAGAAACAGAAAGGGAAATAGAACCATCATGCACGTGGTTGCTTCGAATAGTCTGCAGAAAAAAAGTGGTTTTTACTCTGTGTCAAAGAGGTGTTCTGCTCACTTGGAGGTCTAAATCAAAGATTGCAGAGGTCCAGTATGCTGTACACTGCTACCAGAGCAACCCAGTACAGTCCATTGCTCAGACTCCTTCTGGGCCCTCTCACTGATTCAGAATAGTTCCTTGAACGAGATGTGTATTCTATGTATGTCAAAATACCACATAGTTAAAAAGGTCATAGCCAGAAAGGAGATCCTGGGAGAGAGATGGGTGTTCAGTTTTTAACCAGCTTACTACCCCTCCTTCACAGCACAGCTTGTCCCAGCTGAGAGAAATTTGTAGTGCTCTGCAAGAGTGGTAGCTTGTGTTTGAATGTAAAGGAGCTCTTTCCATTTGTGCTACTCTGGGAGCCTGTCAGCTGCTCCCAGCTTGTTGACATTAAGTAAGAGTAATGATGGTCTTTGAAAACACACCATAGAATTGCTATGAAAACTTGGGGTTTATTTTCCTGTGGATATCCAAAACTTCTACCTGTGTGGGGATGGAGAAGGGACTGTCAACACTTGTATTCACAACAAGAAGATACTGAAAGAAAATCCATTTACTCAAACACTTTCCCCCCGCTCCTCCTTTTCCTTTGCAATACAAATTAATTCAAGCCTCTGTATAAAAGGAGTGGTTGACTGGTTCAGCGAGATGTAATGGAGCAGTTTCATTTAGCTGCGACTCTCCAAAGGGCAGAGTTCTTGCGAGACCAAAACCTATAATGCTCAGAAGCACAGGCTTTACTCTCCATTCCCTCTGCCAACATAAACAGGTTTTCTCTCTCCCTAGCCTCTGGGAAAAATAAATAAATAAATGAACTTATGGAGCAACATGTCCAAGAAGCAGTGAGCAGAAATGCATCCCACAGGAGTGCTAAAGCACATAATAGCTGTATTTGTCTTCCTGCAAATGCCGTGGCATAAGATAACAAAAGAGAAGGTAGGATCATTTGTTGTTCTCAGGTTTTAAGAGATTTCTGAGTAGATCTGTTAAGCTTGCATGATCTTAACAAAACCTGCCTGAATGCAACAGCTTTCTCCTTTCTGTGACAAGGGTCTTTGCTGCCAGAACAGCAGAGAAGCACATAAGAGATGGTGATGCAAGTGAGCATGGATTTCTCTTGGGGATGAATTCTAGATCACAGCAGCTTGCTAGCTGCTGTCCCTTCCCTGCCCAGTCACTTGTAACATGGACTGGTTCTTCTTTAGTTTGGAACAAATTATTGGGATTTGCTCATTCAGCGTCTTTGAGCTGCTATTACCGTCCCAGCCACTTGTGCCAGTGCTTCCTGCAGACATGGCTGGAAACACACTGAGGTCGGTAACAGGGATCCTGACAGGATAAGTGGTAACAGCCCATCAAGAGTGCCACGGGTAGATAGGAGCAAAACATCCTCCTTAAGAAAGCTTAAGGGAGGTGCTGTGGGAATGGTAACAGACAGATAGATAAAAGGAAAACAATCAACAATATAGCTAGAATAAAATATCTTTCTCAGTTGCTTAATTTTAAATATTCAGGCCAAAAAGCACAAACCAACCAACCAAAAAAAATCCCAGAAGAAAAGCACTAGAGCAAATCCTTCCATATCTGAATTTTCTCATATAGCTGAAACAATAATATTCTCAAAATATATGGTTTAGGTCACAGTGTTATGGCACTGGGGTTTACACTGTGTTGTTCAGAGACCTCACTGTTGAATGCATATTGTGGTATAAAACCTAGGGAACTGCTGAAAAAGAAATCAGACTGGCACTTTGGAAGTTTGGGGTTTATTCTGCAATCTCCTCGGGTAAGTCACTTTCCACTTACTCTCACAGCATGACTGGAAGCTCTTGGGGTTGTGGACCCCAGTGCCCAACATAACTCCATCCCAAGTTTTTATCAGGGTCTTTTTCTAACCATGGCATAAAAAGCATGACAAACAGTATTTCTAGGGAAAGTGCTCTACTGGGAGGTTGGACACAAGAAAATGAAATGAGAACTCAAAGGTATACCACATACTATCAGTTCAGAGTCTGTAGAAAAATACCAGCAAGATCAAGCTGAGTACCTCTGGCCAGTCTTTTGCCTGTAACTGCAAAGAAAATCAATCTTTACAAAGTGATAAAGCCACCCAAGAATGCCTGCAGTTGTTTGTTTTAAATGAACCAAAGAGAACAGATGGTCTCCTTTCATACTGTCATGAAGGTCAGAATTAGCCACCCCTAAGACTAGCAGGTTCTTCAAATGCTCAAGTGCTTGTGTCTGGTGGTTGTGACTAATCCACTCTCCAGAACATGAAAGGTCAAATGAAGAACATCCTTCCAAATACTGCAACGGCTCCTAGCCATGGCTGATGTGTAACACGCTCAAACATGGTGGCAACAGCTGCCCCTAAAACCCAGTGAGTCAGCCTTTCAAATGAGCTTGTCAGCTCTCACTGCTAGAGCTTTCACACAGATTATATTTACTCCCAATGTTTAAAAATATCCTTTTTAAACCTTGGACATATATAATACTTTCTGTACAGAGTCTGTCCTTTTACCCCAGCCAGCTGCCCAAGAATGTCTTGTGCATTTAGTTGGGAGCAAAACTTCCTAAGCTTTTCTTTTACTCTCCCCTTCAGATGCTGTTAGCTACATCAGATGCAGGTCTCTGTTTCTGAAGTCATGTGCAAATGAAGAATTTCTGGTCCCTTTCACAACTTTCATCTGCAAACCACAGTCAGCCTTCCAGAGTACTGTGAGGTTAAGTATTTTGCTCAGCAGACAGGGTATCGAACCATTGGGGCACCTGCCTTTGGTCCTACAACAGGCACACAGGCACAAATCCCCTATCCATCCCCTACTCTAATTACCAATCTCCCTTGGATGCTGTCATTTAAATAAAAAGACCTATTGGAAATGACAGGTGAAGAAAGCAGCCCAGGCATGAAATGCACTCTAAAGTATATTAATAGAAGGTTGCCAGACAAAATGGCACAAGGCATTTGATCGCATCATCTTAGGCTTGTTGTTCATGCTCCTTTGCATCTGGCTGTGTGATTTCTGCCAGGCTTTGGGCTGGAGGAGCAGGCTAGGATTTGCCTGCTTTCCCTAACCCGTGCCAGGCTCAGCTGCAATCATGCAGAGCACTGAAAGAAATCCCTTTGAGTCGGGATTCATTCCTAACATGTAAAACCCAGACAAATGACTGCTTCTCCAAAGTGAATCCCATTTCACAGCAAGTAGGTCATTAGTGTGGAACTCCATACAAGTGGCCTGCATTCAAAAGCCCTCTGCATTATTAATAGAAGATGAGCTTTTGACATCAAAGGAGAACCATTATGTATGCTAAACGGTGGCAAAAATTGTACCCGCACTTCAAACCTTTTCAGTTCTTTGTCCCTTGTAAATCAATCAAGGTTGACAGATGCTTTAAGGAGAGTAATCTTTTCAATGATACTGTCAATGGATAACATAATGGAACATTGTCTCTGTGCTGTGTGAAGACATGGAGCTAGTCAATTATGGACAACACTTGATGCAGCCGCCAGTTTTCACTTGAAGTGCTGCTGTTGAAGTATTATAATCCCAACAAATGGCTGCAGCAGCATACAATGTAAATGAGACCTCCTGAAGCTTTGGAAAATTAATTAGTAACAACAGTAGTCCATTCCCACACTCTCCAGCACCAGCCTGGTAATGTTAACCATGCACTTCCCCTTTCCTACGAGCAGTCAACAGGGCATATTTACATACACTATTTTTAACCTTCAACACTTCCACCTCCCCTACCCCCACCTTGCCTTTTAAGTGCAGGAAGCTGTGGATTTTTTCCTCTCTTTCAAGCAGCAAACTTCACCTCTAATATTTCTAACCAGTCACATAACCCACATGACTGGAACTGAAAACAAGAGAGCAAAGACTTTCCCACTTGAACACAACTATAATATTCACACCTCTCACTTCACATGTCAGGCACTTTGTGGCAGCCTCCTTTTCCAATGTTTCCATTCCCTCAGCAGCCCAAAGAATAGCCTGGATGGATGACAGGGAAAAGCTTCCAGGCTCAAGAGACCAGTAGTATGTCAGTTTAAAACCCAATGTACTGTGTGCTAGCAGCACCCAGGTCAAACTGTGGTGCACTGGAAGCCAACACATATATCCAATTGCCAGCTTCTACAGAAAGGAGATTGAGAGTCAAAGGGGAGAGACTGCACTGTTTATTTAGCTATTGGCTTCTATTTCCTGCATCATTTTCTCAAAGATTTTCCCTTTGTCCACTGAGGCTTGTGCTAAGAGGAACACTTAATCTCCCACAGTAACAGAGAGAAATCCCACACTTGAGCACAAAATTTCTAAACTCTATCAATTGCAGGTTTTCATTGCTATGATCTGTGAATGCCCCCTTATCTATAATGTGTTTTTGAAACAACCAGTTGCAGATAAGAAACTCAATCACTGAGGTCTTCGTGGACAAGAACAGACTGTTCCTTGAACTTGACTGCCTTTTGCCCAGGCTCTGCTCCAGACTGCTAGGAACAGATGCAGCTGCTGTCCCTCCTCATTTAGTATGGATTTGGTCTCCTGCACTCTGGACAGTTTTCTACCTTGCAGCAGCTGACCACGGCAAGCTTCACACTGCAACGGTCCCCTGAACCCACAGAACATACAGACTACGGTTAAACAATGCTGACAATGGTTAAGCAATACTATGAGGCAAGAGAGGAAGCAACACAGCAGCCACACATCCCCGCAGGCATTACCCAGACAGCTGCTACTGCTGATCCCAAGAAAAGGGAAATGTTTGGTCTACTTAGAGGCCTTCTTCCTGGTAATAGAAAAGACAGAGGTAAGGATATCTCCTTCCTAGCCATAGAAAAGTCAGGGAATGATCCAAACTTTTTCCTGCTCTTGCCTAAAACCAACTACTATAGAATACAAAAACACAAATAAGGAGGTTTGAATTCCTCCTTCCATTCATGGGAATGGATCTGTCAAGAAAACTGTGGCACAACTCCATTTCTATATTCACTTCTCAGTTGAGCTCTACAATGCAACATGCACAAACACAGGACAAAAATAATCTGCTACTGCATCTTCATGAGAAAAGTTTAGGCTAGCATTCTTACCATGATGAAAGTGTCCTTTTCATTCCAATTACAGCTTCTTATACTGTGCAAACTTGTCTGCTTTTATATCTGTTTTTAGATTTTGTTTCTCTAGGGCTAAAGACAGGAATACTGCAGGGTCCCTGTCATCTTCCACCCACCACCGCAGCCACAAACTAGCTGAGATGGCACTGCAGAGGAGGAAGACACCATGTCCCAGCTCTCCTCATCTTTGAGAAACTTGTTTCCTCTTTCTCAGTACCAGGAGGAAGACATAAGTAAAAAGGAGACAGCAGAGACTAGGAAAACATATGGTGGGTAACAAAGAGGGTTAAGAACATTACGGACATAAAATCAGGTTCCAAACATTCAGCTCTTATGCTCTTCTCTGCTTGGTGCAGTATTCCAAAGTAATTTTTAGTTGAGTCTGTTCCCATTATATAGCTTCTAAATGTCATCTACTGCCTTCCCTCCTCATAGCTCATGGCTGGAAGTTCCCACTGCCTTGGCTAAGATGTGTTTCTGAAGAATTGTTATCCCAGTCAAAGTAAAATGGGACACCAAGCATCTCTTAATTGAAAGACTGGCAACTTAAGCAAACCTGGAGTGTGCAGATTGAAACACAGCAAGAAACAGCTGTATAGAAGTAGCTTAGCTGGCACCTCCACAGGTGTGTAAATCGGGCCAGGAAAAGCAAACAAGCAGTTGCTGGCAGGTTTGGGTGTTGTGCATTCTACTCACACAACTCTCAAGGAAAAGTGATGCACAGAAAAGGCAATAGAAGGGGACAGGATGTCATTCATGGGCATGCAAAGATGCATCACACTGGACCAGACTCAAATATACTGATTTCTGCAGAGCTATTGCAACTGATATATGCTAAGGATCTGGTCTTCCTCACAGGAAGGACATGGACCTCATGGAGCAGGTCCAGAGGAGGGCCATGAAAATGATCAGCAGGTTGGAGCACCTCTGCTATGAGGACAGGCTGAGGGAGCTGCAAGTGTTAAGTCTGAAGAGGAGGAGGCTCTAGGGGACCTAGTAGCAGCCTGCCAGTACCTGAAGGGGGCTTACAGGAAGGATGGAGAGAAGCTGTTTACAAAAGGCCTGCAGTGACAGGATTAGGGGCAATGGGTTCAAAGCTTGAGAAGAGCAGATTCAGATTGGACATTGGGAACAAGTTCTTTACTATGAGGGTGGTGGAGCACTGGAACAGGTTGCTCAGGCAGGTGACTGAGGCCCCTTCCCTGGAGACATTCACGGTGAGGCTTGATGGAGCCCTGGGTGACCTGGGCTAGTGAGGATGTCCCTGCTGACTGCAGGGGTGCTGGGCTAGATGAACTCTAGAGATCCCTTCTGTCCCAGACCATTCTATGATTCTGTGCTATGCAACTTGCTCTACAAATATATGCCCCTTTCCAACTCATTTACAGGAGTTTACCATTTCTTTCCAATATCCAGAGATACACATGTACTTCTGCTCACATTACAAGAGGTATACTGAGCAACCAGAGATTTTCTTGCAGAATGGTCTTTCATAGTAACAGCAAAGAATTTTGAATTCATACCTTGCTTATGTTACAACTTTCAGCAGAGAATTGCCTAACCTTTTCTTTCAGGTTCCTCATTTTCACTTTTAATTTGTTATAGCATCATTTAAAATGTCCAAGGGAAAAAAATCCCAATATAACATAAAGAAGGAAATAGCAAAGTTAATCTAGCTGATCAAAAGACAAAAGATCTTCTGAGGAAAAGCTAAGAGTTCTAGACACTCAGAACCAAAGGTTTTAAGGTAGAAGATGGAGAATCTGCTTTTGCTCATATGTGTAATGAAAATACATAAGATAGAACTCACCACTTTCGGATAAGGTAAGTAGAAGAGGGAAGATGGCAAATGGCAATGACAAAAATGTTAAGTAGCCTTCTATTCATGTTAAAATAAAATCCACACAATCCAATTAAGCCAGATATTTACCATTAAAAAGAAAAAAATAGGAAAAAATAATTAAGACCATTGCTTACATAAGAAAAGTCTTCGGCATTCTGACAGAGTAGCTTGGGGAAAACAGCCTGTCGCTGAAACTTTTCCTCATCTTCAAAGATGTTCCCATACATGAAGCCATTCATCATGGTGGAGTGGGCATGGATGTCAATATAGAACTCCAGGTTAATCTTCTGTTGAGAGAAAACAACAACGACACATTCAGCATGAGATAAATCATAGCTGCGTTATGTAGGTGAAACCTCCCATAAATTGAGTACTGCCATGCTTGAATCCAACCATGGTGCCTAACAGCCATGATAAAGACAGTGCTTTGATGTATCCAAGCATTTGTGTCTCTTTGTGGGTGCACAAGATGTGCAACACAGAAGCAAGAGAGATATTGCTTTACTTGTTCTGAGAAGGCTGGAACAATTACAAGGACAAGACAGTGTGCGAAATAGAGCCAAATCATTATCCTTTACTTTGACTCAGGGCATAGTGTCATTGATAACAAAAAACACACCTTGCAGTTCTAGAGCATGATTGCTCAGGCATAGCTTTGCTATCTCTGCACAGTTCTGCATCACAGTATGCAGAGGTACCCTTCAGCCAGGAAACACAGCTTAAATAATGTAAAAAAGACCTCAGTAACTCCTGTGCAGTATATTTTGGTTTATGAGGAGAAATAACAGAAGTGTTTTTGTCTTAGTCTGCTTTGTAGCAATAATTCAATAATGGGGCCTACAAGAAAGCTGGGGAGGGACTTCTTAGGCTGTCAGGTGGTGATAGGACTGGGGGGAATGGAACAAAGCTAGAAATGGATAGATTCAGACTGGGTGCTAGAAAGAAGTTTTTTCAGTATCAGGGTGGTGAGAGCCTGGAAGGGGTTGCCCAGGTCGGTGGTAGAAGCCCCATCCCTGGAGGTGTTTAAGGCCAGGCTAGATGAGGTGTCCCTGCACATGGCAGAGGGGGTTGGAACTAGATGATCCTTATGGTCCCTTCCAACCCTGACTGGTTTTATGATTCTAAATGCATGTGTCTTGAATACCTTTCCTCTTTTAGCTTCCCACATGACTCTGCTTCAACTTTAGCTTCAAAATAAACCACCATGACTCCCTAACACAGAAGTGCCTGCTCTCCACATACCCTTCCTGGACTGGCAATTCAATATTACAAGGCTCTGTAGGAAAATGCTGCTCAAGTCTCCTGTCCAGAGATATCTTTTTCCTTACATCATATATAAGTGATACTACTTCCCCTCCCAGCTGTGGCAGAGAGTGAATGTTCACCTTGATCACGATGTACAGTGACATTGACAGCAGTGAGAAGGAAACATCTAGTACCAAATAGTTCTACCAGACCACTTGCCACTGAATTATCAAAGTTTTCTCAAACTGTTGGATCTTATGATCCTTTACAAATGCTGCTTTGTGTCTAGAAAATGTCAAACAAATTCCTGTCACCTGTCCAATAGAGGCCCAGAAAGAACTTTTCTGATGAAGAGAGGGTTCAGCTCTCACCACCCCAACAAGGGCATGGAGACGAGCTCTGTCAGCAGGAGAGGGTTAAGATGCTTACGATTACGATGCTTAGTCCTCTATCTCTCTGAGAGAAACAGGGACCCTGACTACTAAAATACAACGTACTTCTGCAGCCACATATTTTGTCTGAACACAAAGCTTGTTGGAGGATACCAAGCTACAAGATAGTCCAATGTAAAACACATACAGTTTCTGTTATGTAGTTCACGTGACAGCAGTGTCAGCTCTTCTAGAGAGTCTCTCCTGGGGAGTGAACATCATTTGGTATGTGAAAGTAACATGAGGCAGATTTACTTTCCCTTGGCAGAAAAGCAATGCACGATGCATAGTGGCTGTTTAGCTTAATTAAATAGCCTTAAGAGAGTAATACTGTATCTTATTAAGCCTCTCATATGTTAAAATGTAAGCTATTGCAATACCAATATCTGACCAAGCTTCATAAGAAAAAGAACATTTGATTGTATTTGACTCTAATACAATAAATTGTTTGCTCCTGCCAAAACATTGTGCTGTGCTATAGAGGACCGACACTGCAGTAAAGCACACATCTGCTATTCAGAGATATAGCACTGAGGAAAAAGATTAGCATTGACAGCATGAAATACCACACAGGATTTTCTGCCTCTCCAAACATACAGAAATTATACCCAAGATTGAGTAATATTATTTTTCATAAGATAATTTCCCCATCAGAAAGAGAATTTGATGACATCAGATGCACACTGGCATATCACCATGAAACAGAACATGCTGTAGTGTCTCTGAACAGCAATTTGATGATGAAGCGAGGAGATAATCTAGTTAAACTGGGTATTTGTAGAGCATGAATGTCCTTCACGTAGAAGTTAGTGACCTAGGTGATACATTTTTAAGACCAACTAGACAGAATATTGTACAGCAAAGTATTTAGCAACACTGGACACTGGAATGGGCTGCCCAGGGAGGTGGTGGAGTCGCCGTCCCTGGGGCTGTTCAAGGCAAGGTTGGACGTGGCACTTGGTGCCGTGGTCTAGCCTTGAGCTCTGTGGTAAAGGGTTGGACTTGATGATCTGTGAGGTCTCTTCCAACCCTGATGATACTGTGTAATAAAGTAATTGAAAAGCACAGAGAGAGACATAAGAATAGCCTAGCAAGCATCATTTGTGCAAGTAACAAATAAAGGGGTTGGCACAAGCTGCATGGCCTGTGCTGTGTCATACCATACTTATTCATCGACACTTACAAAACTGGTTCCAAAAGAGGATGTCAGCAAGCAGGGACACAGTGGCATCACAGGCCCAGGGAAGTCATTCTGACCCTGTATTCAGCAGTGGTTAGGCCACACCTTGAGTACTGTGCCCAGATATGGGCTGCTCCATTTAAGAAAGATGTTGAATGTGTCCAGAGAAGGGCACCAAGGCTGGTGAGGGGACTGAAGCACAGCCTTGCAAGGAGAGGCTGAGAGAGCTGGGGGTGTTCAGCCTGGAGAAGAGGCTCAGAGCTGACCTCATTGCTCTCTACAACTACCTGAAAGGAGGCTGTAGCCAGGTGGGGTTGATCTCATCTCCCTGGCACCCAGTGACAGAACAAGAGGACACAATCTCAAGCTACACAAGGGCAGGTTTAGGCTGGATGTTAGGAAGTTTTTCAGGGAAGGAGTGATTGGCATTGGAATGGGCTATCTGGGGAGGTGGTGGAGCCACCATCCCTGGAGGTGTTTAAGAGGAGGCTGGATGAGACACTTAGTGCCACAGTTTAGTTAATTAGAAGGATTAAGTGATAGGCTGGACTTGATGATCTTGAAGATCTTTTCCAACCTGGTTAATTCTGTGATATTACTAAAATAACTTTTCAGAGTCTATCCAGCAAGAAAGTCACCTGCAGAACACAGATGACCTCAGCCTTAGCTGAGTATTCAACTGATCAATTTGTCTAGTCTAACACATTATCTCTAAAGAGTATTTTCTAAATTCCCCTAGGATTCTTGCTAAAACAAATTGCTGATAAAAGTGCTACAGAGAATTTCAGAGAATCTCTTGGGGTGCTGAAATTTCTCTGAAGATCTTTCTTGATCATCAAACCCACTTTCAAATAGTTACAATGGTGATTTGTGAGAGAGCAGTGCCCTTTCACATTATTTATTTGGAAACCATGACACTCAACAGATAGCTCATTACCCAGTGTTTGAAAACATTTATCCAGGCAATTACTGCAACATATTTCAACAGGAATTTCCTAGAGTCATCCCACAATAACTATTCAACTGGGTTCCCTCCCTCCCCCCCCATCTTTGTTCCTTACATTTCACATATTCCTGCCCACTAAATATACTTCAAATTTGCAACTGTCCATCTTTTTCAGTAAGTTGTTATACTTTGCTAGAGTAATTGCCAATTAGATGTACTACTCCCAGGTTGCTGTATGTGAACAGTCATTCAGTGTTTCACATTTCTTCTCGTCACTTTCATTGTTTTATCCAAGAGAAACACCTTGAATATTCTCCACCACAGAACAAAATAGTTTAGTATATTGTTAATATATATAGCACTGGAGTTTCTAATGAAAAATTCTCTTTATTTGCAGCCACAAACAGACTGTGGCATTGAAATGGACGATAATAACCTAGTCTATGGGACATTAAACTCAAAGTTTGCCCCAGGTAGCAGACAATTTGTTTGCAGACAACTTTCCCAGAAGAAAAAGATATGTTCCCAAACAATAATGTTTTTTCTCCTCTCTAGTGTCATACATATTCGTAGATACTTTATGTGTAGGCACTGTTTCATCCACTGACACACTAAAAATTTAAGCTAGGGAATAAGGTTTCATATTTCAGTTGAGGTTCTCTGGAAGATTTTGACATAATTACTGATCTCCTGCAATTTAGGCAGGATCACAGAATTAACATTTTATTAAATGTATAATGTCATCTGCTGATAGGAATTCTAGAAAAATCAGCAGAGAGATAACCTGAAATTGTTTCTCTTTGGGGCAGGGAGTATTTTAATGGGAGAATGAAGTTAAGAAATGTATGTGTGCAGTTATGCAAGCACATAAAAATGCTCTGAAAACATAAATCAGTCCTTTTTGCTGTGATGCTACAGGAGTATCTGTCATTACCTACACAGCAGAACCCGTCCCCATTATAGCTTCTAATGAAGTAGCATCTACAAGAAAGAATGGGAATAAATGTTGAGATGGCTTAAAGTTTCATAGTCACATTTGCTTTAGCCTTTAAGCAGACAATAATGAACATCCAGGCTCAAACATCTCTGGATGCCATAGCTGCCTTCTGAGAGACTTACAAGTTCCATCCTACAATATGATATTAAACTTAACATTTTCCACTTTAGAGGTGGGATGTAAAATGATTCAGATGCCTTAAAAAAAATCATCATGCAATTTAATCCCCACAAGTGTCTTTTCTTTGTGCTTACAAGCAGCAGCAGAGATTTTCTGTCTCAAAGTCCTTTTCTTAAGTAAAGCTATAATTACCTGGATGACCCAGCTCATAGAATTGGAGAAAACAAAGGCAAAGTTGGTCTTTCTTTTCTCTGTGTATCAAAACAGAAATCACTCACTAAGCTGACAGAGACAATAATTGAACTCCACTTCCTAGAAAACAAGAGTTAACATTCTCTCCTTTGAAAAGAATGGTCTTTGCCTCTTCTTGCCACTTACCACAATAAAACAGAATAAACAAAGAACCAAATGAATTTCTGCTCTAAAGCTCATTTGAATTCCTGCTTTTGTGAGACACTTTCCACTGCTCTCCTGAGCCAGTCTAAAGTTTCTGGCAGCTTCAGAAATATATGTATAAATTAGGGAGGGAGGAAAGTGGAAGAAATAATGGATAAAGAAGAAGAGTTCGTGTACATTGTCAAGATATTAAACAGTCAAAGTTGCACAGAAGCTGGAAAATGGTTCATGATGCCATGTAATGTTTTGAGAAAATAGAGTCTCACTTGCCTGAATTTTTATTTCATTATATGAATGCCTTTGGAAGGTCATGAATTAAAGAGCAAAAATGAAGAATGATGTTAATAGCTGGTACCGATGTGACCCAAGTTAGATTTTGCACAGTACAATTATGATTCTTAAGGAAACAGAGATTTTATAAATAAATAAATAAGCAACAACAGCTACAACAAAAATCAATAAATGCTGTAATAAAAGGATAAATGTGCACTAAGCCCAGAACATGAGCCACTAGAGAGACAAGTGATGCAGGAAGAAGCCAGCTCTGTCCACCAGCTGTCACTTCAATATGGATTTTATTAATTCTTGGGCAAAGCAATTGGTTTAGCAAGAGAGAGTGTCCAAAAGCCTTCTTCACTCCAATATGTCATACAAGGTATAGGATAAACTTATTGCAATGTTTTACAGGAGCTACTAAAACCACGGGTTGACATTAGCAGTAAGGAACATAACAGTCTCTGGGCAGACTTTGCACTCTTACTGCTAAACCATGTTCTGAAGCAAATGGACATATAGCAGTAGGCACAGCAGAAGGAGTTTCCCCTGCTTTTGTTCAGAAAAGACTAAGGAAGCCCCAGTAGATTTTCTCTCAAAAGGAAATTCTGCATAGATCTCAGATATGTCCATTTGAACACACACACCTGTAACAGTGGTATGGGGGGATTTTATTTTCAAAAAATTAACATAGTTTATTCATTTTGATATTCAGGAATCTTGCCACCCACCAATAGTTTTAGTAATAGGTCCTTTGCATGGTCAGGGAAAACATTACACAGGCGAAAAAAGCACAGGATATAGAACACTTAAGCAGTAACTACCAATAATATAACCAACACTAAACTTAATTGAACTGGAAGAGAGGTACAGTACCACAGATCAGTATAAGTTAGGGAGTGACCTGCTAGAGAACAGCAAAGGGGAAAAGGACTTGAGAGTCCTGGTGGATGGAAGGATGGCCATGAGCCAGCAGTATGCTCTTGTGGCAAGTAAGGTCAATGCCATTCTGGGGTGTATTAGAAGGAAGGTGGTTAGTAGGTTGAGGGAAGGTCTCCTTCCCCTCTACTCTGCCCTGGTGAGACCTCATCTGGAGTAATGTGTCCAGTTCTGGGCCTCCCAGCTCAAGAAGGACAGGGAGCTGCTTGAGAGAGTCCAGCACAGAGCCACAGAAATGATGAAGGAAGTTGAACATCTTCCTTATGAGGAGAGCCTGAAGGAGCTGGGGCTGCTTAGCTCAGAGAGGAGGAGACTAAGGGGTAATCCCATTAATGTTCATAAATATGTAAGGGATGAGTGCCAGGAGGATGAAGCCAGCTTCTTCTTGGTGATACCCACTGACAAGACAAGGGACAATGAGTGAAAGTTGAGGCATAGGAGGTTCCATGTGAACCTGGAAGAATTTTTTCCTTGTGCGGGTGACAGAGCACTGGGACAGGCTGCCCAGGGTGGCTGTGGAGTCTCGCTCTCTGAAGATATTCAAAAGCCATCTCGATGAGTTCCAGTGTGATTTGCTCTAGGTGATCTTGCTCTGGAAGGGGGGCTAGACCAGATGATCTTTTGAGGTCCTTTCCAGCCTCTGACATTCTGTGATTCTTGAGGTTGTTTATACCACTTGCCCACTAAAGGCACTCAAGAAGCTCCTTTCTGCTTAAGGCAGAAGGGACTTGGATTCAATTAGAGTTTTACAGAGTTTTGCAAAGAGGCTTTTGAATATTTATTCACAAGATATTATCTCCAGACTCTTGAGACTGCAATCTCAAGACAGGGAGTTCTCTCAATGTCTTATCTGCCATTGAGGCTTCTAGTCCTTCTTAGGTTCTAATAGGGTGCTGGGAGAGAGGCAGATGATCTCTGGCCTGATCCTGGTTCCTCTTTGACCCCAGACTTGGCACAGAGGTTTGCAGAGGTGCAAACAGGATGTCTTGTGGATATGGTCTTGGCACGATGTTGCACTGGCTAAGTGAGCCTATTGCATGAAGCCACTTAATGCTTAATCCCCTGGTAAACCAAGGCAAGGTAGTTTCCAGGTATACAAACCCAAAGCATCAGGGCTTGTTATTATGTAGCAGGCAGAGCATGGCAGGATAGGCAGAAGCTATGGCAGAAACACAAGAAGGCAGAGCACATTGTCTTTACCTGCTCATCTCATCAATGTAGCCTGAGACTAATGGCTCATTTGGCCACAGATTAGCCAATCAGAATAGCAGTTTGCTAAACCTGACGTGTTAGGTAAAGTCAGGGTTTGCTTTTACCCCTTAGGGCAGAATGCAAGCAAGTGTATAAACACATGCGGGTACCCTGTTTACAAGTTTGGAAGAGACACCGAGGAGACTGGAAGGTACCAGGCTTTTGTCTTCCTTTCCCACCCTTGCTTCCTCCAACAACAGGAGAGAGAGAACAGGGAAACATGTCCAGGCAAGGCAGGATACATTTAGGCCTATTTTGGCCTTCCATGACACCATATCCCATGCTTAGTTATTTTGGCAATGTCTGTTTTGGTGACACCAGAAGGGACAAGCACAATGTGCAACTAAGCCACATAGAGGAAAACTGAACATTCAGCTGTGTACATTCAACTTTTACCAGTCCAGGCCATTTCAGCTCTAGGGAACCCTGCACAATGCCTTGAATCTCTCTTTAGGATTGCACATCAACATATCTCCTGACTCAAAGAAATATGAGGCAGAATTGAAACTCTCTGGACATGATTCATGTTATCAAGCTTCTGGTATAGGTAATCTTGCTCTGCACAGCGTTGAACTAGGTGGTCTTTCAATATCCCTTCCAGTCCCTGACATTCTGTGATTCCCCTGAAACACTTGGATTTGGATGCCTGACAAGGTGAATTGTACTCAAATAATTATTTTAATTTTTTTTTACATTTTCTCCCCCTAGAATTTGAAAGGGCCAGCACAAACCCTCAAAAGGCAAAAAACAAACCAAAAGAAATGCAAACAAAAAAAACCAAAACAAAACCAAGCAAAAAAAAACAAGAAAAGAAACAAAAAACAAAGCCCACAGCACAACCACACAAAAAAAATCAAACAATCCAAAGAACCACCAAAAAAACCAAACAAAAAGACCTCCCTCACCACCCCCACCCCCAAATCCCCCCAAAATTCAAATACTTCCAAGAACATTTTCTGCTGCAATTCTCTGTGACCTCTGACAAGTAATTCTCACAATGTCATCTCTAGTTTTGCAGATAATGCAAGCCACATCTTTATTAGCAGCAGTATTTCAGAAGTATGCCACTACCCCATAAGGATAATATCTTCCTCCTTCCATTCGTCATCTCATGGACTGCCTCCTCCATTCACCTTTGTAAACACCATGGCAACAGCAGCAATTATTTACATAGGAAATTAACAGTAGAAAAGTGGTTTCCTTTTGTTAAAAACCTTCTAAAGGTTAAAAAGCTTCTAAAGGTTAAAAATCTTAAAAAGTTTCATCATCCTGTTTCTAGAGAAAGGAAAATGCCAGTTTAGACTCACTCTTATTCTTGCTGATCTGACAGACAAAAGCCAATTTTCCCTTACTCCTGCAGACATCTTTACACAATCTAACATCTTTCAAGTGTCCCTGCAGAAGCAACTTTCACACGCTGATGTACCACTAATTCCACATGGCCTTCTATCAATTCTTAAGAACAGTGTATGTGTTTTCTCAGATTATTTCGAAGATGTTCCAAGAGCTGTTGCCTTTCAGAATGAACCACTGCAACCCAGTCAAGCATTCAGAAGTGAATTTTCATCTGTTTACACAAGTCCTCAACTTAAATAGTGATAACTCTGAATGATAGGTATCATGCAACATGACTATTTCGTGACTCAAAGAGAAAGAAAAGAAGAATACTGTGTCTAGTTCTGGGCCCCTCAATTCAAGAGAGATGTTGAGGTGCTGAAACGTGTCCAGAGACGGATAACAAGGCTGGTGAAGGGCCTGGAACACGAACCCTATGAGAAGAGGCTGAGGGAGCTGGGGGTGTTTAGCCTGGAGAAGAGGAGGCTCAGGGGGGACCTCATTTCTGTCTACAACTACCTGAAGGGAGGTTGTGGCCATGTGGGGGTTGGTCTCTTCTCCCAGGCAACCACCAACAGAATGAGGGGACACAGTCTCAAGTTGTGCCAGGGGAAGTATAGGCTGGATGTTAGGAGGAAGTTCTTGGAAGAGAGAGTGATTTGCCATTGGAATGGGCTGCCCAGGGAGGTGGTGGAGTCACCGTCCCTGGAGGTGTTCAAGAAAAGACTGGATGAGGCACTTAGTGCCATGGTCTAGTTGACTGGATAGGGCTGGGTGGTAGGTTGGACTGGATGATGTTGGAGGTCTCTTCCAACCTGGTTGATTCTATGATTCTAAGAGACTTCTGTTGGATGCATGGATTGGTACAGCAAAATGATGACATGCCCATCAACACTGCTTTCGTGCGTTTTAAAGAAAGTAAGGGATGCTTTTATCTGTAGAAGAACCTGGGACCCCCTTCAATGCGCACAAACCCACCTCTGGTGTGCCTGACTGAATGCAGCAGCCCTGAATTCATCCAAAGTCATGGTTTTGGCCTTAGAGTAGGAGGTCAGCAATATGCATATTCTGATTCTTGTTCTTTATCTGCTTACTTTTCTCACCTGCCAGTGCAGATAACAGCACCTCCTGAGGATTAGCTGATGTTTGTAAAGCGCTTTGAAGATATAAAGCATCACAGTGTGTACAAGTTAAGTATTAATTCATCTGCCAGGCTGATTCACTCTTTGACCTCTCTGCAGAGACATCCAGTTAGTGTCAGCTCTGGCAGGTTTTTGCAATCCAGGCACCTGTCCACCAGCTACTGGAATGAAGCCAACAATTCACACAGGACACAGAGGAGCCGTCAGATGGTAGTAACATTTGGCCACGACAGGCCTGAATTGGATTTGAAAGGGTGACCTGGAGGTGAAAGGCTCCATCAAGAAGCCACTTCTGTTCAAATGCATATTAAATTAGAGAGAGGGCACAGAGACAATGCTAAGACCCAGATCAAGTTAAGACAAGACTTTTGGGTCAGCTGCAGGGACAATCCTTGCATAATTTTTACCCTAAATGAATAGGAAGCAGGAAAAATACACTTCTGGACTCTGGTCTGACCCTAAGGCAAAACTAGAAGAGGGACTCTGAACAAGGACAGTCATTGTTCTGACTTACCCTTTTGCTCTCCCTCAGTTAGGAGGAAATGTGCACACAGAGGCAGCAACATAGGCTTTGTGTGCTTTACAAGCTTTGAAGTCTTCAGATGTTGGAATCATTAGTTATTGGGATTGAACTCTGTCTTGGGACATTAAGTCACCCTAAACTTTGCTGATGGCTCTGCCTACGCCATGCCTCACTTGTACACCACCACTAGGTGCTTTGCAGAACGAGCTCTGTAAATCCTGCTTTCCTCACTTGTCTGCTACTGAACAGCATTTGCTCTACAGAGAGAGGGCTTTTCAGAGAAGAGGGAGATCTGTGGCAAAGAGTCAGCAACTTTCTTAAAGAAGAGAGGACGATTACTCAGAAAAGGGGGAAGAAAATGGGAAAGAGTGACGGAAGGAAGCAAGAAAACAGGGGAAAGAGAAATGGGAAAGATGGGGACAGGCAGAGAGAAAGAGGGGGAAAAAAACTTTTTCTTATTCTGATAATTAAACCAAGAAAATTGGGTTACAAAACAGAAATGTCTAAGGGATTGGATAATTCAGTTTGTCTCTGGACTGGTTCTGAAAAGTTACTCAAGTGAAATGTTCCCAGTAGCTGTACTGAGGACATTAGTAGCCCTTGGTATGTTCCTTAGCCATTTGCTTGCTGTGTAACCACATGCAAATCATTTAACATCTTCAAGCATCATTAGCTACTGCTGGAACACCTGAAACTACATTAAGCTCAAGATTTCCCATTCATCTATTTACTTCATATCAGTATTAATACTTTTAATTATACTTCTGCAGAAGCTGCTGTTTCCTAATTTCCTGGGAACTATTTCAAATTGCACATAGTCAAATTAAACTCTGTAGCAAACAGTTTCTCTAGTCTCTCAAATAATATACAGCATTATTCACTGTTTCTTACCAAATAAGTGACAGCTGGCAGAATGTAAAGTCATCAGGCAGAACACCCAAGGCACACAAATTAAAGTACTTCTTAAACTGGCATATCCTTAGACTGCAAAACTCACTGCCATCAGATTTTAGCTAAGACACAGATGAACTCAAAGATCTATTAGCTAAATTCCAAGAAGAAGGTTTCATTATTGTATTACACACAAAGCAGTGACAAATTTTTTTGACCAAAAAGTACCCAACTCACAGATTGCCAGAAGCTTTGCCCTGTTCTTAGTTTATTTGCAATAAGTCACTGGCTACTGTGCCAAACAGACCTTGGGCTTGATGCAGCATCACTGTCACTGCTTTTCAGTTAGACCTCAATTTATGTTGCAGAATTAGACTTTTTGTAGTGAAGGAGTTGACTAGTGAAGAAAAGTACAGACATTCATACAGTTTAAACTGTCTACTTTGGAAAGATTAGACAAATTACTTTAAGATACATCCTGTTCTATATAAATCTTTGAGCTCCAGAAGCCTCTAAACCAATGATAATGACAAGCTGGACATCAGAGATATAAGGTCATTTTGCACATGTACAATTTCTTATATGGGCATCCGAGGGTCTTCGTTCACCTACAAAAATATGCCTACAATGTCTGATTAGACCTATAAAGAGCATCATTAGTGGTAGTTCTTATGCTACATACATCCATGTGGAGTGAGAAAGAAATAACACACCTGCATGCAAACTGTGAACCTGCCCAGTCTTGTGGAAGGAAACAACACTAAATGAATCACTCACAGGCTCACAGGATGTCAGGGGTTGGAAGGGACCCAAAGTTTGACCGAGTTCAATCCCGCTGCTACAGCAGTACCATACAATCTAGCTCAGGTCACATAGCAACACATCCAGACAGGCCTTGAAAGTCTCCAGAGAAGGAGAATCCACAACCTCTCTGGGGAGCCTGTGACAGTCCTCTGTGACTCTTACAGTAAAGAAGTTCCCCTTGTGTTGAGCTGGAACCTTCTGTGCTGTAGCTTATAGTCATTGCTCCTTGTCCTATCCCAGGGAGCAAGTGAGCAGAGCCTGTCCCCCCTTCCTGACCCCCCCAGCCCTCAGATACTGTTATAGACATTTATTAAATCCCCTCTCAGTCTTCTCTTCTTCAAACTAAACAGCCCCAGGTCCCTCAGCCTCTCCTCAGGCAGTGCTCCAGTTCCCTAATCATCCTTGTAGCCCTCTGCTGGACCTTCTCCATCAGATCCCTGTCTCTCTTAAACTGGGGAGCCCAAAACTGAATGCAGTGCTCAAAATGGGGTCTCACCAGGTTATAGTAGAGGGGGAGAAGACCCTCCTTCTATCTGCTGGACAGAGTCTTCTTAATACACCCCAGGATCCCATTGGCCCTTTGGCCAAAGAGCACATTGCCTTCCCGTGGATGTTATCCACCAGCATTTCCAGGTCTCTCTCCACAGGGCTGCTCTCCAGCAGATCACCTCCCAGCCTCTACTGGTGCAGTTTATTACTCCTCCCCAGGTGCAGAACTCTGCACTTGTCCTTGTTGAACCTCATTAGGTTCCTCTGTGCCCAGCTCTCCAGTCTGTCCAGGTCTCACTGCATGGTTGCACAGCCTTCAGCTGTATCAGTTAAGCCTCCCAGTTTGGTGTCATCAGCAAACTTGTTGAGCAGTCTCTGTTCCCACATCATTGTCACTGATGAAGATGTTGAACAGTACTGGACCCAGCACTGATCCCTGGGGAACTCCACTAGTCACAGCTCTCCAGCTGGACCTGGCAACATTGATCGCTGCTCTTTAAACTCTGTCTTGTAACCAGTTCCTAATCCACATCAGTGTCTGCTCTTCCACCTCACACTTGCTGAGCTTGCTCACTAGGATGTCATGGCAGATGGTGTCAAAGGCCTTGCTAAGGCAGACTACATCCACTGGTCTCCCTGAATCTACCCATTCAGCTACATCATCATAGACTGCTATGTGGTTACTCAAGCATGATTTCCCCTTGGAAATCATTCCCCATTCGAGGGTTATATCACCACCTACTTACTTAGGAAAAGAGGAAGACTGTGGATGGAGGTTGTGCATACAATTTGCTAGGGTCTGATATCTGAAAAACCAAACTAACTGTCTGTTCATATTCCTGGTACAGCCTTTGCACAAGCAGAAGTTATCCATGGTCATTATTCTGTTCCTTTGCAAGTTGCATCGTTCTATTCCTTCCTCATACCCAGTGCAGGCAAAAAGGACATCCAAGTATAGAGATAAAAGTGAAAGCTGATAAACAGGAACACCAGACAATGAAAGAGATTAGAGACTATACATTAGACATAGCCACTGAGGGGATGAACAGCATGCTGAAAAATGAAAACAAACAAACAAACAAAAGAATAGAGTCTGATATTGTCTCTTTGATCCAAGATTCATCCACAGCTAGAAGAATGGGCTTTCCTGAATTTGACCTACAGAGACAGCTCTGCACAGCAGTTTTCACCAAACTGTAGAATGTTTTCTCTCTGCTTTACATCAAGCAGTATTTATTATCTGCACAGTGCTATAAAAGCTACAATGTACCAGTCATTTTGGAAGGATCTGCTTTCACAATCAACAGCACAACACATCATGCCTTTTGCAAGGTACTTATCAGCATCAGCTGTATCTGAAACTTTTTTCCTCCAATATTCCCCTACCCACACTGGGCATTAGGTAAAAATATTGCTGCAGGCATTATCAGCTTGCGTTCTGCTTGTCAGACCAAACAGCAGGGCAACTAACTCTGCCTGTAAGTAAAGTCACAAGAACTCAAAGACAACATATTCCCTGTGAGCACATATTTGGGACCACTGATTTCTCTATCATTTCCTACAAAAAGAATTTTCAGGTCTTGCAGAACAAGAGAGTCTTAGCACAGGGTATAAGAAATAATCAGAGAGTAACAATCTCAAAAGGATTCACCAGGTCATAACAACACGAAGGTGCAACAGGACTCTGAACAAGAACATTTCTCACCCTAGACAACAGCAAGTGACCCACACTGCTAGTACTTGACTTAGATATTTAGACAGTTTCTGCCTGAAATTGTTTCTCTGTGTGTATATGTGTACCTCTATGTCTGTGTATAAAATACACCTTTAAATACAAGAAATATTTTAAACTTGCCCCCCCCTCCTTGTAGCTGTTAGAGGTGTCTATGATAGACAGAAAAGCAATTTACTTGGAATTGCAGGTGTATCAGACCAACATTTGATCTTTGCTCTCCTGAACTGTGCATCAACACTGATGACTCACGTGCTGTTTTCAGGTTAGAATAGAATCAAATGGTTTAGGTTGGAAGGGATCTCAAAGATCATCTATTTCCAACCCCCCCCCATAGGCAGGAACATCCCCCACTAGAAAAGGTCACTCAAGACCTCATCCAACCTGGCCTTGAACACCTACAGGGAAGGAGCATCCACAAGCTTCCTGGGCAACTTGTTCCAGTGTTTCACCTCCCTAACTCTAAGGAACTTCTTATAGAATCATAGAAGCAACCAGGTTGGAAGAGACCTCCAAGATCATCCAGTCCAACCTAGCATCCAGCCCTAGCCAGTCAACTAAACCATGGCACCAAGTGCCTCATGCAGGCTTTTCTTGAACACCTCCAGGGACGGTGACTCCACCACCTCCCTGGGCAGCCCATTCCAATGCCAATCACTCTCTCTGCCAAAAACTTCCTCCTAACATCCAGACTATATCTCCCTTGGCACAACTTGAGACTGTGTCTCCTCGTTCTGTTGCTGGTTGCCTGGGAGAAGGGACTGACCCCCACCTGGCTGCAGCCTCCCTTCAGGTAGTTGTAGACAGAAATGAGGTTACCCCTGAGCCTCCTCTTCTCCAGGCTGTGCACCCCCATCTTCCTCAGCCTCTCCTCACAGGGCTGTGTTCCAGGCCCCTCACCAGCTTTATCACCCTTCTCTGGACTCATTCCAGTACCTCAACATCTCTCTTGAATTGAGGGGCCCAGAACTGGACACCGTACTTAAGGTGTGGCCTGACCACCAGTGCTGAGTACAGGGGAAGAATAACCTCCTTTGTCCTGCTGGCCACACTGTTCCTGATACAGACCAGGATGCCATTGGCTTTCCTGGCCACCTGGGCGCACTGCTGGCTCATGTTCAGCTACTATCTACCAGTATCCCCAAGTCCTTTTCTTTCTGGCTGCTCTCCAGCCACTCTGTCCTCAGCCTGTAGCAGTGTTTGGGGTTGTTGTGGCCAAAGTGTAGAACCCTGCACTTAGTTTTGTTAAATCTCATCCCATTGTCCTCTGCTCACCCATCCTGGCTGTCAAGATCCCTCTGCAGAGCTCACCTACCCTCCAGCAGATCAACACCTGCTCCTAGCTTGGTGTCATCTGCAAACTTACGGATGATGGACTCAATCTCCTAGTCCAGATCATCAATAAAGATATTGAACATCTGGTTTAAGTCTTCCCTCTGCCAGTTTAAACCCATTATTCCTCATCCTATCATTACAAGACCTTGTCAATACTCACTCCCCAGCCCTCCTCTAGGCCCCCTTCAGAGACTGGAAAGCTACTACATGGTCTTCTGGAGGCCCTTGGAAGCCTTCTCTTCTCCAGGCTGAAGAGCCCCTACACTCATAGCCTCTCTTAGCCTGTCCAGGTTGAGTCACCAAACACTGGAATACTACCCGGTTTTAGGATACAGGGTACCGACTGCTTCAGGAAATTACATAGGATGGACTTAACCTTGGTAGGGAGCTGAGTCTCACCTCTAGCCACTCACTCCTTCAGAAACCAGCTACTTTCAACAGCACCATAGGGAAAATTCTCTGGAGGCAGAAAGTGAACGTGCAGAACTTCTTCAGACAGCTCATGGGCAAACCAAACTTTTGGTGAACTCAGTGCTTCATCATAGTTTCCCTGGCCTTTTCCTCCCCTCCACACTCCCACACATTGCACTGTTAGCTGAAGAAAGTCTGAAAATATACTTTAATAAACGTCCCTGCTTTCCCAACCACTTCCCTTTAACTTTTGATTTCTCTGAAGGGAAGAGGCTTCTGCTATCTCTGATGGTTAGAACCTGATCCTGTCATCATTAGCTTTCTCAGAGGCTCTTCATTTGTTGAATGTTGGTCTGAAAAAAAAAGGCAGGAAGGAGAGTCATTTTTATAGCAACTACCTGCCAACAGATTTCAATTCTTTATCCCTTCAAAATCCCACATCTGTCCATGACTCCAGGCACTAGTGGAAAAAGCTCTGCATTAGTTATTTTTATTATCAACATAAAAATCTTTCAATTTATTTATTTATTAAGAAAAAAAAAGCAGCTATCTACAAAACTCAGTTCGTTTTGTCCTTAGGCAGGCATTTAAAGCTGTCTACTTTTTTTTTATTATTATTAAGAAAAGAAGTAGGCAAAGTCTTTATTGCACACAACACAACAAAATATGACCAGATGCATTTACCCAGCAGAGACATGCACCATCCATTCATCAGGCAAGAATTCTGTGAGTGAAAGTGTAAATGCCTGGTAAAGATGAAGGCCTTATTTCTGAAACCTGGCCACTGATAGGTCTTGACCACAGCACTGAGCCTCAAAACCTGTCCCATCTCTGCAGGCAACTGAGTCCACACAGCACAAGAGAGCAGGGACAAACGCTGAGCTCATACTGATTCACTTCCAGATAGATAGAATCATAGAATCAGCCAGGTTGGAAGAGACCTCCAAGATCATCCAGTCCAACCTAGCACCCAGCCCTGTCCAATCAATTAGACCGTGGCACTAAGTGCTTCATCCAGGCTTTTTTTGAACACCTCCAGGGACGGCGACTCGTGCAGAGATCTGCTAATTCACAGTAAGGATGGCTCCACTTCATGATTATTCTGCTTTTGGGACTCAAGTGCGTGTCTCTTTGTGGTGCTCTGCCAAGAAACTCCTTCATCTCTTCCCTAATACAGGAGAAGAGGGTGAAGCTTGCACTGTATGATTGCCATTAGGGAGACACTACCACATCATCAAAGACTGGTTCCTCAGACCTACCAGCCAGACCTCTTTGAAATAAGACACTTTCAGGATGGGTCTTTGCTCTTGATTGATAAGTCTGTGGTATTGAGAAGACTAAAAACGCAACCCAAACCATTTCAGTTCCTTGCACAAATTGCCTCTTAGACTCTAATGTGAGGATGCAGCAGGTGCAACAATTGTACCTTCTGCCCAGAATCTTGTGGCCTGTTTTATTGCGAGAGTAGTCTCTGAAAAGCAGGAAGGATTTGGAGCACTAGCCAGAATACATCAGAGCTGCTGCCTGCGCTCTTTCTAGGCTAGTGACTGGCATGTTAAACCCAAACAGCACATCTTAGACTGACGCAAGATGAAACACTCCAGGCAGATGGCATGTTTTCTCTGCACAAGCCAGAAGCAGAGTATTTCCTCCTAACAATCTCCTGTCCTTGTTCTTGCAGCAAAATTAGTTTTCAAGTACAAAAGAAACCAAAAGCTACGTAATGTGATGGGAGCAAAGATTACTACGTGGAAAATACATCAAGAGAGGGGGTTTGTTCTTTAAATTCCATGGGTTTTATTTTTATATATACTGTTTATGAAAACAAACACTCTACTTTGTCAGACCTGAAAAGTCAAAATTTACATTTAAATGGAGGCATTTAGGAGTTTGTTTCCCTCACACCGCCCCCCCAGTCTCTTCAATGCAGAGTACAAAAGACTAAAAACTCGCAGCTTTCCTAAATGGCAGGATAACAGGTGAGGTTTGCATTCTGGGAGCTATTCATTTAGTGAACAATGCTCGACTCAGCAATGACCAAAGCCAGGCTGATGAAGGGGAAAAGAGCACTGGCTATTAGGTCTGTCAGGGATTTGCTCAACAGCTGAGATCAGGAGAAGCTGTGATCTCATTGTGCCCTGTTCCCACGGAGGAAATTATGCCAAATACAGCTCCCTGAGGGCAACTCCTAGGTTTCCAGATGTACAGTGGATCACTATCCGACTGAAAATCGCCGCAATTTTAGAGATTTCAGGGCTGTAATAGCCCTGGTTTCATTGCTGGAACTACAGCAGATGTTTAGAATGTCAGGTGGTCTTGCTCATAAGGGAAAATGAGAAGACTTAAAAGAAGTCCATAATTACGCAGTATTAAAGCCATTGTAAAAGAATGGAAGGGGAAGCAAATACTATGATGACCCTTAAAGCTCGCCACAATTATCTTCTTTATTTTCCCCCCATTATTTTCTTCCTGGCAAGAAAAATGAGCACTGATCTGACTGAGGACTATAGAACCAGTACACTTGCAAGTAACATGCTCAGAGAATGCCCCCCTAGTCTATGAAAAGGTGGAGCAATGTTTTTAACCACTTTGCCTCACTGGATCACACCAGCAGTAACAGATGAGGTACCACAGCAGCTCCTTCAGTCGTGGGCTGGACTGCCTTTCTCTGGCTTTTTCTGACATGGAGCTGATCTGCACTGTTAAATGGACAAAGACAAAAAGCAATCTCATACTTTTAAAGCAAGGGTTAACCACAGATCCAGCCAACACTTTGTAGGGTGCTTTGTTGGCTATTTTCACAAGCTCACATTTATTAAATCCCCTCTCAGTCTTCTCTTCTCCAAACTAAACAGCCCCAGGTCCCTCAGCCTCCCCTCAGGCAGTGCTCCAGTTCCCTAATCATCCTTGTAGCCCTCTGATGGACCTTCTCCATCAGATCCCTGTCTCTCTTAAACTGGGGAGCCCAAAACTGAATGCAGTACTCAGGATGAGATCTCACCAGGGCAGAGGAGAGGGGGAGGAGAACCTCCCTCTATCTGCTGGACAGTCTCCTTAATACACCCCAGGATCCCATTGGCCCTTTGGCCAAAGTACACATTGCTGTCCCGTGGATGTTATCCACCAGCATTCTCAGGTCTCTCTCCACAGGGCTGATCTCCAGCAGATCACCTCCCAACTGGTACTGGTGCAGTTTATTATTCCTCCCCAGGTGCAGGATTCTGCACTTAATCATTTTCAACTATCTTTCCTGTGTTATATTGAGAGAAACCCACACCGAAACCCCTCTCCCCAGTAAAATCATATGACTATTTCAAAAGCAAAGGAAACAGGAATAAATGTTTGGAAAAGGAACATACGCAAAATCTAAATGCCTGGGAGGTAAAAGCACTATCACTATGCACCCAGCACTAAGAACTGGATGACTGTCTCTTTTTAAAGTTGTGAAGAAAGAGTGTTTTGTTTCTAGTCTCCCAGGACTAGGAGTTATCCCAATCACTACATTAGTGCCAGAAACTATATTGTAACATCCACCTACCATCACATTGAGCTCTCTGTCTTTCATCAGTTCTGCTTTTTGCCACTCAAACAGCATAAACTCTTCCTACAACAAATAGTTTTAGTTTTTCTAGTACTTATCTATTTAAATGCATTACCTGCATGCAACAATTCCAACAGATTCACCCCCACTGCCAACCTTTTCATCTGGAAAGTGTCACAGCCCCATTGCCAATGGACTCATTGTCTTCACATGCATATTTCTAGCAACAAGGACAGCCTCAGAAACTTCATCCTCCCCACTTCTCCCACAGGTGGGCCACCACTCATTGTTGGGAATTGATGTCATGAGTTGGGAAACCAATTCAGCTCAATTTATATATATATATATATATATATATATATATATATATATATGTATATATATATAGATGGGTTTGTCTTTTTTCCAGCCCAATCAACTGCTTGTGATGTTCATATATTGTCCTCCCAACCAAAGAATTACTTGTATGATTCACACAGAATTACTGTGTGCAGGGATGGGGATGAACAAAAGGAAAACTAAAGGAGAATTATAATATCTTGAGTGGAGAATTTAAGTCTAATCCTCAGATAAAAAGTGTTTTATCTGTGCCAGCAGGACAGCCATATCAACGTATGAAGAACTGGTAACTCTTATGTTGATATGATACAAGGTCTTCATATGTTGACGTTAGATATTCATATCAACATATGAAGACTTTGTATCTCAGCTTACTTCTCAACTAGGAGCATCTGGTTGCATTGAGCACTGAGACTTGAGTATTATCATAGAATCAACCAGGTTGTAAGAGACCTTCAAGATCATTCATTTGGTAGAATTCAAGATGGGTCTGAGGAGTTTGCTCAAGAAATAGATTATCAGTGCCTCCTTTTCCAAGCTTACATCTCTACAGCTGTGTCCATCCTTGTGGGCCAGCTTTGCTCTGTGATTCTCTCTATAGGACTCTATCCCTCTCCAGCCACAGATCTGGCATGGGAAGCCAAGGTGTGTGGTTTCCTCTCAGGTTTCACTGGGACAACACGTAGGCATATGAGCGGAGACTGCAAGTGAACCACCAGCCTGGGCAGATCACAGCCCACACAGAGGTTTTGTTTCTAAGCACCTGCAGTGTCATGCTTTTATTTGTTTCTGTCCTTGAAGACACAGCTTTTCAAACCCATCCAGATCCCTGCAATCTTCAAAAGCAAGTAAAGCCTGTTGACACGATGTGGCAGGTTTCCCAGAACCACTGTCCTTTCAATTTTATGGATGAGCTCAAGACTACCAGATCTGCTGTCTTTCAAGACTTGCCAGTAGCTAAAGCCTACCTGGTCCTTTACTCCACAGGTGAAGTAGAACACCGAGATAAGGGCCCGTGAAGATGATCAAAGGGCTGCAGCAGCTCTGCTAGGAGGACAGGCTATGAGAGTTGGGACTCTGCAGCCTGGGGAAGAGAAGGCTTAGAGGAGACCTTCGAGTGGCCTTCCAGTATCTGAAGGGGGCCCACAGGAGGGCTGAGGAGGGACTATTTACAAGGTCTTGTAATGACAGGACAAGAAGGAATGGGTTTCAACTGGCAGAGAGGAGATTTCAACTAGATGTTAGGATGAAGTTCTTTCCAGTGAGGGTGGTGAAACACTGGCACGGGTTGCCCAGGGAGGTTGTGGACTACAGAATCACAGAACGTAATTCAATCCCTGGAAGAGTTCAGGACCAGGTTGGATGACCTGTTCTAGTAGGAGGTGCCTGTGCCTATGGTGGGAGGGGGGGGTTGAATTAGATGATCTTTGAGGTCCCTTCCAACCTAAACCATTCTATGATTACATAATGTTGAGAAAAGTAAGCCATTACTACAGCTGCTGTAACAAATGTTTTAACAGGCAATAAGAAAGTGGATGCTGTTCATGGACAGAGACACATCTCAGAAAAACAACCAGGAGAATTTTACTTCAGATAACCCTAAGGATAAGATTTTGACTTCCAAAGTGATATTAACTTGTTGTACCCCTCAGCTTTCCCAAAAAGCCACCCAGAATATGTCACAGGGCCCTATGAAATATTCCTATTCGTCACCATCTCTTACATCTTGACCTGTTCTAACAATACTACACACAGGCTGGTCTATTTGCACACATTTCTTGTGGCATCCATGCCCATAATGTCCAAACCTGACATCTGTTAATTCCACACAAGTGAACTCATCTGGACAAGAGAATACAAAGTAATACAAAATGTCAGCTTTCCTGCTATCCAGATTAAGCCAGCCATGTAATCAGGCACTCTTTACAATGGGCATATCATGGGTAAGCAGTGATGACAGAGTTTATCAGATACCAAAATCCACTAACACATATGCCTGATTCTGTCTCTATAAGGGTTTTTCCATCAGTGATCTCAAACTTAGGCACATGGTTATCACAACTGGTGGAGTCATTAAACCCTCTGGGTTACCTTCAAGCTCCAGCAAGGTTTAGCATGCCCTTGAATCAACCTTGACTCTCACCCAAGGGAATAACTATGCAATAGATTCAAACAGGCAGTAAGAACTGCCTGCAAACAAGTAAGCACTGGGACAGAAGAGGGACAATGGAAACCTCACAATAAAGCCAAGGTGCTGGCCCATCCTTCTGCTTGTCCAAATAGGAGGCAGATGGGTTCAGCAGGCTACATGCTCCTCCAAGGAATGGCAACCAACCCCAAAAGGGCCAGGCAGCAACTAAACCTACAACTACTACAGCTTGAACTACATTTCCTACTGAATGTGTGACTCCTGTTCTAATGGGAGGTGTCCCTGCCTATGGCAGGGTGTTGGAACTGGATGATCTTTGAGGTCCCTTCCAACCTAAACCATTCTATGATTCTATGATTCTCTAGAATGGCTTCTCTATTGAGGCTGCACCACCCTGATCTAAGCAAACATCTTCAGCTGCTCTGTTTCCAGATAATAGCAGTAAACTATGTGACACTTGTGAGTTGCTCAAGACAGCTTGCTTGACCTTCAACTAGGTATTTCCATGTTTTTTGTTTGTTCCAACAGATAATTTCAGCATATTCTTTTCAACAGCCAAGGTGTAGGGAAAGAGACATTTTTGGAAATGCTTTTCAAAGAAAAATAATCTTGGTACACAACTGCAGTCAAGTGCTGCAAAGCAACTAGTCCAGATGAAAGATAGTAACAGCCCAGCTTTTTAGTGTGGTGCTCTATGTCATTACATCCACAAATTTCCTTGTATAGGGAAGATGATTTTTTCTTCTAGCATCACAACGGTTTAGGTTGGAAGGAATCTCAAAGATCATCTCGTTCCAACCCCCCTTACCCCCCATAGGCAGGGACATCTCTCACTAGAACAGGTCACTCAAGGCCTCATCCAACTTAGCCTTGAACACCTCCAGGGAGGGAGCAGCCACAACCACCCTGGGCAACCTGTGCCAATGTTTCACCACCCTCACCGGAAAGAACGTCTTCTTAACATCCAGTTTCAATCACCCCTCTGACAGTTTAAAAACCTTTACCTATTTTTACCTAATTTGTCCTCCTTTTCTCCCCCAGAATAAACCTAAATTCCAACAATCTACAACTTTATGTGGAGTCATTTGAAAGAACTATTAACTGCAGAGAGGAAGCAGAGACTCAAAGCTCAGGAGCAGCAGAGACTTGGAGTATAAGGATAAGCAGCATCTAAAACTGAGTAGTCTTCTGTGCTAGCATGCTGAATTTGTACTCAAGATCACTTTGGCTAAAACTGGGCTGTACTGATGACCTAGTTGAAAAAGCAATACGTATCACAGGCTAATCACAGAGATGTTCAAGTTGGAAAAGACCTCTAAGATCATCCAGTCCCAACCATCAACTCAACACCCACCATGCCCACAAAACCACGTCCCCTGAGCACCACGGGTGCAGGTTTCTTTTCGAAAAGCAAAGATCAAACCTGGCCAGAAAAAAAAAAAAAAAGGCAGCAATCTACATAAATTATTAATCCTTGTGTCCCCCTGCCCAGAAACTCCTCTCTCCAACCCCATCCCAAGTGCTAAATAAAGCAGATCCTCCGCATGCGACCTGCTCTCCAAACCTCACTGCTGCCTCTGACCAAAAGTTACCAAATATTTAAAGGGTAGGGGTGGGGAGGGTTAGAAATCAGTGGAAAATGATCTCAGCCCTGGCACAGGAACAATACTTCCCCATGGATACCTTAGGTATATATTTAATTCCTGGTAATTCCACTCAAGTTTCACCTTTCATCTGCTGCATGGGCTTCTCCAAAGTGCAGCTCAGGTGATGAGGTTTTATGTTTTGTTGTTGTTTGGCTGAGAATGCTTTTCCACAGGGTTTGGGGCGGGGGGGTGAGAAGGAGGGTGGGTGAGTGGTTTTAATTTCTTCTTTTTTTTTTTTTAAATGATTTTTTTTCCTGGGATTTGGCAGGGAGGGGAGGTGTTTGTTTGGTTTTTTTGGGGGGTTGTTTGTTGAGTTTTGTTTTGTTTTTTGTTTTGTTGGTTGTTTTTTTTTTTCCCCCTTTTATTTTATGGAGAGGGAGTTGTTTTAAAAGGCTTCCACATTCCTGTAAATGTCAGAGTTGTGTATAAGGCTGTGACATTTTGCTCTCCCTGATACCAGGAAATTCACATGCACACATATTTGGGTGTTTATCTTGTGCATCCAAAAACTGAATTGAACCATCATAAGTAAAAGGAAGTGGCATATTTTCAGCCCTAACTTTTCAGGGACGCAGTTATATTGCTGGTTTCTCTTTCTCTCCCACTTCTATTTTGTCTTAAGGCTCTGCATCTTGGAAGACTGTGAAGCTGCTGTGTGATTTTTATCTCCATGATTAAAGCGTTACACTTTATTGAGCTCTTTGCATCAGCACCAAAATCTGCAATGCAGGATTTTACATAACACTTCATTTTCTCTTCGCACCATTACTGTTATTAACCTGGTGGCAATAAACAGAAAACACAGCTCGGCTCATGATGTACTCCTGAGGTTTTTGGGTTGGTTTTTTTTGTGTGTGTGTGCATAACAGAAATGGAAAAAAGAGGAAAAATATTGGAAATGAAAGAGTCTCCGCCCCTGTACTCTGCACTGGTTAGACCACACCTTGAGTACTGTGTTCAGTTCTGGGCCCCTCAGTTTAGGAGGGACATTGAGATGCTTGAGTGTGTCCAGAGAAGAGCGATGAGGCTGGTGAGAGGCCTCGAGCACAGCCCTACGAGGAGAGGCTGAGGGAGCTGGGATTGGTTAGCCTGGAGAAGGGGAGGCTCAGGGGTGACCTTATTGCTGTCTACAACTACCTGAGGGGTGGTTGTGGCCAGGGGGAGGTTGCTCTCTTCTCTCAGGTGGCCAGCACCAGAACAAGAGGACACAGCCTCAGGCTGCACCAGGGGAAATTTAGGCTGGAGGTGAGGAGAAAGTTCTTCACTGAGAGAGTCATTGGACACTGGAATGGGCTGCCCGGGGAGGTGGTGGAATCATCGTCCTTGGGGCAGTTCAAGGCAAGATTGGACGTGGCACTTGGTGCCATGTTCTAGCCTTGAGCTCTGTGGTAAAGGGTTGGACTTGATGATCTGTGAGGTCTCTTCCAACCTTGGTGATACTGTGATACTCTTAGGAATGGCTGCACAAGCTTGTGTTTTCCTCAAAGAACGATCAAAGCCTTTTAAAGTTAAAAAGATAAATGCTGTGCTACAGCTTCTGTGTGTAAGGTTTCCTCTAAATCAAGAGATCAGAGAAGAGAGGCCTTGAAATTTTCCAACTCATTATTATTCTTCATTAGATTTCCCAGATGGAAGATTTGATTGATACCCTACTTTGAGGTGTTGCACTTTCTTTGTTTAAATATTTGTTTAAATGACACAGTTTAGAGAGCATGAGATCTGCCAACAGGATACCAATAAAGGGCTGAAAGACATCTGAAGAGCTGCATGTGCGTGCCAACACAGATGACCTTCATATTCTGTCAATGGATGAGAACAACATTTTCCCAGACATGAGATCTCTGAGTATTCAGGAAAACAGCAGGAGTTAAACATCCAAATATCTGTAGGAGTTTGGGTTACTAACAGAGAGAGTCTATTTTTTTTTCTGAAGTGGAAGAGACCTGCAGTTCCTGAGCAGTGGCATCTAGATGCAAAAGGCAGGACTACAAGTGTCATGCAGAAAGTGATGGGACATCCATGAAAAGATGGTCATCAAAACTTGATTAAACTTAACAGTAATGAGAGAGGGAGGGAAAGAATGCCAGGATGAGGAATTACCTGACTTGGCATGTCACAGGGAGAGTATTTCCATGCACACTCAATTTTAAGCACCTGGTATGAGCCAAGTGTTTAGGTAACACCTTCAGAAAAAAGGCAGGCTTCAAAGCCTTGCTCTGCTTCTCTTTCCTTTGCGGGGTAGAAGCATTCTTTTTGCAGTCCTGATGTGTTTCGTGTGAGGAGCTGGGAGATATCACAGTATCATCAGGGTTGGAAGAGACCTCACAGATCATCAAGTCCAACCCTTTACCACAGAGCTCAAGGCCAGACCATGGCACCAAGTGCCACATCCAATCTTGCCTTGAACAGCCCCAGGGACGGCGACTCCACCACCTCCCTGGGCAGCCCATTCCAGTGTCCAATGACTCTCTCAGTGAAGAACTTTCTCCTCACCTCAAGCCTAAATCTCCCCTGGCACAGCCTGAGGCTGTGTCCTCTCGTTCTGGTGCTGGCCACCTGAGAGAAGAGAGCAACCTCCTCCTGGCCACAACCACCCCTCAGGTAGTTGTAGACAGCAATAAGGTCACCTCTGAGCCTCCCCTTCTCCAGGCTAACCAATCCCAGCTCCCTCAGCCTCTCTTCGTAGGGCTGTGCTCGAGGCCTCTCACCAGCCTCATCGCCCTTCTCTGGACATGGTCAAGCATCTCAATATCCTTCCTAAACTGGGGGGCCCAGAACTGAACACGGTACTCAAGGTGTGGTCTAACCAGTGCAGAGTACAGGGGCAGAATGACCTCCCTGCTCCTGCTGACCACACCATTCCTGATGCAGGCCAGGATGCCACTGGCTCTCTTGGCCACCTGGGCACACTGCTGGCTCATGTTCAGGCGGGTATCAATCAGCACCCCCAGATCCCTCTCTGTCTGGCTGCTCTCCAGCCACTCCGACCCCAGCCTGTATCTCTGCATGGGGTTGTTGTGGCCAAAGTGCAGCACCCTGCACTTGGAGCTATTGAACCCCATCCCTTTGGACTCTGCCCATCTGTCCAGGTGGTCAAGGTCCCACTGCAAAGCTGTTCTGCCCTCCAAAGCTCTTTTCAACTTCTCCTCAGCTGGTTTGTATTACTCTTCATGGGCTACAATATGCTGCCACACGCACCCAAGGTACCTCCTATCAGGACTGGTTAGAACCATAGAATCAACCAGGTTGGAAAAGATCTCCAAGATCCAGTCCAACCTAGCACCCAGCCCTATCCAGTCAACTAGACCACGGCACCAAGTGCCTCATCCAGTCTCTTCTTGAACACCTCCAAGGACTGTGACTCCACCACCTCCCTGGGCAGCCCATTCCAATGGCAAATCACTCTCTCTGTGAAGAAATGTCATTGAAGATTGTGCTGAGTGCTGTTATAACTCCCACCCAACAGGCTGCTTACCTTGAAACATTCTGGTGATTTTTGAAGGATTGTTTTGTTTTTTAACCCAAGAGAAAGCTTTGAGAAAGCTCTCCAAGCTTCTGCCCCCTACTTATGTGGGTTCCTGCTCTTTACACTTGCTATTTATTTTGCACTTGCTCTTTACTCATAAATGTTGCAGTTTGAAATATAGAACATTTTTCAGTTCGTCAGTGTGTTGTTTGCTGTCAAGGAGACGAAATGTTACTACTTTTCTCTGGGGAAGCTTAGGACATGATGGATGAAATGTCACAAATAATTAGACTTTTCTTATGAATTACATTTTTTTTAAGCTTCTGTTTTCATGTCAACAGGTATGCTACAGATAGGCTGCATGAAAGGACCTGGGGAAATTTTAGTTCTCTGAGAACAGCAGTAATGTAATATCTGATAAGCCAGGGCATAGCTCTGACTGAGACAACTTTCTACTATGAAAATTCAAGGCTACAAAGATCTGACTCCAGCAGCAGAATCAGAGAGGTCCAGTTCCTGAACAGCATGGACATAGTTGGGAATTGAAAGATTCCTTGATGTGATCTGACCTAAAGTCCTTCCAATCCTGTCTTTTGCTTCTGTCTGTGATAATTTGTGTCACTGTTAAGCCCTAGACAATACAACATCTAGTGACAATCTGAATCACTATGAGGCTTGGAGGAAATAAATCATAGAATCATAGAATGTCAGGGGCTGGAAGAGACCTTGAAAGCTCACCCAGTCCAACCCCCACTGCCAGAGCAGGATCTCCTACACCAGATCACAAAGGAGCATGTCCAGGCAAGTTTTGAATATCTCCAGAGTGGGAGACTCCACAACCCCCTTGGGCAGCCTGTTCCAGTGCTCTGTCACCCTCACAGGGAAAAAAAATTCCTCCTCATGTTTAAACAAAACTTCCTGCACCTCAGCTTCCACTCATTGCCCCTTGTCCTGTCATTGGGCATCAGACAGCAGAGCCTGGCTCCATCCTCCTGGCACTCACCTTTACCTATTTTAACCATTGATGAGGTCACCTCTCAGTCTCCTCTTCTTCAAGCTAAAGACCTCCAGCTCCCTCAGTCTCTCCGCATAAGGGAGATGTTCCATTCCCTTCATCACATTTTTGGCTCTGTGCTGGACTGTCCCAAGCAGTTCTATGTCCCTCTTGAACTGGGGGCCCCAGAACTGGACACAGTACTCCAGATGTGGCCTCAGCAGGGCAGAGTAGAGCAGCAGGAGAACCTCTCTCAACCAACTAGCAACACACAGTTCACTTTCACACTTTGAGCAGGCATGTACTGAGGGTAAACAGGTACTCAGATTGCATAAAATTATCTGGGAGATAGACATGAACAAGTCCTCTAACTCTGAACTCTCTGGCTTGTTTGAAAGGGTGTTAGAAATTAATGATCGGTTATGAATCATTAATATTCATTTAGATGTGGACATTATTTTTCATTATTAATATTTTTTAAATGGGGAAAATTTCCTGAGATGCTTTGAATTTTCAGTCAACAGGAAGTAGTTACACAAAGGATATTTATAAAAACAGAATTAAACAATCTAACCTATCAGAACTTGAAAAATAGGAACAGGTAAACAGGAAAATTCTAACTATGCTCATGGAGCCTTAGCATTAACTCCAGCACATGTACTCACAATGCTTTGGTTCCTGAGCAAGTTTCCTCTACAAAGACACTCCCAAAACTCATGATAATGATCCCAGGGTAAAATACAAAATATTTGAGGCAGAGGGAAGAAGAGAAGATCTGAGTTGCTGCTGCTGAGCTGCCGGTGCAAGCTGCAAAGATGTGGCTGCCATGATTCCCATTTAACGAGCCATGCATGAGATGCTGCTCCCAGTGGAGGGTCAGTGCAGAAAAGCAGTTTCTAAATCACTCCCCCCTCCCGCATCAGTTTGAAAATGAAACTGGCCAATAGGCACTGGCATCATTGTTCTGGCCAATCCAAAGCTTTGTGTCTTGCCTGAAACACAAGCCCTATGAGGAGAGACTGAGGGAGCTGGGGTTGTGCAGCCTGGAGAAGAGGAGGCTCAGGGGGGACCTCATTTCTGTCTACAAATACCTGAAGGGAGGTTGTAGCCAGGTGGGGGTTGGTCTCTTCTCCCAGACAACCAGCAACAGAACAAGGGGACAGAGTCTCAAGTTGTGCCGGGGGAAGTATAGGCTGGATGTTAGGAGGAAGTTGTTGGCAGAGAAAGTGATTGGCATTGGAATGGGCTGCCCAGGGAGGTGGTGGAGGCACCGTCTCTGGAGGTGTTCAAGAAAAGTCTGGATGAGGCACTTAGTGCCATGGTCTAGTTGATTGGATAGGGCTGGGTGCTAGGTTGGACTGGACGATATTGGAGGTCTCTTCCAACCTGTTTGATTCTATGATTGAGGGGCAGCATGAGACACCTGACATGTGCTGCTGAGCCCCTAACCCTCAAGACTTTGCTGGGGCTCAACCCTCCATTGTTTTGCTCATCTACTCCCAGACCCGCAACAGGAGGAGAGCAAGGGTTAAACTGGCCTGGCAGGATTCATGCCCTATCAGGACACAGACTGATCTGCATTTCATGGATTGGGCACACATCTGTGAGCATCTCCATCTTTTTTGCCAAGTACCTGAGCATGCTGAGAAAAACTGCAGGGTGGGAGGAAATCATAGACGTTCACACACTACTTCATTATTACTATATGAGTTTCTAAAGCTCTCATCATTTTAATCTCTAAGTTTATAAACTGCCAGTTGTTATAGTAGGTAGGCAGTAAATGCTGGACCAAACATAACACTGCAGCTGAATTACTGCTTTGAAATCTTGTATCACATGCAATGACTTTAAATTGCTTGCTTTGCTAGAAAGGCTGGAATAAAGTGAAGGCAAGGCACTCTAAATCACACTAATCAATGATGTAAATCTTAACTGACAGAACGTATCAATAATCAGAAATGCTCCAGGGGAATAAATCATGGGAATTACACACCTTTTAGATCTCCTTTCCATAACAAACATTGTCATTTATTGTAGAATCATCAAGAAAATGCAAAGATTAGTAATGATGCAGCAAAACTTATTTACCCTTTGACATGGAACTGAAATTATGAATTTTTTACCTACAGGAAAAAAAGTTTATGTACCAGTCTGTACTAGTTTGAAGCTAGCTAGAATGTTTTAGTGAGAAGAACTAGATTACAGGCTGTGAAAGGGAAACAATGGTGATGTCTGCTTCACTGATAGGCTTGCTGAGAGGCATAAGAGCAAGAATCCAAACACAGGTAAGGCAGTCGCTCTCTGTCTGGGCTTTGAGCTGCATTTCTCTAACCTAACCTGATTAATCCACCTGCTTCCTAACCCCCCTGGCTGACCCTCAATTCTTCCTTGGGCACAAGGCAATGTCCGGGGAAAGGTAGAGGGGAAGGAGAAGAGGGAAGGGTGGTTGGGAGCCCCTCCTGGGGACTCAGGTTTCTGGGAGGGTGTTGTGTTTCTGTATTACCTTTTACCTTGTATATTTCTGTATTTAAGCGTGTATATACTGTAAATATCTGCTTGTATATTGTGCTAAGCTGTAAATATAAGCTTCATTCATGTTTCCAGAGCCAGCTGAGTCTAGTCTGGGTGATTTCTAAAGTGTGGTGGGGGTGGTTAACACCCAACCATCACAGTCTACAATTACCTGAAGGGAGGCTGTAGCCAGGTGGGGGTTGGTCTCTTCTCCCAGACAACCAGCAATAGAACAAGGGGACACAGTCTCAAGTTGTGCCTGGTGAAGTATAGGCTGGATGTTAGGAGGAAGTTCTTGGCAGAGGGAGTGATTTGCCATTGGAATGGGCTGCCCAGGGAGGTGATGGAGTGGCCATCTCTGGAGATGTTCAAGAAAACACTGGATGGGGCACATAGTGCCATGGTCTAGTTGATTGGCTAGGGCTGAGTGCTAGGTTGGACTGGATGATCTTGGAGGTCTCTTCCAACCTGGTTGATTCTATGATTCTATTTTCTAAGTGACCTCAGCTAATTAGAATGACACATATATGTGTGGATGGGAAAGGGAGACATAAGGTTCAGGTCTTCCTAACTAGAACACAGCTTGAGTGACTCTTGATATTTCAGATGCACATTATGCATGCTGGTACTATTAAAATAGGGCCTGGGAAAATACTTTTTAAACACCAGGAAAAGGAAGAAAAAAATCTGTCAAAACCATTTCTCCTTATTCAGAGATTAAGGCTTTGATCATCATCTCATCTCTAAGGATCACAAAACAGCAAAAGAAAATTGCCTCCAAATGACTAACATAAGAAAGGAGAGCTTGAGTATCTTCTTGACTGTGTCTCTTCTTTCCACCAATGCCTAATGAAATTCTGTGTCAAGGTGAAAGCTACCACACATCCTCTACATCAAGGGGGATCTGAATATTTTGTTGCCTTCAACTGCCATGCTGCCTAGCATGGTAGATAGATCTGAAAGTCCTCATGACTCCTGAAAGTCACCTACTGCTCTAAGGAGCTTGGAAGTTGATGAACAACACCATCTACCACTAATTTCTCTGCTTCACACCTGTTTATATTGTAACAGGTGTGTGCAGATTTATCAAAGAGAAGAGTTAAGTGGTTGTGGTGTTCTGCCCCTTAGTCAAGTCCATCATAACTTTCATTGTATAATAGCTATGCATCCTTCCTCTTCCTCCACACTCCAGCTAGACAAAGCTCAGGAACACTGTCAAGTTTCCTTCAGTGAAATCACAGAGATGGTCCCATGATAGATTCCCAATATAGTAATCTACTTTTCCTTGTGCTACAGCCACCACCTCCGTGTTCCTGATGGAACAAGTCTCAATAAGCATCACAGATAACTGTGGCTGCTGCTCAATATGCCTGTGCTCCCTATGGCACTGTTAATCTTTAGCAGGTCTTAAAACACTTTGCCAATTAACTTAAAGTTATCGGTGTCACATTGCAGCTTGGTAAACTGAAGCCCCAAGGTAAAATATCTTGCCCAAGGTCAGGAAAGATGCTAGGAAAAGTCTACCAATGCCTGGATTTCTGTCCATTATGCTGCTGCTTTTATTTGTTTTGAGGCAGGTAGAGGCTCCAGGTACTGATATTAAACCTTTTTCATGTTAACCCCCTTTTTTTTCCAAGTAGATCAAAAGTGGAGGCTCCAACTGCAAAAAAAAAATCACATGGAGGTGGGATGGTACTGATCTCTTTCTCTCCTACCTCTGTATAGTGCTTCATTTAGAGAATATGGGTAGCCTTCATAGCTGAGTCTAGCCTCTATCACCAATAAATGAGCAAAGGAGGGACATGGTTTTCAGGGAAACTGTTACACATCCTTGCTATTTGCTTCACTCTTACACTGTGAACCTTGCCTTTTTTTTTTTTTTTTCATTTTGGGGTAGAGTTATAAAGAAGTGTTTCAATATAGACATGTAATTTTGGCTCTCTTATGCTCAGGAAAGAGCCTGGAGGTAGGGATGCAGTGTCAGCTACCTAGGAGCACAACAACCAGTGCTTTGGTATTTTGTGGATTCTTGTTGTTGGTTCCCAAGCCACTGTGGTCATTTATCACAGACTGAAGTCTGTTGTTTCCTAATACTCCTCCTACAATGTTAGGTTTAGGAGGCCCTGCCTCCACTGTTCCAAGCCAGCAGAAATGGAAGGGGCAAGAAGCCTTCACATCATAAAATGATATGTGCACTGCTTTCTCAGTTCTGGCATGGGCTCATTTGACCTTCAACAAGTCATTCAGTTCCTCTCACACAGGATCACAGGATGTTAGGGGCTGGAAGTGACCCAAAGAGATCATTGTGTCCAACCCCCTCTCCTCTCACTCTTTAACAGGAACTGCACAATTCCAGTCAGTCTAATCTTCATAAATCACCAACTGCTTGTGGAGGACACTGCCTCATAGTACACAGTAGTGCAAATTCAATGGGATGCTGATCTGAACAGGAGCTCCCAGGAACTGCTGTGCTACAAGTATCCGGTGAGTACAGACCTAAACACAACTTCCTTTCATTTCGCTTCAGAATGAAAGCACAAAAGTCATTGTGAAGGGAACATTGAGATAATCTGTTATTTGAAAAATGCTGTTTGCTTAAGAAACCACCCTTACTTTGCATTTAATGTTTTGTACCTTAGGTTAAAGCAGTGCCTGAAACGTTCCTATTCCCATATCTCAGCAGTAACGATGCAAAAGGTCATACAATAAATCATCAATAAAATACTTTCTGTTGAAAATCAGTTTTGTCCCACAGTTTTCATACAGTCAAATTCTTTTTGAAACACAGCTTTCATTCTGTAACCCTGTCAGGAAGTTATAGGCACAATGTTCAGTTTCCATTTAAAAATCAAAGTGTAAAAGGGTAAGGAAAGAAACCATCAAAAATCACTAACACAAATGTCAGTTCAAGCCTGGCAAAAAAGAATAGAGAGATTAAACATTACCCTTTACAGTTTGCAACCTAGCCAGAAGATCACTGACCTAAAGCATGACAATAAAATCTACCACATGTATGTGGAGTAAACCAACAAGTCAAGCTGAAAAAAAAATCCACAATCACCAAAGGTAGAAACAGCAAACAAAACACTAGGCCAACTGAAAGAGTAAATAACACTTCAAAAGTGTTTCTACTTCAACCACACATAATAAACTGTTGCTGATACAAAGGAAGAAGTTGGAGGGTTGGGTTTTTTTTTCCTGTTAATGTGGAATTTGTACTCCTACAGTTTCTCTTTGATGTTACTTGAACATAGGCTGCTCTAACTGCACATCAAAATGTATGGGCTTGGAGTTTAATTTTGGAACTCTTAACATTACATTTTCCCAAGAAATGGCTGTTCTTCTCCTGAATTTGATGGCTCATTGAGCTCTCAGGTAAGAGATGGTTTTACAGGGATGTGTCTCTGTACATATTTTACAGTCCTTATAAAACTGCCTGGCCAGCCAGAGCACTCTGATTGCCTGTGGAACATTTGGTAGGGGTAGGTTAATCTATGTGACCTCCATAGTTCATCTGAAACTGCTGCACAACTTTTTTAACAGCCATCTTTATTTCCTCCTTATCCGCTCTTCAGTCTGTGAGTGATTCCCAGGCACACACGTTCTCAAGGATAGCTGGAGACAACCACAGAGGTGAACACCAACACACTGCTTCCTGGGCAAACAGGCACAGTAAGGACTCAGTCCTGCCTGCAAATACACAGTTACTTGTGCAACAGTCCAAGTGCAAGCCCACGTGTATGTGCAAACATCAGGACACTTCAGCAGAGACATTTCTATACCAACAAGAAAGACAAGTCAGCTGCTTGGGGTGGGCGTTATTAGTAGGGAGCTGTCCTTTCCAGTAATGAAAATAGTTTGTCTAAGCTCTAAGAGAAAAGGACAAGCAGAGAGAATTCCTTCTCAGCTAAAGTCTTTTTCCTGTGTGCTAAAGTATTTGATTTTTAAGCTGATGATGTGTTACGTATCAAAATTATTCTGACTGTGCTCTAAGTGATAACTCTACGCTGCTTGGAAAGCATTTGCTTCCCAATCCTCCAAAGCAGCATTATTCAGAATTGCTGCCTAAGCCACAAAGCATTTTGTAGCTCTACCCAGCCCTCTTCCCATCACTTAACACCTCCTCTCCTCTTCCCCTCCTCACCCCATCAGCACTGTCCCCCCAGCACAAATTGCCACACATCTGCACAAAGGACAAGCAGAAGAATAAGGTGACAGTTCTTTAAGGAAAGAATAAAAATGCAAATTAACAAACACCAAATTTGCTGTAAACATTAAATACTTCAGACATGAAACCTTCTGTGCTACGAGAGTGCTTTCAGCATTATCTATTCACAGCAGTTCCTCTGCCTCTGAGGGTCATAAACACTGAGAGATGGAGCCAGCAAAAAAGCTCTAGTTGAAATTCAGCTCACAGCAAAAGCAATTTCCGAGTGTGCAAAGTGCTGTCAGCAGGCCTGATGTTTGTGTATGAAATATAGACAATATGACTGGCCCATCGGCAGTCACTGTCAGCCTGATGGATGATGCCTGAAAAGAAGTAAAGCGGCTGCCGTTAGGGCCCAGTCTATCAGACGCTTGATGGAGATTCGGGGGCTTAATAGAGGTAAAAGTTTCTTCTAATCGGACAAAATTTCCAGCGGTGATCACAAAGAAAATAAAAAGGATAGCAACATGATAGGAGGGCACAAGCGAGGCTTTCCCATCTCAGGCACAATATAAAACAGAAGAGCAGGGCAAGGCACTCTCAAAACAACCAGGAAAATTTGTATCTTTGTCCTTGGATGCCGACTGTTCCAGAACAGACAGGGCAGTTCCACAGCCCACTGCGGCTCAAGTGTCTTTGGAGATTCCCCATAGCCCAGAGCCCTCACGAAAATGAACGCATCACTTTTGTAATTGTTTTGGTGCAGACTGCACAGGGGATGTGGCAGGACATGGCAGGCAGACACTCACAGAATCACAGAAACAGCCAGGTTGAAAAAACCCCTCAAGATCACCAAGCCCAACCTATAACCCCACTCTACAAGATCCACCTTAAACCATAGCCCTACACACCACAACCAAACAACCCCTAAACATGTCCAGGCTTGGTGACTCATGTCAGAAAAACTGAAGATATGACCAGTTTGAATGCCCTCTCTACTTTTACCATCTGAAAGCTAGAATCCTGATGTCTTCGCTTTACCCCCTTACACAAGTTTGTCATGTGGATAAAACTTCGTATGTGGTCCCTCTGCAATGAAAATACAGAGAGATAAACTCCACATCACACTTCCTGCTATGGGTCCCTTAGCTCATGATGTCAATCAAAGACCCTTAGGCAGAAAAAGTAGGAACTGTGTAACAAAGGCATGGGTCAGAGAGCACGTGTGGCCATTCAGCCACTACTATGTGTGCCAAGAAACCCTGAAGATCAGAAGGCTCTGATGAAATAACAAGGGCCACCTTGAAACAGTTGTAATGCTTTTCAATTAGAAGTGAACTTGTGTTTCAAAGTTCAGGTTCCAGCCTTATCCAAACCGTGTAGATTTTGAAATTAGGTTATCCCATAGCTTTGATCCATCCCTATTTGCAAAGGCAAAGAAAGGCTGACAGCCAGCTATGTTTGCATTCCTTCAGGTATGTGAGAAGGCAAGTTCATGGTAAGGGGCAAGAGAGAATTACTGCAGGTTCTCAGTCCATAGTAGGACTGTCAAGTGTAAGACATTTCAATTTCTTAAGCGAAACCACAATATGAATTAAGAACTGTAGAACAGGAAATGAAAAGTACACCCAAATCAGAAACCTCCTCGGGTCCAGCAGTCTGTCCAATGTCTTGGAGAAGCAAAACATTTCATAAAGAAAGTCTAGCCTAAAAAAACCTATTCCTTTCATTAGGCTGTTATACTTCTCACGCCATCATTAAAAGCTCCTCCTTGATTGAAAAATGGAACTAAGAGTGGCTGCTGGGGCAACTGAGGAATTTAAATGTGGTCATTTCTTTGCAGCAGTTTTTTGCAAGGATCATACTCTATCATGAGAAACAACAAGCATTTTGATACTTTAAACGGTTATGGCACAGGGCAATACTCGACTCAGAAGGACAAAAGTGGGTTTGGTTAGTTTCAACCCAGCAGTCCAAACATACAGCCTATGCCCTTCTAGCGATTCTATCATTTCATGGAGATTTTCTTCCCTGAACAACCTCTCCCCAAACAGCCAGGAAGACGTCTGCCCCGGCTCTCAGGAGAGACCTGGACTTTACACACTAAGCCCTTCGGTGTTTCTATGACACTCAGCGGGGTTTTTCTTCTGGGGCTCGCTTTATTCCGCCCCAGACTCAGCTGCAAACTCTGTGTCCCACAGCTCCACTCCGGGATTTGTCACAAAGGCTGGCAATTTCCTACTTCCCAAATGTACACAAGAGCACGCAGGACTCAGCTTGAGCCTCTGGTAGTAAAGCAGCTCCTGACATTAATATTCTTTAGCACAGGCTCCAGAAGAGCTGCTAACAGTGAGTGTTCAGAAAAAAAAAAAGCTTGCAGCGTCTTTAACAGGTTTTAAAGCGAGCTCCTTTAGCCTATTCGCAGCACCTGATGAAAACGAGTACCCTATTGAACTCACCAGCGGGCCATTAGAAGTGTGTCAGATTATATTAACTAGGCAATTAAAAAAAAACACCCAACCAGCAACAACAAGGAGCAGGCGACTCAGCACACAAGGAGAGCCTGTCTGTCGCTTTGTAAATCCCCAAATTAGTTTTGAAAGGCCACTTTCAGCCTGGAGTTAAGGCCAGATTTACCCTCTGCATGTCTGCAATTGGCTGAGTCTCTGCAGTAACCTGATGAAACTGATTATTTATGATAAGTGACTGACATTGAACTGGTGCCCAAAAGGCCAGGGAATGAAAGCTGTTGCAACCTTAAATGAGAAGATTTTCTTCCATCAGCTCACACAAACTTCTAAGAAAAGAAAAAAATTATGACTTTTGGCTTCATGGAGGAGATCAAATAAACAAACAGATGTGCAGATATTAATAACAGAAAGTGTTGTGCAGGGGAAGCATTCAACCACAAACAAGACATTTATTTTAAGACTTAAGTGTTGCTGAAATTCCCAATCAGGAGAAGAAAGAATGATTTTTAAGCGTGGCGTGGGAGGCATTTTGGGGAACTGGGGGTAATTTAAGGCAAAATATGCCTTTTTGATGAGACTGCCAAAACCGAGATGCCTCTGGATGAAAAATAAAACAACCAAAAAAAAAGTTAATTTACATACAGACAGAGCTGTCAGGCAAGGCATCAGGAGTGAGAGGGATAACAAGTCTTTGGGTAACAACTCCCTTGTTAGGAAGACTGCGGCAAGAAACAGGATCAAGGGAAAAGGAACTCACTGTACAGATGTTTTAAAGGAACAGCTAGCATTTTCTGTGGTCTGTGGAGCCTGAACATTGCAGTTGCCTGCCAAGTGCAAGCACAGAAACCACATGAATAGAATCATGGAATGATAGGAATTGGAAGGGACCTCTGGACATCTAGTCCAGACCCCACTCTGCTAAGGCAGGTTTGCTTAGATCAGGTTGCACAGGAATACATCCAGATAGGTTTTGAAAGTCACCAGAAGAGGAAATTCCACAGCTGCTCTGGGCAACTAGTGGCAGTGTTCCATCATGCTCAAAGAGATTTCTCCTTAAGTTCAAGTGAAGCCTCCTGTTCTGGTGTATACTCACTGCCTCTTGTTCTATCACTGTCCACCACTGAAAAGAGTCCAGAATATGTGCATAGCTGAGAAAATAATTAAGTAATATGTCCTATTTCTAATAGAGCAAGATGAGGGTTTGAGCAAGGAGATTTGGCCTAGATTCCAACCTCAACTTTATCCAGCTTTGTGCTGTTGGGGAAGCAGAAAGGATGTTATTTTTGGTGTTGAGTCAGGCTCTTCCCCTCCAGGATAGTTGGAAATGATATAAGGAAACAATCAGGAAATAGTCACAGATCCTATCTAAATGACCTTAAGGACTGGAACAGATGTGCACACTCTCTTCAAGTGGATCTGGATGACATGCCCCTGATAAGAAAAATAAGTTAAAAGCCACATTTTCCATAACAGCCACAGTGAGAAAACTGTGGAGCTTCATCAACATGGTAGCTGCTCCTTGCTCCCCTTTACATGCTTACCAGTGTCACCCACAGCACTAAGATTGCTGATACTCAAGATAAGGAAGAATATGTACTCCAACTTGAGACAGAGGCATAGCTAGGGCCAGGCAACCTGGCTGTCCTTACATTGGATATCAGTGGTCCTTACCCTACTCCTACTTCTTCCATCTCTACAGATGCAGCTGGCCCAAACTCAAAGTGTGAGTCCAAGAGATGGGATACTGCCTGCTCCCAGGATGATGAGAATAGAGAATATGGAAATACCTTGGTAGCCAAATCTGACTGCAGAGCATTGGCTGAACTGGACTTGGCTGGTTTGCTTGATGTGCAAATGTCTTCTACAAACTTCACCTTTCCCTACCAGCAAACTCTTTCCTGAGACCAGAGAGCCATCTTCCTTTTCCACTCCTTTAATCAAAGATCCTTCAAAAATTGTGAATGTCATAGAATCATAGAATGGTTAAAGTTGGAAAGAACCTCAAAGATCGTCTAGTTCCAACCCACAACCATGGTCAGGGACACCAAGCACTAGAACAGGTTGCTCAAGGCCTCATCCAATTTGGCCTTGAGTACCTCCAGGGAGGAAGCAGCCACAACCTCCCAGGGCAGCCTGTGCCAGTGTCTTACCACCCTCACTGTAAAGAACTTCACAGGATGTTAAGGGTCGGAAGGGACCCAAGGAGATCATCGAGTCCAACCCCCCCTGCCAGAGCAGGACTATACTATCCAACACAGATCACTGAGGAACACATCCAGACAGGCCTTGAAAGTCTCCATAGAAGGAGCGTCTGACCACCCTCACTGGAAAGAATATTCCAACATCTAGTTTAAATTTCCTCTCTGCCAGTATAAACCCTTTACTCCTCATCCTGTCATTACCAGACCTTGTAAATAGTGCCTCCCCAGCTCTCCTCTAGGCCCCCTTCAGATACTGGGAGGCTACTCCAAGGTCTCCTTGAAGCCTTCTCTTCTCCAAGCTGAAGAGCCCCAACTCTCATAGCCTGTCCTCATAGCAGAGCTGCTCCAGCCCTTTGAGCATCTTTGTGGCCTCCTTTGGACTCACTGAAACAGTTCAATGTCCTCTTGATTGGGGGTTCCAGACCTCTACACAGTACTCCAGTTGGGAATTTAACTTGATGGTCAAAAAGATCTCTTCCAACCAAAATGATTCAGTGATTCTATGAATTCTGCCTCTGATAGACGGAGTAGGTTCAAACAGCTCATTTTCTCCAAAAGAAGAGAGTGGAGTTGTCTGAAGTGTTAATGCCTGAGCTTTGCATCTAAAAAGGGTTTACAAGAGTGAGCATCATTTTTCAGGAAAGAAACCATTGTCCAGAAGGAAGGACTTTGCACAAAAATGTATTTTTCTGCCTTTATGCCCCACCAAAAGCAGTCTTTAAACTGTGTTTAAGCTAAATATTACACAAAGAAATCATTTAATTGAAAGCTAAAGTATATCACAAGTGTTACAAAGAACAAAGATCCTAGGGCTAGAACTCTCCTCATCTTGCTCTAATATGGCCATTTACTCTGTGCGTGAAGCATCCTACAGGCTGCACAGAATTGCACCTTTGTGATTGCTGTATATTTGAGTAAATGCAACTTCAATGCAATAGAAGATTTCTTCATAACAGTAAAGAAAATAACTGCTAGAACAGAGCAAAGTGGGTTTTTGAAAACCACAATAGGGTAAGAAACAACTTGGCTGGCTGTGGGGGTGGACTGGCAAACCTAACAGATTGTTCCTGTCTCTGTCTTCCAAGTTTCTCCAGAAATGACAGATCTACCAGAACGCCAGTACAGGTGACTCACTATTATCTGCATTTCACAAGGGTTCTCTCTGATGGTGATGATGTGATTGAAGATGAGATGGGGTCTGCCTTCAGAAAGCGACGTTCACCCACAACTCACACTGACATTATCTTCCGGAAAGCACACAGAGCTCAGTGCATTTGGTCTTACAGATACATAGCAAACCACCAACAACTGTCTCAAAAACATAGCCACTCACTGTTTCTGTTGAAATATCATCTAGAGTGCAGGTGTTTGCACATCACTTCTGCCAGGTGAGATGAGAGAGACAGAACATTTCCAAAATCTAAGTTATTTAGTCAATTCAATAAACACTTTCAGGATACTACTAATAAAAGACAATGAAAACATAGAATCATAGAATCAACCAGGTTGGAAGAGACCTCCAAGATCATCCAGTCCAACCTATCACCCTGCCCTATCCAATCAACTAGACCATGGCACTAAGTGCCTCATCCAGTCTTTTCTTGAAGACCCCCAGGGACGGTGCCTCCACCACCTCCCTGGGCAGCCCATTCCAATGGGAAATCACTCTCTCTGTGAAGAACTTCTTCCTAACATCCAGCCTATACCTACCCTGGCACAACTTGAGACTGTGTCCCCTTGTTCTATTGCTGGTTGCCTGGGAGAAGAGGCCAACCCCCACCTGGCTACAATGCCCCTTCAGGTAGTTGTAGACAGTAATAAGATCACCCCTGAGCCTCCTCTTCTCCAGGCTAAACAGGCGCAGCTCCCTCAGCCTCTCCTCATAGGATTTGTGCTCCAGGCCCCTCACCACCTTTGTTGCCCTTCTCTGGACATGTTCCAGCACCTCAACATCTTTCTTGAATTGAGTGGCCCAGAACTGGACACAGTACTCAAGGTGTGGCCTGACCAGTGCTGAGTACAGGGGAAGAATAACCTCCCTTGTCCTACTGGCCACACTGTTCCTGATGCAGGCCAGGATGCCATTGGCTCTCTTGGCCACCTGGGCACACTGCTGCCTCATCTTCAGCTTACTATCTATCAGTACCCCCAGGTCCCTTTCCTCCTGGCTGCTCTCCAGCCACTCTGTCCCCAGCCTGTAGTGCTGCTTGGGGTTGTTGTGGCCAAAGTGCAGAACCCTGCACTTGGCCTTGTTCAATCTCATCCCATTGGCCTCTGCCCACCCATCCAGCCTGTCCAGGTCCCTCTGCAGGGCTCTCCTACCTTCCAACAGATCAACACCTGCTCCTAGCTTGGTGTCATCTGCAAACTTACTGATGCTGGACTCAATGCCCTGATCCAGATCATCAATAAAGATATTGAACATTCTGTTATATATGATGCTATATTGTTATATGTGGTGCTTTCAGCTAGCACCACCGTTCTCTCAGCTTTTTAACCCATCCTTAGAATTAGTAAATTTCCCCTTTATTTGGATTCCATTTTTCTCATGCTTTCTCACGTGTCAGAAAGTTTTAAAGCAAAGTGAAACAAAAGAAAACTTCAAAGAAAACCAGTTCCACTCTTCTAAGCACAACACAAAGATTATAAAGGAAGTGGGACAGAATCGTAGTTTTTGGTCACTACTACACTTACTCAAATATTTTTTTCTCCTTCAAAATATGTTCAAATACCAGAAATCAACTTACTGAGGTAACTCAGTCCTTGGCAAATAGAAAGACTCATCTAGGAGAGGTTTCCTGCCTGCTCTCTGCAATGGTCTACATATACATAAGACGTGGCTTTGACTGATTCACAAGGACAGATAATTGATCAGGTCTTTCCTTTCTTCCTAGGAGACAACACACCTCTCTGTCTTCATTTCTTCCTTTCATAATACTTTCTCACTTCCAGAAAGTTAGCTTTGCTGCTAAAACGCATGCAAGGAAAATCATTGCCTCTTGCTCACTGAAACAGGAATGGGAAGAGTGGGACAGAATCCATTTTTCCCCTTAGCCTTTGCATAAATGCTTTTATTTGAGATGCTTTCAGTCAGCAAGTAACACAACACAAATCTTCCCTTGCAACATGCATCTTCCAGGACACTGGATTTGGAATTTAAAGTCATCTGTATGACACAGACAACATTATCTTTCCTGTCCAACAGCAAATTATTATCAAGGGAGAAAGAGAGGAACGGAAAGATGACGTTGATCACAGGACTCAAAAAGTATGGAATGGCATAGACACCCTTCCCTGTTAGAATCATCTGCTCTCATGATTAGTAGAAAACCATCAGCACCAACAGTAAAAAAAAAAATATGTCCTTTGGTTTCAGGAGTCTGCTTCTCTTTTAAGCTCTCAAAGACTAAAGCAGCAGCTGCTGATAGCTGCATAAACATAACTGTTTGCAGTGCCTAACTAGCACTTTGCTGAACTCATCTTTGCAAAATAATAGGTGTTGCTGTTGTGATGTGATAATGCTTGATTGATTTATCCACATGGTACTTAAAATGCAGCTGATGTGACCCTTCTTCTCTAGTCTACCCATGAACTGTAGGTTTTAAATCAGAGAATAGAATCATAGAATGATTTAGGTTGGAAGGGACATCAAAGATCATCTAGTTCAAATCCCCTGCCATAGTCAGGGACACCTCCCATTAGAACAGGTCACTCCAGGCATCTGACTTATCCTTGAACATCTACAGGGAAGGAGCAGCCACAGCCTTCCTGGGCAACCTGTGCCAGTTTTACTACAGTCACTGGAAAGAACATCTTCCATCTAGTTTAAATCTCCTCTCTGCCAGTTTAAACCCATTCCTCCTCATCCTGTCATTACAAGACCTTTCAAATAGTGCCTCCCCAGCCATCCTGCAGGTCCTCTTTAGATACTGGTAGGCTACTCCAAGGTCTCCTCAAAGCCGTCTCCTCTCCAGGCTGAAGAGTCCCAACTCTTGTAGCTTGTCCTCCCTAGCAGAGCTGCTCCATCCCTCTGAGTATCTTAGTGGCCCTCCTCTGGACTCACTGCAACAGTTCAATGTCCTTCTTGACTGGGGGCTCCAGAACTGTACACAGTACTCCAGGTGAGGTCTTATGAGAGCAGAGTAAAGGGAGAGAAGAATCTCCTCCCTTTCCTTGCTGGCCACAGTTGCTGCCTGGGCTACATGTGCACACTGCTGGCTTTTAAGTAGATTTCTTGGAAAGGTGGAATTCCCAAAACAAAGCAGCTGATCAGGTTCAGTAATATGGATGCATGGTGAGCCTAACTGTAAATGCCAGAGCCATGTGTGTTGGATAAAAAAAGGCACCCCACCATTAACTTTGTGGGATTCTCATTCCTTCCTACGTCAGAACCCTTACAGTAGTTTTTCCAAAGCAGTAAAGCCCATACTTACAGACATGTTGTGGGGAATAGTCCCAAAGGACATAAAATGGGCTTAAGCATGTCCTGTCTTATTTACCTGCCTGTCTGCATTGCAGCCAGAGGCAGGAACACAGGACAAAGAAACCCAGGCAGCCCAGTCTGGTTTAGGCTGGTTGTCTGAGAGGGGTTCCCCGGGGACCATGTCCCTGTCGTGTGCCAGGCGAATGCGCCCCCATTTTTGGAAGACAGCAGCCTGTGGGTTCTGCCATTTCTGGGTCTGCTTGGGTGATTGCCAGAGGTGATTGGGTGATTGTGTGGCCAACGAGACCATTAGCCTCGGCCATTGCCCTATAAATGGGGGTGAGCAGGTGAATAAGGAGCTTGCTCCTTTGTTCCTCCCTCACCTGCCACTCGCCCTCCGGCCACCTCAGCCATCTCAAGCCACTTCAGCCAGCAGCTGATTCCACTTTGCAGCCCACGTGGAATTCGCCACAGGACTTCTGTTGAATGTTTTCCTACCTATGTTTTGGGCCACGGACATTAGGACTAGTGAGTGTTCTTCATTCTTTGTTCAAGTTGCTAAAGGATCTTAATCAGCCTCACAAGCGGTGAATTAAGCTGCCAGACTCTCTATCAAAGACACTTTCTGAAACCTTTCAAAATTCCATTGTATAGAGATATTCTGCAAAATAGTTCTGCTAGCTGCATCAAAGAACTTGTGTGGAGAGCTGTAAATAGGTTTGGGGGAATTATTTTGTGTATAATAATAAATTATTTAATAACTTTTAAATCGGCCTCGTTGCATTTTACCCCAAACTCAGATTTCAACTAGTCCCCTTCATAACACATATCAATATCAAGAGTAAATAAACTTTCTTCTTAACAAGCATCCAAATGCTTGTATGGTTATTTAGATTCCACCTGAACTTCAAACCCTTCCAGGCTTAAGCCCTCATTAACAATTGTGACTCCAAATTCAACATTACCCAGTGACTGTTCTTGACAGCCACCAGTACTTAGCATCCTGTAGTCCTTTATGTCTTGGAATAGTGCATAATTTAATTTGTCCATATAGCTCAAATGCTTGCTTTGATATATAACTGAAAATGATGAAAGGGATCTCTCATGACTGTTATTCAGTAAGGCAACTACTGACACGTTTCCAAGCACTACAGGCAATTTAGGGGGAGGATGTGGTGGGGATTATGGGTAGACAGCAGTAAATATTAAAATGAAATAGAGGAAAACAAATGTTGCTACAACAACAAGAAGAAAATACAGTTGCAGGCTTTGCAATCTGACTGCTTCAAAACATGCTTCCACTGAGCAAAACCGAAAGAAAGCCTAAACATTCTCAGTAAGAGAGCTACTGCACAGAAGCATTTATTGATTCCCACTCTGAGAGATACAAACCAAAACATGATCAAGGGAAGAACTGAGTATTTACTTGGTTTTACCCTTGATAATCATAAAACTGCACGTCCAGACCTAATAAAGCTTTTATTCTTTTGGCTAAAGAAAGCCTTTCTCCTCTCAGTGTGTTTCCCCACATGTATGCTTTTTATTATTCACTCTTTCCTATCGATAACTTCCAGCACTCGGAATTTATGTGCAGTATTTAATAAGAGCTGGGGCGAATGTTGGTAAGATGTTATGTGTCAAAAAGCCATCATGTTACAGTGTGATGGATTAATAGGAAGAAACAGCTTGAAGGCAAGGTATTCATCTCTTTTTTTTTAACCTTTTTTTTCCCCCTTTTAAATGACAACACTAATACATTTGTTTCACTTCTGAAATTAATTTCCTAATAGTAAGAAAGGTCAAAATGAAATGAGAAGCATATGAGCCTTTTTGTCATCTTTAACAAATTACCCCAAACAAGCCTGTCAGATCAAAAAGGATAACATTTTGAGTAATAAATGTTAGTACTGAGTAACTGGTCAAAGTTAATTCGTTTCAGGAATTGTTATATGCAAAGGCAGAAGCTTGTTCATTTGGGGTTTATTCAAAATTATTTCTTCTATCATGTTTTCCATGGATTTTTTTTGGGGGGGAAATGGGCCTACTAAGTGTCTTTTGTGAATGATGCTTGTTAGGTGGAAGAAACCAAAGATGGTGTCTCCAGCAGTGCTCGGGTGGGAATCTTCTGCAACTGCTGAACAACTCAAACATTAAAAACACATTTTCCATTTTAGACAACACTCTTAAATTTGGGCTCAGGTTTAAGAAGCATGAAAGCTTCTGTACTGCAGATTCTGTCCTGAATTACAGCTTTGAAATGTCGGTGTTTTTTAAGTAATTTGAAACATAAGTGGCAAATTAATCAGAGGAAGATAGAAGAGGATGATTCTGCAGTTCTCACTGGTTTTCAGACATCTGCTTTTTAGTGGGATTGTGGTGGAGGTTTCTCCTGAGAGATCTATTCATCCAAGCATGCAGTGTACTCACCTTGAATACTGTGTCCAATTCTGGGCTGCTCAATTAAAGAAATATGTTGAGGTGCTTGAACTGGTCGAGGCAATCCCTAGCACAAATACAGGCTGGGCAGTGACTGGCTGGAGAGCAGCCCTGAGGAGAGGGACTTGGGGGTGCTGGTAGATGAGAAGCTCAATGTGAGCCAGTAGTGAACAATTGCAGCCCAGAGGGCTGACAAGATCCTGGGCTGCATCAGAAGAAGTGTGGCCAGCAGGTCGAGGGAGGTGATTCTCCCCCTCTACTCTGCTCTGGCGAGACCCCACCTGGAGTAGTACATCCAGTTCTGGAGCCCCCAATACAAGAAGGATGTGGATGTGTTGGAGTGTGTCCAGAGAAGGGCCCCTGGGATGATCAGAGGGAGGGAGCACCTCTCCTGTGAGGACAGACTGAAAGAGCTGGATGGAGCAGTTCAGTCTGGAGAAATGGAGGCTCCCAGGTGACCTTATTGTGGCCTTTCAAGTATTTTTAGGAGGCCTACAAAAAAAGCCAAGGCAGGACTTTTTAGGCTATCAGGTAGTGACAGGACTAGGGGGAATAAAGCGAAGCTGGAGATGGGTAGGTTCAGATTGGATGAGAGGAGGAAGTTCTTCACCATGAGAGTGGTGAGAGCCTGGAATGGGTTGCCCTGGGAGGTGGTTGAGTCCCCATCCCTAGTGGTGTTTAAGGCCAGGCTGGATGAGGCTGTGGCCAGCCTGATCTAGGGTAGGATGTCCCTGCCCATGGCAGGGGGGTTGGAACTGGATGGTCCTTGTGGTCTCTTCCAACCCTGACTGATTCTATGATTCTAAGGGAAACAAAGCTGGTGAGGAGGCTGGAGCACAGCCCAGTGAGAAGAGGCTGAATGAGCTGGGGATATTCAGTCTGGAGAAGAGGAGGCTCAGGGAGAGACCTTATTGCTCTCTACAACTACCTGAAAGGAGGTTGTAGCCACGTGGGGCTGATCTCTTCTCCCAGGCAATCAATGACAGAACAAGAGGACACAGCCTCAAGCTGCACCAGGGCAGGTTTAGGCTGGATGTTAGGAAGAAGTTCTTCAGGGAAAGAGTGATTGGCATTGGAATGGGATGCCCAGGGAGGTGCTGGAGTCACCATCCCTGGAGGTATTTAAGAGGAGGCTGGGTGAGGCATTTAGCACCATGGTTTAATTAGAAGGGTTAGGTGATAAGTTGGATTTGATGATCTTGAAGGTATGTTTCAACCCATTTAATCCTGTGATTCTGATTTAACATCTAGTTACAGAATGCTGAACATTAAATTAAGTTTTTAAAAATATCTGAAATTACAACAAGTCCCACTGGTAAGGGTGGGCTTATCACTAAGGCTTGGTGGCTCTTTTGGGCACGTTCAGAGACTTGGAATGATTAGAAACTCTTTGGGATGAGACTGTGGCAAAGAAACCACAGTTCTCTCAGGTGAATTAGGATCAATCTGATAATAGCCAACACTACCCAGCAGGTTTTACAGACTATTCACCACTGCTACCTATGAGGCCTTTCCCAAAACATAGTGGTGCCTTGATCCTTATTTCACAAAGACCCTGCTGTGTGGGAAAGATGCAAGCTACACCTAGCAGTTCTCAAAACTACTATGAACATCTGGTTATACAGCAAATATACACATAATTTGAACAGAATGTTAGGAGCCTGTATTTCCCAGATGAAAATCCAGCATGGCTCTCCAGGGACCAGACATGATTTATAAAATGCAACTTTCTGGCAGAATGTCTACAACACAAAACAATGACAAACTTGTCCTCCTTGTCCAACAATACCAGCTGGGCTAAGAAAAATTACTGCCTCTCCTCCTAAAATGTTTGCCTCTTTTCCATTCTGAAACCTTGGCTGCCATAATAACATTACACCTCATCCCACAAGAATATCTTTGTATCTTCCACAAGTCTTCACTGTGTGCTCCAACAAATCTTTTTTACATTTTCGTGAAGTGGTTCCACAGCAATTGCAGGTGATGAACAGAGACAGCATTGTGCAATAGTACGCAGGAAAGAAGAGACCTGGTTGGTTTTTGAACCACACTGCTGTTGTGAAAGGCCAAAATAGCCCTAAACATGTCCTTGCTTGCCCAGGCATGTTTTCTGCTTTCCCTCTCTCCTGTTGTTGGGGGAAGCAAGGGTGGGAAAGGAAAACAAAGGCCCCAGTGCCTTCCAGTCTCCTTCTCTCCTTCCAAACTTGTAAACAGGGTACCCACACGTGTTTATACATATGTTTGTGTTCTGCCCTAAAAAAGGTAAAGGTAAGCCCTGACTTTACCTGATATGTCCAGGTTTAGCAAACTGCCATTCTGATTGGCTAATCTGTGGCCAAAGACCCATTAGTCTCGGGCTACATTGATAAAAAGAGGTGAGCAGGTAAAGACAACATGCTCTGCCTTATTGTGCTTCTGCCTTAATGAACTTCTGCCTCATTACTCTCTGCCATCACATCCTGCCATACTCTGCAACAGTCTGCCTGATACATAATAACAAGCCCTGATAGTTTGGGCTTGTATACCTGGAAACTGATGTGCCTGAAGTTTACCAGGACTAGACATTAAGTGCCTTCATGCCATAGGCTTACTTAGCCAGCACAACATGGTGCCAAGACTGCACATCCGCAAGACATCCTACCTGCACCTCTGCGAACCTCTGTGCCAAGTCTGGAGTCATCCAATAAGAATCAGGATCAGATCAGCTCAGAGATCATCTGTGTCCCTCTCAGCACCCTGTTAGAGCCTGGGAAGCCTCAACGGCTATCAAGATACCTACAGAACACCTTGCAAGTGCTTGAGTATTGTCTGGAACTGTACTCAGCCCTGGGAGTCCAGAGATACAACTTCTGTGAGTAAATACTCAAAAGCCTCTTTGCAAAACTCTGTAAAGCCTCATGTAATTGAATCTAAGTGCCTTTTGCCTTAAGCAGAAAGAAGCTTCTCGAGTCCCTCCAGTGGGCAAGAGGTATAACCGACGGCAAGACCCCCTCCAGGTCTAATGGTTTAATGTTTATTATATTACTGCTCGTTATTTCTTAAGTGTTCTAGATCCCCTGCTTTCCTTTGCCATGACTATTGCAAAGAACCTATTCTTAAAAATGATGGCCTGTTGTGAGAGTGCTGAATATCAAAATTAATAAGCAATATTAATTTTGAAAATTAAAATCTCGTATCATACTACTGTCATTACAACTGCATCAGTGGTTGGCCTGAGAAAGGGCTACTCTTAATTTAAACCACACAGTTAAAGTCACTTTCCTGGACAAGGAGGTTTTTCAGCTTAATTCTACTTCTCCGTTCTCCTGGTGACTTCAGGTGTATCCATTTGGCAGAGAATCTGGTTTCAAAGTCTCTCTGTGATTCAGTTCTGATTAGAAATACTCTAACACAACATTACTCATCCAGCTCAGAGTGGATACCTTGGGAGACATGGGCCCATCAGTGCCTCTTGAAATATCAATCACTTCAATATCCTATCTTCCACCAGCACAGATCCTCTTATTTAGGATCACATAGAGCAAGTACCCACTTACTGATTTCTACATAACTACTGAATTGTGGGTTATGGTTTTCACACAGCAAATATCCAAGTAATTTCTCTATGCCAGCTTTCAATCACTTAGAAAATTAGTCCCTTTTTCTGTTTTAACTAGGAGACTGCTCCAGCAGCCTAATCTCTTATCCACAGTAAGGGGAGATTTTCCCTTAACGTATCCCTGTTAACTTACACTGTTCAACTTTTGGTCGTCAGTAAATAAATCTTTTTCTCTTCTTGAGGCTTATGAAAGTCCAAAAAACTCTGGAATAGTGCACAAAGTGAAGTGACAGGGAAGGGGAGAAATATGCTGGATTCTGATAATTGCTCATCTCAAAATAAAAGGTTTCTAATTTATTGCAGTTGGACGGATTTCTGCAGTGTACAGAAGGCTATATCAGTCCATACATATTAACACAAGATTGGGCTCTCTGTTATATCAACACTGTTCCAAAACAGACAGCAGCATGACTAATCTCAAAGCTCCAAAAAAGAGAAAACATTTCTTCTTTGTTTGGCTTCTGAAATCTTCCAAATATTTAAAAAATATGTTCCCTTCTCTTCACCTCCTCCTGGTACTAAAAAAACCCACAACCTCCAAACAAACAAACAAAAAATATCCAAGCTCATGAAAAATAAAAATCCCTGAGAAGAATTTAAAGTGAAAGAGCTTATTCAAAAATAAAACACAAAGATAAAACCTCCAGTGGCAGATTCCTTCTAAGTGAGTAAAATAAAGGTCAGACCCTGTGCTGGGAATTCCCCTGACCTTTCAGGCTGCATCCATCATTGGTATTACACAGAACGTTGCCATTTATCACATCAAACAGAAAGCAAATCTTTAACTCCTTTTCTCTTCCCAACAGTACAGGGCCAACAATTATTCAGATTCTAAAATGCAATCGATGTTTATCCAGCCTCTTTTTACAATTCTGCCTCCTTGGGCTCCTCACTTCTCCAACCACTGGATGTACAGTAGGCAACTAATAAAGCAGGGAGCACATGAGAACTAAAGTGCCTTGGGGACATGGGTGAAAAAGGGTAGATAAAAATGGTCTTTTAGCAAGGGTCTGCTTTCACAGAATCACAGAAACATCCATGTTGGAAAAGACTCTCAGGACCACCAAGTCCAACCTTTAACCCTACTCTACAAGATTCACCTTAAACCATAGCCCTAAGCACCACATCCAAACCACCCTTAAACACATGCAGGGTGGGTGACTCAACCACCTCCCTGGGCAGCTCATTCCAGTGCCTGACCACTATCTTTGTGAAAATATTTTTCCTAAATTCCAATCTAAATCTCCCCAGCCTTAGCTTGAGGCCATTACCCCTTGTTCTGTCTCAGATTACTTGTGAGAAGAGCCCAGTAGTAGCCTCTCCACAATGTCCCTTCATGTAGCTGTAGACAGCAATGAGGTCTCCCCTCAGCCCTCAGCCTCCTCTTCCTCAAACTAACCATTCGCAGCTTCTTCAGTTGCTCCACATAAGATTTACTCTCTAGGTCCTTCCCTGTCTTCATTGCCCTCCTCTGGACCCACTCCAGCACCTCCACATCTCTCTTGTATTGTGGTGCCCAAAACTGAATACAATACTCGAGGTATGGCCCCACTAAATCTGAGTTCAAGGAGACTATCACAGTATCACAGTATCACCAAGGTTGGAAGAGACCTCACAGATCATCAAGTCCAACCCTTTACCACAGAGCTCAAGGCTAGACCATGGCACCAAGTGCCACGTCCAACCTTGCCTTGAACTGCCCCAGGGACGGCGACTCCACCACCTCCCCAGGCAGCCCATTCCAGTAGCCAACTTCCCTACTCCTGCTGGCCACAGCATTTTTAATAGAAGCCAGGATGCCACTGGCATTCTTGGTTGCCTGGGCACACTGCTGGCTCATATTCAACTGCCTACTAACATCTGTCTGATTTGAATGACACCTGTGACAACACTTCTGAATTTGAGGCTGTATCTTAGGAAATCTGTCCTTGCTGAAGAAAAGGATTATTTGAAAGTTGCAAGACTTTAGAAAGCATCAGTTAGTTATTCTGCCAAAGTTTCTACAGAAGCCTGGCACCTGCTTAAAACAAATTTGGCTATTTTTTAAAGTGTCCTCCGTCTGAGAAGGCATGCTGGAATGGGGTGCTGCAAGCTGCATGGAGCATCCCAACCCTTCAACAAACAGCCTTGCTCAACACCACGGGAGAAATTTTCCCCGATACAGAAATGTCTTGATTTGCTTCTTATCATTTCTGATAGAAAAGTATGATCAGTCCAAGAGTGGAGATCAGAAGAAGATAGACAATATGGGGAAGAGCTATTGCTGTATGAGAATTCAACTTCCCCAAAGCTACAGTGATCAAACTAGCACCGTCCCCGTGTCAAGAGTCTCCACTACTTCTTCCAGAGAAGCAAATTAATAAGGCAGTATGATAGAGTCTAGTACAACCTTACTGGAGGAGATGGAAGTCTAGAATAATACCATCTGCATCTGTCTTCCTGATTTTACAGTTGCACTTCTGCCCTAAAAATCCAGGGATATCCTGAGAGAACTGTTCTGTGGGATGCCTAAGTTCAGTTTTCCAGGCTTGGGCAAGATTCAGAGCAAGTTCATGTGACCCCAGCACAAAGATCTCTTCCTTCTTCAAAAAGCTAGCAGTATACCTAAGCCACACAGTGCCCTAGTGCCATTCAGTGTCTTCTGCTTGCATTTGATACATACATTACTGGCACTAAAGGCCAATTTGGGAGCTCCCAAGCTTACCCCTCACACAGAGTGAGGGAAGACAGAGCAATTGCCAGGATATTTATAAAAGGGTACATGGGGCAACTATATTTGCAGAAGGTTAAACAGCCTAATGCATGATATGAGCATTTGTGTCATGATTCAACGATTAAAGTAAAGTCTCTTTCATCAACATTCAGCTATCTCAACCATGGTAAATAATAGGCTAATTAGGCATCTGCTCATTCGATGTCCAAAGGGACAGGCCAGTTCCTGGCACAAAGTGAAACATTTGTTGCACCAGTAAAAAGTCATTTTCAAGCCTGTAAACCACCTACAGCAAAATAGATCAGCTCTTTCCTCTAGCAAATCATCCCCCCCACAGGGAGGAAAACAAGAGCACCTCCACCTTCCTCTTTCTACTGGCAGAGCAGACAGACTGACCTTGGGTGGGTGCACTGTCCTATTCCTTTCTACTCTGCCTCGGTAGGGGCAGCTTAACACAGAAATCAATGCATCATCTTGTGGTGGGGATAGCAGCATGCTCCACAGCTGGTTGTGGCTGGGGTACTGCTGTGGTGGGCAAATCTGTTTGAATGACAGCAAGATTTAAGAGGCGATCTTCTAAGATTGATTGAAATAACCCCAGAATTGCAAGGATTATATTCCAGTGGGGAGGCTGCAAGGTGCATCTTTATTCAGAATGAATGCCATTTCTTCCCAAGCACTCTTTATCTATCCCTCACACATAGCTCTAAGATTCCTTCAAGCAGTGAAGTGGCACTGCCAGGCAACTGAATACCTGAAGGCCACTTGGCACCAGGTGGCCCCTCAAGGAAAAAAATTGTAAATCATTTTCCTTTCAACCACTTGGCAGCAAGCAGTGCCTCCAGAAAAAATGTAAATAATTTTCCTTTCTGACACACTTTTAAAAACAACCACGTGGAGCTTTTTGCCTCAAGATTCCTTGTTTGGCTGGTCATTGGATAGGATGACAAGTCTGCAAAAGAGACAACTTGGTCACCGAGACAACCAACCATGTCCTGGGCTGCAGCAAGAACAGTGTGGCCAGGAGGGCAAGGGAGGTGATTCTCCACCTTACTCCGCTCTCATCAGATCCCACCTGGGAGTACTGTGTGCAGTTCTGGAGCCCCAACACAAGAAGGACATGGAACTGTTGGAGCAAGTCCAGAGGAGGCCACAAAGATGCTTGGAGGGTGGAGCAGCTCTGCTATGAGCACAGGCTACAAGAGTTTGGGCTCTTCAGCTTGACATAGAGAAGGCTTCTAAGAGATTTTGGAGTGGTCTTCCAGTATCTGAAGGGGGCCCACAGGAGGGCTGGGGTGGGACTATTTACAAGGTCTTGTAATGACAGGACAAGGGGTAATGGGTTTAAACTGGCAGAGAGGAGATTCAAAGTAGATTTTGGGAGAGGGTTCTTTCCAGCGAGAGTGGTGAGACACTGGCATAGGATGCCCAGGGAGGTTGTGGCTGCTCCCTTCCTGGAGGTGTTCAAGGCCAGGTTGGATGAGGCCTTGAGCAACCTATTCTAGTGGGAGGTGTTCCTGCCTATGGCAGGGGATTGGAATTAGATGATCTTTGAGGTCCCTTTCAACTTAAACCATTCTATGATTCCATGATTCCTATAATACCATACAAACAGTCAACAACTCTCCTGAGAAGTCTAATGAACTGTTTCTTAGAAGGTTTTCTTCTCCTAGCACACCATCTCAATACATCAGCAGGGCTCTGTTTGCTCTAAAACAAACTAGCCTTGTGCCTGGTATGGCATTCCCTGGACTCCTGCATTGCTCTCCTGGGAAAGACTAGATTTTCTAAGGCAGCTTGCAGCAGATTTAAGAATGGAAAGTTTTGCTGAATGCAATATGGTCATGAATAACACAGGGAGTTTAATAACCTGCGTGTTATTTATTTTGCTACTAAATTCAATCCATCCACTTTATTACATCCAAGAGTGTCAACTCAAAAATATGTCAAGCCTGCTCAGTTAGTGCCCAGTGTACAGTAAAGCTGTTTCCCTTTTATTCCAGGAGGTTATTCAAAATTACTTTAAAATGCCTACTGCTTCAGGAAGTTCAGGGGAAATCTAACATCCCCCCTCTGCCCTTCTGTCTGTTTATCTGGCTGACTATTTGTCCTCTTGCACTTCAAGCAAAATTCCAGCAAGGTTTCACGTACATATCTTGTCTGAGAATTGTTACTGAAAGCTACAATCCTCAAGGCCATTACCAGGTGCAGTTTTAAAGATACTGTGAGAGGGGAGGAAAAAAAAAATAATCAGATAATCATAAAATTGCCCTCATTTTGCAAATATAATTTCTGATGTCAAACTGTTACAACCCATTTGTCTTTTTTCATAGTCTTAGTTCTTAAATGTAAGTCACTTTACCCTTGGAATTTTTGTGTTTTACCTTCCCTCCTTGCCTTTAATTTTAATGCACGAGAACTGAGTAGCACTGTGATGGAGGTGTGGACTACAAAGGATAATTAGTTCAGACTAACAGAGCAAAGTTTAAATAAGTGCCTTGAAGACTGAGGGAAAGTGGGTGAGTTGCAGGGCTGACAGTTGAACTGAGGCCTGGTTAAACTTGAGAAACTGAGGACTCTCACCTTCAGTCTAAACATCTGCCAAACTCTAATTGGAGAGGGTTTCACAGTACAGAGGGAGCGACCACTGATTTCAGGATGGTGTCAAACACTTGTCTGTCCTAAGGTAAATGAGTATCACTCTGCCCACTCTTTGTGAAAGGTAATAGTTCCCTAGCTTCACCTATATATTACAACTGCTCTATAGGGCTGAAGAAAACAATGGCTAAATGAAAATTGTACTTAGGGAGAGATAATCTGATCTGTTCTGTCTCCATTCTGTTCTAACAAATCGAGCCCAAAGGATAAAAAAACTCTAAAATACCTCATCAATCCCTAGTGTAGTTCAAGAGCTCATCAGCTTCATTATTAACAGTTATCCAGGGTGCAGAGCCAGTTAGTCAAAGCTCAGCTTTTTTCTCCCTACAGGGTCCTGAAAGAGGGTGGCAGCTGGCAGTGCACTCCAGCCAACTCTCCATTACACAAGTTTGAGAAAGAAAATTCCTATCAGGTTATCTGTCTGCTCTCCGTGTTCCTGCAGGATGGCTCCCAACAGCTAACCGAGGGCTGTGCACCAATTAGCATGGACTGTTTTGATGCTGGCCAGCCTGCAAAGCCAGATGGCAGCTTCTCCTTGGCATTTTGGGCCTGGGTACCCGGTGCAGACCACAGCTTTCATGATAGCCTGATAAATGTCTCCCAAGCTTTATTCCAAATGCTTATCTCTCCCTGAACTGCAGTGTAACTAGATCAAATAATACTTTGGAACTCCACAGGGAAGAGAGGCAGATAAATACCTTTGCAAAATACATAATCAACAGGAAAACAATGCATGAAACATGCCATAGGTGTAATGTATGTACAGACACATACACATACAATATTCCTGCTACTCTGAGTGCACAGATATTAATGGGATCAGGTGATAAATCAATCTGAACGTCTGAAAACAGCCACAGTAATCACAGTATCACAGTATCATCAGGGTTGGAAGAGACCTCACAGATCATCAAGTCCAACCCTTTACCACAGAGCTCAAGGCTAGACCATCACTTACAGCTTCCACTGACTCCAGTAAAGACTGGCACTCTCAGATCAAGTCTAGAGCTGAGGGAGCTGGGGTTGTTTAGCCCGGAGAAGAGGAGGCTCAGGGGGGACTTCATTGCTGCCTACATCTACCTGAAGAGAGGGTGTAGCCAGGTGGGGTTGGTCTCTTCTCTCAGGCAACCAGCAACAGAACAAGGGAACACAGTCTCAAGTTGTGCCAGGGGAGGTATAGGCTGGATGTTAGGAAGAAGTTCTTCACAGAGAGAGTGATTTGCCATTGGAATGGGCTGCCCAGGGAGGTGGTGGAGTCACCATCCCTGGAGGTGTTGAAGCAAAGCCTGGATGAGGCACTTGGTGCCCCATCCACTTGACTGGATAGGGCTGGGTGCTAGGTTGGACTGGATGATCTTGGATCTTGGTTGATTCTATGATACGATTCTAGAAGCTAGGATAGTATTTCACTTGGATGAATTTCTGTGTTTCAGATCTAGCTATACTACATTTGAGGTTATTTTCACTAATAACAAAAAAATCACAATGGCCATTAAGACATACATTTTCATTGCCCTTTGCTATTGCAACACTGCAGAAATGAACAGTCATTTGCAAACCCTCTGTACATACTGCCACCTTATCATCCAACAGCAGCATACATCAGTTTGACAAACACAACCAATAATTGCTAAATATTTGTTTTAGCAGAGAACAATCCACTATTGCGTCAGATATAAAATCTTTGCAATAATATACCAGGTTGGACTGGCCTCTTTGCACCACTTCCCTAAACCAAGCCACTACACACTTTCCAAGGGTCTCTAGAGTGCAACTGAGCAGTTCCCTCTAATCTTGTTAGAAAGTAACCGTGCCACTTGGAGAATGAACTTTGGATTTAACAGACTAGAACGAGATGAGATCAAGCAATCAGCATTTTCCAGCTCTCAAGGAGAGGAAAAAAACCTGAAACCAGTTTGGCCTTTAAATCAGCTATTCTCTCCTCCAGCATGGACTCTGGGAAACAAAAAATACCCAACGACCTAATAATCTAGTAGCTAGTTGTGCTTTCCAAGCACTAACCCTCCCCAAATAGTCTCAGTCCTCTTGCTTTTAAAAATAGTCTAAAACTTGTCAAATTATTCTGTCATGATGAGACAATAGCAGAGCTGGAATAACTCTTATTTCAAAGGACAACTGGGATTTTGTGCTAGAAAAATCAGGTAAACAGATTTAAATTGTTTTCTAAACAAAGACTCAAATCCCCGAAGCGGTATTATGAGATTCAGCAGAGCTCACTTCTACAGCTCTAGTTTGAGTTGCCACAAGCAGGAATTTAGGCTCAAAATCTTTTCTCTTAGCTTTTGCCTTCTAGTGAAAATTTCTTGTTGAACTGAGCCAGCAAGGAGATAATGAAGTCATTTGCCTAGAGCTGTCAGACTGGACAACAGCTCACCTTCCTTACCATTCCTACTCCTGGCTCTGGTCAGTTTCAGCAACTTTAATATCTCTTTAACGGAGGAAAGGAATGCTCATTTTCTTTGAAAACAAAATTAATTGGTGTTCTTGCACAGCACTGGTTTTGTGGCTTTTGTTTCCAGACAACTGAAAATTAGGCTAACCTTTAAATGTTCCTGCATTGCTTGGTAGACAAAACAAACACAACAACAATACTACCACCAACACCTCTTCCTAATTCTGGAAGTATCCAATTCTGACATATGCCAGTTACCAACACATGCCATTTTCCTGAGTCACCAACGTGTGGCATCCTGCTGCTCTTTCACATGCTGAGGTTGAGGGATGATGGAATGTGTCTGCTGGTGGCAGTAATAGTCTGGTACCCTTAGCAACATTTGGCAAACTGTGAACTTTTGCTTACATCGGGGCAGATCAATACAGCCATTATCAAGGGACATAAACAGAATAAAAGGCTGTGTCTATTGCATGAGTTAACTGCAGCAAGAGGAGAACATCCAGCTCCTGAAGGGCAGACTCGCCAACCAAGTACAGGCAATAATGTTTCGCAGACTACAAGTCATCAGGGAGGATTAAATCTGCTCCTGCTGAGATTTAATTCTATAGTGAGTAGCCTTTTGGGGGGAAGTCATAAACCACCACAAATTCCCTAGCAGAAGACCAATACTAAGATGAAGGCAGATTATTTTCAAAAGTACAAACCAAACCCAAAACAAATAGATTAGTTGAACTCAGAACAGAAAAGGATTTTTTTCTTGATGTACATCTTGGTAAACAACCTTCAAATAGCATAGTACTTATGGGGTCTTTTCCAGAGGTGACTACATTTCAGTAAGGCACAAACTGGTTTCTAACTTGCACTTTATATCTTAAATCTGAAATTTGGAAGATTAAGAGACAGGACAGGATCTGAGTTCAGAAAGTGCTTTTGAAAATCCAAACCTAAATGCAAGATGTCATCACAGAAAATGGTCTTTCAGGACACAACCCATCAGAAAGAACATTTACAGCAACAATCCATTTAATACAATAATATGTAGCATTATGTTTTCTGAAGTGTTAATTGAGCAAGAGCATCAAAACTACCAAAAGAGCCCATCAAACTTTACACATCAACACAGAGAAAAGGTGAACCATACCAAAATGCTATGATGGAGGCAGCAAACCTATCCTTGCCTTACGAACTCTGCATGTAAATTAGTTTGCAGAGCTCTCTTTGCAGCAATATTAAGTGTATCATTCACTTTGCCTCCCTGCTGCAAACGCTCCATGATGTGTGTTCACCTTAGAGTTTGCTATTTATGCTCAGGCAATCTACAAGAGGGATATGGATGTGCTGGAAGATGTCCAGAGAAGGGCCATGAGGATGATCAGAGGGCTGGGACACCTCTCCTATGAGGAGAAACTGAGGAAGTTTGGGCTGTTCAGTTTGGAAAGAAGGCTCTGAGGTGACCTTATTGTGACCTTTCAAGTATCTTAAGTGTGCCTACAAGAAAGCTGGGGGGGTTACTTTTTAGGATGTCAGGTAGTGATAGGACTAGGGAGAATGGAACAAAGCCAGAAATGGGTAAATTCAGACTGAATGTTAGAAAGAAGTTCTTCAGCATGAGAGCCTAGGATGGGTTGCCCAAAGACGTGGTGGAAGCCCCATCCCTGAAGGCATGTAAAGCCAGGCTGGCTGAGGCTCTAGACAGCCTGATCTAGTGTGAGGTGTCCCTGCCCATGACAGGGGAGTTTGAACTAGATGATTCTTGTGATCCCTTCCAACCCTGATTGATTCTATGATTCTGCTTATCAGGGTTAACAGTCCTCATGATGAGGTCCTTCCTCTTCCCCTCAACTGCATTTTGACAAGTGGTGAAACAATTATCACCATTGTCTCTAGAGAAGTCCCTGGAGGTCTTCAAGAAAAGACTGGATGAGGCACTCGGTGCCATGGTCTAGTTGACTGGATAGGGCTGAGTGCTAGGTTGGACTGGATGATCTTAGAGGTCTCTTCCAACCTGGTTGATTCTATGATGATTCTATGATTCTAAGTCACCCAGGAACATGAGTAACCCCAATAGAAATGAAGGAGGCAGCTCACACATAGTAGTTCTGGCTTTTTGCACACTCAGGGAAGTTAGCACTTATCACATGAAGCATGGTCAGATTCTGCAAAGGCCATCAAAATGACCCAGCTCAGTAATCCTGCTCTACACTGTAGTTTCCTACATGTCAGTTCCCAGAAGGCAGATACACTGAAGAAAAAAAAAGATTTTTTTTTAACCCTAAGAAAAAAATAAAAGAAAAAGATGAGCTGAACAACCTTACCAGTAGAGGGATGGGATTTTGAAGATATTTGGAAAAAGATTTGCTATTCCAGATGCTCTTGTGAGATAAACCCTCTAAGCTCTTTTAGATCTGTCATTCTATCTAACAGCTAAGCCACCAGAAGTTGGAGAAGCTCAGACTTTGATGCCTGTTTAGGAAAACCATGATGGATGATATTTAGTACTTTGTAAGTCAGACTAGATTATCACAGTGATTCCTGTCCGGGTTTAAAAACTTATTGATCCACTGGTGTCAGCACTGCAGAAGACAGCAAGCAGAAGCTTTCAAAATACTTTTAAGATGGGGACTATTGCTAACTTTGATGTTGTAAAATCCCAACTTCACAACGTGTCTCCTGACAAGAAGAAAATTAAAATTCTACTGATTAATGCATTAATTTAAATAGATTTTTTTTTCACAAGGCATACAGTAATCAAATTCTGAAAAGATGACTGACCACATCCATACAGCAACCAGCGATGATGTTCATTTGATACAAAAGAGTTAAGTCACTAATATTCCTGTCTGAAGACTCTTTCCAGCAGCTTTGCAGGTAGTGGTTTGGGCTAGTTTCTAAGCATATACTAGCGAAGGTAGTCAGCAGAGAAGCTTTAACAAGAACAAGAATTAAGTCTGGTTCCAGTGTAGCTTGAGCAATGCTATGAATAGGTTACATCTATCGTGAAAACCAGTCATGAAATATAAAAGCTTGCAGCCAGCCAGAAACTGATTAATGATTCAAATAAGTAATCTCTTTGCATAATAGCACTTAGGGAACATTATAGATACAGATCCCATTCAACAGCTTAAACTGGGCTCTAGATCAAGAAAACATATGCGTAACTGCAGGGTTGCTGCTTTCAAAATCCAGCTAGTAATGCTACTGGCATTAGGCTATTTGCGATGCCTACGAGTCTTAAAAGTGAAGTTTTTCAGGTTGAAGAAAAACAGCAACTCTAGAATCAGCTCTACTTCACTGTAATTATCATAGGATGAGTTTTAAAAAAGGCAAAGATCCCAGCAACTTGATATTTTATACTCTTCAAAGGAGCATACGGATTATTTCTTCAGCTGCAGCCCTCCTCACTGTAAATTCTAGAATCATAGAATGGTTTAAGTTGGAAGGGACCTCAAAGATTATCCAGTTCCAACCCCCTGCCATAGGCAGTCACACCTCCCACTAGAACAGGGTGCTCAAGGCCTCATCCAACCTGGCCTTAAACACCTACAGGGAGAGAGCATCCACAACCTCTCTGGGCAACCTGTTCCAGTGTCTCACCATCCTCACTGTAAAGACCCCTTTCCTAACATCTAGATTGAATCTCTCCTCTGCCAGTTTAAATCCATGTTTAACTAAAGCCTACCTGCCTAAAACGTCCCCATAGCATCCATTAGTTACTATAAATTTCTTTAAGCTGTTAGGCAGCTGCTGTATTCTTCTCACAGGATTCCTGTTCTTAGACCCAAACTTTAGATGATGAAAATAAGCAGCAGAGCATCCTACCTGCAGGATTGTTTGAGATGACTGTTTTTGAATGAGATATGCTAAGAAATCAAGGAACATACTCTATACCTTTGAGTATTGTCACAAAACCAATTTAATGAGGTTAATTCTGCTTTCATAGAATCAACCAGGTTGGAAGACACCTCCAAGATCATCCAGTCCTAGACAATCAACTAGATCATGGCACTAAGTGCCTCATCCATTTTTTTCTTGAACATCTCCAGGGATGATGACTCCACCACCTCCCTGGGCAGCCCATTCCAATGCCAATCATTCTCTCTCAGGGGTGATCTTATTACTGTCTACAACTACCTGAAGGGGCATTGTAGCCAGGTGGGCGGTGGCCTCTTCTCCCAGGCAACCAGCAATAGAACAAGGGGACACAGTCTCAAGTTGTGCCAGGGTAGGTATAGGCTGGATGTTAGGAAGAAGTTCTTCACAGAGAGAGTGATTTCCCATTGGAATGGGCTGCCCAGGGAGGTGGTGGAGTCACCGTCCTTGGGGGTCTTCAAGAAAAGACTGGATGAGGCACTTAGTGCCATGGTCTAGTTGATTGGTTAGGGCTGGGTGATAGGTTGGACTGGATGATCTTGGAGGTCTCTTCCAACCTGGTTGATTCTATGTTTCTATATGATTCTGTGAAGAACTTCCTCTTAATATCCAGCCTATACCTTCCCTGGCACATCTTGAGACTATATCCCCTTGTTCTGTTGCTGGTTGCCTGGGAGAAGAGATCAACTTCCCCTAGCTACAAGCCCTCTTTAGGTAGTTCATGGTTCAGTGACCATGAAATAATAGAGTTGGTTTGTTGTTTTGATTTTGTTTTTTTTTTTTTCTTTTCTCTAGGGAAATCACATATTTTATGTTTTCCTCTTCCCATTCAAAATATAGTTTTACACCTTTTTTTGTTTTTTAGGAGGGTGGGGGGTGGATTTAGTGATACTGTGAGACACTGCATATTACTTCCACCATGGTTCAAATAGCCTCAAGGACTATAATCACAGGAATGCAGAGGTACACAGGATAATCAGAAGGGAACGGAAGAGCTCTCCTTTAGGCAGAACCATTCCTAGTGTTTGTCCATAAAACAAATGATGCCAATACAGCATCATATAGCCACCCCCTTCCATTTTGTTCTGGAGAATGTAGGAATCACACAATCACAGAATTGCCTAAAATGGAAAAGATCATCAAGTCCAATCCTTAGCCCAACACTGACAACCCGTTGACTAAACCATATCCTTGAGCACTACTACATCTGTACCACTCTTCAATACCTCCAGGGAGGTATTGAACGAGTCTCTGGGCAAGTCTTTAAAATACCTGAGAACCCTTTCAGTGAAAAAAAATCTTACTAATATCCAATCTAAACTTCCCTTGGTGTAACTTAAGGTTACTTCTTGTTTCTCTGGTTTTGTTAACTTTCATATACTTGTCTTTTTTTTATTTTTTTAATACGCTTTATCCATCCTCAGATCTCTCTCATCCAAGCTGAAGGGTCTATGCTACACAAAATGTTGTCATACAAAATTTCAGAAGCTTCTTTCCAAACTGGCATTACATTACTAATTGGCACTGGGTTTTTATTGTCTGCTCCTTTGACTTGACTCCCATCCATCTTCAACACAAAGTGCCTACACTTACTGATCCTGGGTTTCATCTTCCATTTCATCACTCAATAAAATAAGATTTTTCTCTGGTACAATTCTCACTGCATCACATAATTACACACCGTCAGAAAGGTCCATTCATTTTATTTTAATTCTTAGTAAATTATTCAGAAAAAACTCCCAAGCAATCTCCATGTGTTATTTTCAACAACTTCAATTGTCTTTGATTCTAAAGGATGCCCATAACTTGGATTCTCAAAATTCTTTAAAATCATTTGCTTAGCAACTTTGCCAAACCTCTCAGAAATTCAAAACAAGCAACAGGTGGTGGATGGCCTCTGACTTCATGATTGTCAATTCCTCTAAAAAAAAGGCTTACAGATGTACAAGGTACAAATTTGCCTTCCAAAATGATACATATCATTAAACCAATGTTATCCCTGTTGTCTGACTTGTCCCTTACAAAGAGCAGCTCTAATTTGGGAAGTCCCTCTAGGCTCCTCACAGTGAACACCAAAGCAAATAACTCATTTAGCTTTTCTGCAAAGACCTTATTTTCCTTTAGCACTTCTTTTACATCTGGATCATCTATCAACCTTATAGACCTCTAGGCAGGCTTCTTGCCTCTGATGTGTTTGAAAAAGTTTTTATTATTAGTTTTTATGCCTTTGGCAAGTTATTCTTCAAAATTGTTTTTGTCCTCTATTATTGTGGTTTTGCATTTAACTTGCTGGAGTGTACTGGGTTTGGGTTTTTTTTTTTCCTTAGCTCATTTGGGCAAGACTTCAAAGGGTGTTCTTTTAATGCTAATGGCCTTCTTCAATTTAAAAATCCCTTTTAATAACTTCTCATGTGATCTTTTGTAAAGTTGTAGAATATTTCAAATAGGGGAAATACACTTACTCTCTAATGGTAGAGATGTGAAAATGCACTCCTGCAACAGTAATTTTATACAGCTGCCATGTTGCCTGAAAGTTATCTTGTGTTCTTTTGTTCTGTTTTGCCTTTTTCAGTACTGTTTTGAGTTTTTTTTCTATGGTATCCTGGCCCCCTTTCAGAAGTCTATGCCAGTCTAAGGACTTTTTGGCTTTTGTGCTCCACCAGGAATGATGAATTTGAGTGTGCTTATATTTATTATTACAGAATGGTTCTTTGACAGGTAGATCTTCAATCAAGACTTAATCTTTGCTTAGGGATAAATGAAATTCTGGTCCTCTCTTTTGGGTTCTTTGATTTCTCACTTCAAGAAGACATCATTTTTAAAGTGTACAAATGCAATTTCTACATTGCATTTAATCACAGGATGTTAGGGGTTGGAAGTGACCCAAGGAGATCATTGAGTCCAACCCCCCTGCCAGAGCACGACAATACTATCTAATACAGATCACAGAGGAACACATCCAGACAGACCTTGAAAGTCTCCAGAGAAAGAGACTCTATCATGACACTTGGTCCCTGTTACCACATTCTCTGAGTCCTCATTTCTTCTTTGATAATTCTGAGTGTGGCATTATAAAGATGTTTACTGCTACCACCCTATTTTGGCATGAAATTTTAATGCATAGAGGTTGTGAGATTGTTCAGTACTTGTTGATACAATGTTATTCTCCACTCCCAGCCCCCCTAATTTTTTTTTATTCTTTTCCCTTTTTTTGCTTCCTAGCTTTCTTTTAACTATACTGGCTTGATTTCCTCTGCTATTTGTGAGCAAATTTACACTGCTATTCCAGTTCTCTTTGATTGAGATGCTATTATGTCAATATCCTCATTTAAAATCAGCATTTCACTTTAACCATCCTCATTGCATACATTGGGCTAATTGTCCACTGGCTGGGTAAGCCTCTATTACAGCTATCTTGCACCAGTAGAATAGCATGAACAGACATAGTTAGGTCAAACACTTGACCAGCTGTCTGTAAATCATTTTTGAATACTAAGAGCTTTTTGTATTAAATAAAAAGCCCTTCCAGTGACTTTGACCCTGTGTCTTAAGAGGCAAATGCAGTCCCAGGGGGGAAATTGAGCTACATGAACAAAGAGCATATTCCCAACGCTGTCTAAAGTAGGAAGAAAAAAATGGATCAGCTCATTCCAGGCATTTCCACTTGCATCCTGTGAGAAGCCAATGTCTAAGAAGCTCTGGCAAGAGCCAGCTCAGGAACCCATTCTCAGTGCTCATCAGTTCAAATGTTAACCACTGACTGAAGCAGACTTGTCAGTGACCTTGACTCCGACCCAGTTTATAAAAGCACTTGAGAGAGGAGCAGAAGCAAATGGGGAAATTTTCATAAGTGGGTAAAAATTTTCAAAACCTATGTCTGACTGAAAAGCACAGAAGGGGAGGAGAAACAAGAAAACAGAATTGCTGAGGAGGAGCTTAAACATGTCTCCTAGACTCAGGGAAACTCTCAACACAGCACTGAACATGTCAGCCACTCCTTGATTAATGTTACTTCAAACAATTATTAAAGAGTCTCCACAGTGCAGATGCTAAAAGGGAAATCTGGTAACACCACTGCTGTAAGTAGAAGCAGAAAAGAGAAGCAAGAGAGTGAGAAAAGAATTCATATTGAACCTCTCTTCCACACTCTGACCAACAAATGTGGGTAAAATATAAAGGGAATATTTTCCTCCATTGTCAATGGGTAAGTTCTTTGAAGAGATGACTCTGATTCATCAGCAGGGTGCTGTCAGATGCCCCTAGAAAAGTAGGAAACATGGCCATACATCTTCAAAAACTATTTCAGGAGACACTATTTCCTCAGAAGGATATTTGAGTTGTGTTCATCCCCCTAGGCATGTCCCAGGAAAATACAACCATGTTTTGATGGTAGAGAGGATACTAAAGCTTTGATGGATAATATTTTGATCCAAAGTAAAAGAGAGGAGTTTGACTAAAGACCCTAAAGAGCTGCGGAAAAAGACAGAGCTGCTGAGCTAAAACTGAGAAAGCAACAATGCAGGGTCCATGTAATAGCAATAAAACACCTGGAAGAAAAGATAAGATGTACAGTAGATCACTGCAAAGTGGAGGTCATGACTACATGTCCGCCTCAAACAAAAATAGCAGTACAAAGATTTCTCAGAATAGCAAACTACAAGAGGAAACACAAACAAGTGCCTGATGTAGATGTTCAGGGAAGCAAGCTGCAAATTCTGCTGGACACAGATACCCCAAGTCACAGGATGCAAGTAGTAACTTGTATGAAACTGGTTTATGAATTGAGTTTTGAGAGAGACCTGAGAGAGCAGGAGTTATACCAATCTAATCAGGATGTGACAAACACATGTGTTGAGGAATGGCTAAGAGAGAATGGGCACGGAGAATATATGAAATTGGTGGGTCAGCAGAATGAAGAGATTGCAACATGCTGATGTGACAAAGTGACCAAGGACACTGTCCTTGGGCAAAGTGGTAAACGAGGGGAAAAAAGGAAGTGTTTCCTGTTTTGAAGAAGGAACACATGCTTGTTTTGAAGGAAGAACCACACAAGTGCATCCCGTAGAGCTACAGATAAGCAATTGCTGACAGTGGAATACATTAGCTGCTTGCTATAAAAGAACGCTACTGCTCCAATAAAGTTGTCACCTGCTTATAATCCATATTGGATTGGCTGCGGTGTCCATTTCTTTCCTTCTCCCAACACACATGCATCAAAATGTTGCATTGTCAAGATCCAGAAGCCACTTCATTCCAGAAAGATTTTAAAGCTCAGAAAGCAGTTTTGACAACAGGATTAGAAATGATGAGAAGGAAAATAAAAATGCAGGTGGAGGAAGATATCACATCTTTTTTTGCCCCAAAACCTCCTTTCAAATATTAGGCCATCTTCCTATGTGGTTTCTGACTAACTTCTTGCACAAACAGTGCTCTGTTCCAGTGAAGGACACAGGTGGCTTCTTCCATTTATTCCATCTATTTTCTGAACATATGATAAGGAATGAATCACAGAACTTTAGAGGTTGGATGGGACCTCCAGAGATCATTGAGTACAACCTACCCAGCCAGCAGAATCCAACAGTGATCCTTCTAGAGTCATAGAATTGTTTAGGTTGGAAGTGACCTCAAAGATCGTCCAGTTCCAACCCCTTGCCATAGGCAGGGACACCTCCCAGTAGAACAGGTTGCTCAAGGCCTCATCCAACCTGGCCTTGAACATCTCCAGGAAGGAAGCAGCCACAACCTCCCTGGGTAGCCTGTCCCAGTGTCTCACCAACCTCACTGGAAAGAGCTTCTTCCTAAGTTATTCCTAAGATATTCATTTCATTTTTCTTTGGGAGATGAATTTTTAGCTGAAAGCACTCCTGTCCTAGATATAAATGTTACTAAATGGGGATAATCAAAACCCCAATCAAACACACAGCTACCTGTATGAGAGATTACCACTATAAGAGATATAATTAGCACATGGAGTATAGAAAGAAATTTTGTAGCTGTAGAGACCTTCCCTGGAGAGTCTGGAGTGTTTGGAAGAAGTATAGTGGAGCATCAGCCAGAGCTTGATTATGAATACATCAGTGTGGTCAAAACAATGCCAACCAAAAAGCCTGTCTAGTTTAGATGAAATGCAGCTTGTAATTCCCAAACTATAAATTTGCCTTTGCAACAAAAACAAGGCTATTAGCAGAAAGTGTCCTGAACACCATACTCCTTCCACAACTTTCACTTTAAGAGGATGTTCACAGTTCCATATGGAAGTTAAGCTAATGGTGTGATTTCTAAGACTTAATCTAATGGAGTCAATGATTTCTAAGATTTACCCAGAAAAAATACACAGTCACATTTAAATATATGTATAGACATGAACATATACATGCAGGCAGTTTACATGCTGAGGACAAAACAAAGGGGAGAGACAAAGATCATAGATTAATTGGAGATGAGAAGGAAATCCATAGAGATTATTAGGTATATTCAACTGTCTCAATAGGTCTATCTAAAGCTTTCCCAGTAATCAACTCTCATAAACCCCTCAATTCATAAAGATTCAAGATCTGCAAATCCATTCCAGTGCCTATCTAGCTCTGTTGCTAGCAATTTTATCATCATAATGTATGTCTTTAAAGGACCATGGGGAGAAAGCTGCAAAGATCAGAAACCACTTTATGTTTCTCACCACACTGGACTACCATCTCACTACAAAGAGAGGACCTAATTAAAATTCCTTTTTCTTACACTGCTGTCTTAGAAATCATGATGGCAAACTGTAGACCTTCCTGAGCAGGAATCAGGAGGCAGAATTAACATAACCAATCCCTGGAGGTGTTTAAAAGTTGTTTAGATGTGGTGCTCAGTAATATGGCTTAGTGGTGAACTTGGTAGAGTAAGGTTAATGGTTGGAGCTGATGATCTCAAAGGTCTTTTCCAACCTGACTGACTCTACAATTCTATGATTATCTAGTAGAGATACTGAACATACTAGTAGGTCAAAAAGAATGTTTACTCCAGAACAAACTGGAAGGAAATTCGTTACAACCGAGTGAAAGAAACAGGAATTCTTCTCAAGTGCTACTTCCACTCTCATGGAATTTGTTAACAGAAAATACTGCAGCTAATAAAGCAATTGTGCACTTCACATTTCTGTCAGCAGATAACCAATGTATTAATCTTTAACAATGGGAAGACTTCAATGGGAATACCTTTAAACTGTGTCTGTGGAATACAACATTAATTCTAGTATTAGTAGCTCTTACTATGCTGAAGGTAAGTTGAGAAACAGTAAAAATGCTTGGCACACACTAAACAAATGCTACAGAATCAGACCCTGATCAGCACACCACATTGTTAAATTACATCCTAGGTTGCCCTTGCTACTCTTTTGCTCAACAGAGAACTGAAATAAAAGTTATACTAGCCATACCAAAAAAGTGACATTTCAGTCAAGATTGCCTGAAAGGTAGAAGTGGTTCAGGGTGTTTCTACAATGTCAACAAACTGGCACAAACACAAACATTGCCACAGAAAGCAGCCAGAAGCCTTTTCATAGTTGAACACATGACTGCGTAGGAAGAGGTAATATCTCTTCTGATTTCATGAGGAGAGAAATAGGAGGCAACATGTTGGCCATTTTGCCCAAGAAAAACTCAAAATAACATGTACTATATTAGGTTGAGAATTATTGGCCAACAAATGGTGCCCGATGGTAGCCGTTTTGATGTCTGAGTGAAAATCGTCAGGTACAGATGACAACCCAGGATATCTGAGGGACTATCTGAAGAACACTTCCTAGTAGCTTGGTAAAATTCAATACTGTGTTAAGAGTGATCATTCATTATTATTGTGTTGTTCAGCTGGGGAGGGAAGTCTAAGAGCTCTACTAACAGCAAAATGGAGCCAGGTACTGCATTATGCTACAGATCTCATTACTCTATGTTAATCCTTTATGACTCCATATACCAGATGATGCAGACCTCAGCTGATTTCTTTGGCTCTGAGTGATCGCTGAGCAACCTCAAACCTCAACCCACAGCCTTTCCAAAGATTCACTATCATCCAAATGGGCTTCAGATGGAGTGAGAATCAGCTTATAATTTTTCCAGTGAAATATATTCCACTTTGCTGCTTCAGCATTTAACAGGAGCAGAGGAGATGATTGGGGAAAAGAAGAATCTTTTAACAGAAAACAATTGCTTCCAGTCATTCAAATGTAAGATCACATAATACTACCTGTGGGCTGATAGTATAAGAAGCCTAAGAATACAATTTTTGATATAAAACCCTTGCAAAGAGTGTTGTTACACCTTCTTTGTCAACTACCCAGTACCACAGCAATGATAATACTAATAATATAATTTCACAAGATAAGTGGAAGTAGAGCTGGTAAGATTGACACAATTTGCAGGACTGACAAAAATGAAATTTGTGTCATGTTCCAGCAAAGGAAGTGCATCTCAGAGGCCAATTGCATTTTTCTTCATGTGAAATCTCCTAGCGAAGAGCACTGCCAGAGAGAGGATGGAAGGTCACTAAAGCAATGATGCCATTAGTTGCAGGCTACAAAGTATCACTTTCAGGTATCTGAGCTTTAATTTTATGACCTAGTTTTCCATGGAACCAGAATGTTTCCCTCAAAATGTGACGTTCCCTTTGTAACCAGAGACACTAGAAAAACACAAGTCCTGATTTCCATCACTACAGAGGTTCAGGATAATGGAAAAAGTCGAGGGTTGGATGTGCAGCACATGGAGCACTTCCACTATGCTACACTTTGAATGTGGTTTCTGCACAGCCAAAACTACTGTCCTTGATAACACATTTTAGATGCTGTTACTAGAAAAGAAGAAGATTGAACAACAGCACTGATAGTGGGTGGTCTAAGTAGTCTTTAGACAACAATGGTCAGTCAAAGCAGCATGCAGAAAAGCAGTGGCTAATGGCCTATGTCAAACATTAGTATATGATTTGCCTATTTGAAAGAGATGAGAAATGGCCTGAAGTGGTAAGAACAGATGCAATCTCCTGACAGGAATCAACAAAGCCAGTAGCAGAATAAGAGGAACAGGGTGAAAAGAGAGTCTGTGAGCACAGGGGAAAGCTGAACCTGTACTCCAGGGGAAAAAAAAGAGAAACCGCTTACCTGAGTAATAGAGGGAGAGAATGTGTTTCCTTCAACTGGCTGCACTAACTTCTTCCCACACTACTCAACATTCAACTGCAGCTGCTTTCTAGTACCTGGGCTTATCAGCAGAGCAAACAACAAGCAGGAACTCTGAAATCAGCTTCAGGTGGTTTCATAGAATCACAGAATGTCAGGGGCTGGAAGGAACCTTGAAAGCTCATCCAGTCAAACTCCCCTGTCAGAGAGGGATCACCTATACCAGATCACATAGGAACGCATCCAGGTGGGTTTTGAATATCTCCAGAGAGGGAGACTACACAACTCCCCAGGGCAGCCTGTTCCAGTGTAAATTCTCTCTACTGTCTCCCTGAAGAATGAAGGTACATGATGTACTGCGCCAATCCTAGTGAATGAGATTCATCTGCCACTAAAGAAAGGTCTAGAAATAGATAACATGGAATCAGAGGAATGTATGTTTAGAATAAAGTAGATGTGTTCTTTTTACGGAGATGAATTTAGTCATCTGCTGAGGAATCCAGAGCTACACTGACCAGACAAATGTGAATTTATTTGTAGTCTTCCTGCTTACACACCCAAGCCCACTTGGATCAACAACAAGGCCTCCTCAGGCAGGAACACTGGAAACATATGCTTTTGTTCAAGTCTAAGCCCACACATGGGATCTTAAAAAAAACTTCCAAAAAGATAAAAGGCCTCAGCTTTAAATATCTTCCCTTCTCACAACTTCAGTGTTATGCTTGTTCATCCTTTCTTATTATTCATTTAGCAGATACCCACAAAGCCCACAGGCAGTGTCTCTTTCCCTCCATCATGCCAGTCCACAGCAACAGCAGATTGCTGTCCTCTATCAGCTTTTGTGACAGATGTCTGTGTGGTGGTTCTAAAGATTCCAGCCCAGCAGATGACTTAGATTTCAACACACAGAGTCTTCATTTCAGCTGTAAACTTTGCTGTGAATCAGTGAAAACTTCCACGCAGATTTGTACTAAATGTATGCAAAGGCTGCAGCTCCAAAGTCAGGAATGGAAAGAGAAAAGTTGTCTATGCAGAAATAACTTCAGACTTTGGTATGACAAAGGGAATGCTAATTAATGAGAATACACCAGATGAGTGGATTTGTGGTTTAGTTTCTTTCTGGTCAGATGAAAAATGTCCAACATAGAAACCATATGCATATAGGACTTCTGATTCTGTGACAAAGGGTGGTGGAAAACAGGCAAAAAAGAACAAAGATGGATACAATAAAACAGTGTTGCAATGATAGCGCCCGAGAGCTTTTCATCCCATCTCTGTATTTGCATTCGAGGGAAGCAAATTGCTTGAAGCAGACTCTTCCCAAGCAGTCAGGCACTGCCTGTTCCTTGTCCCCCAGGTCCTGAGAGCTCCAAATGACAGAAAAAGTCTATACCAATCTTCCTTGAGAAGAAAGGGGTGGAAACAAGGCAGTGAATGTATCAAAAACTGGTGAACAGCATGAAACAAAGTTGATCCCAGGCATCTTAGATCATCTATCTCAAATGAGTAGGTACTTCTGATAACTGCTCTGCCTCTGTATCCTATCCATGCAAGGATAACTTTTTTATTCCTTGCAGGGGTCCTCCCCTAAAATAATTAATTAACACTTCTGAAATGCTCCCAGGGTATAGCAATGAGCAAAACAAAAAAAAAAAACCCATGAGGAGATTAACAATTCTGTCCTCAAAGCAGGATTTGAATAGGGCACAGTAAATACAGGACAGGGCTGTACAATGAACGCTGAAGCTAAAACAAAACACTGAATAGCTGCTTGTTATGTGAAAGTTTTCCATTTGGAGAACGCACTGAGGCAGGGGTCTAGCTGCGAGAACAGCATGAGTCCCGGTGATTAAAGACCATGTCACAATGCACATACTCAAGGGGACTGAACTGACACTGAACACCCTGCCCAAGTTCACTCATTAAAGCTGTTTTAAAGAGGGCATTTGCTTTTTGGGAAAAGTGCTGGATGTCCACACAAAATCTGTCCACCAATCAAGCTGTTATGCTGCTCTCTCTTGTCTCTAAGGTTTCATACTATCCCAGAGATAGGGCCTGTTTGATTGCCATAGACCTGAGCTTGTCAGTGCTGAACACTTGATACTGAGACTAAAACATTTAAGCATCTGCATACCCATAAGCCCAAACACAACACTGCTGGATTCAGTCAGCTTGTTCACATTTAAATCTAGCTGTGTATGAAGGCTTTATTAGTTGGAGTCCCTATTACAAGGGGGATATGGATGTGCTGGAAGGTGTCCATAGAAGGACCATGAGAATGATCAGAGGGCTGGAGCACCTCTGCTATGAGGAGAGACTGAGTGTTGTGGTAGGCCTGATAGGCCCAAAATAGGCTTGTACATGTCCTGCCTTGCCTAGCATGTTTTTCTGCTCCACCAGAGAGGCAAGCATGGGAAAAAGACACAAAAGAACCTGTAGCCACTGAGTCTGGCCTGCCCAGCGTCCTGTGGTGTAAGGTACACACACTTAGCTTGTGCCTGCCTAGTGCAAGGCCTCTGCTTTTCCCAAACTAGGGAAACATGAGCCTGTGGCTTTGCCTAATATGGTCTGGTTTGGCTAACTGCTATCCTGATTGGCTATTCTTGTGTCCAAAGGGCAATTAATCTTGGCCCACATTGATAAAAGGAGATAGGCAGGTGAACAACCTGCTTTTGCTTCCCCATTTTGCTCCCCTGCTCTCTCTGCTGTGCCCAGCCCTGCTGCTATTGCACACTGCCTTATTGCTTGCCTGCTAAAGTCTACTGCTGCGAGTTACCAGGAGCAGACCCTGGATGCCTGCACACAATCGGCCTACGTGGCTACCATGACATCGTGCTGAGACTGCACCACATCTGCCTCTGTACCTGAAAGTCCTGCCTAGAATTCCTGGACATATACATAGATTATGCAGAAGAAGCCAGGAGACAAGGTCAGACATTGTCTGTGTCCTTTCCTCAGGAGCCAGGAAAATTCACGTCTCAATGTCCAACAAGAAAGAGTCCCCTGAAAGCATTTGGGCTCTGTCTGGACTGTGGCTATCCCCCCGTGAGTGGGTAAGAATAATCTGTGAGTAAATGCTTAAATGCCTCTTTGTAATTCCCTACTGCCTTCTGCCACAGAGCAGAAAGAGCTCCTTGAGCCCATCTACTGGGCAAACTGCGTATTGACCACAAGCAGCATTTGACCATGGGAGTCTTCTCTTCCAGTTTAACAAAATGTTTATGTATTTTGCTGGTTATTTTTAGATCTAGATATTATCCATAGAATTTTTCCATGACCATGTGAGAACCAAAATATTATTAAAATTAGTGGACAGGGGTGGCGAGAGTTTTGAGTATCAAAATTAATAAACAATATTAATTTTGGAACATATCATCTCAAATCAATTAATTTCCCCTCCCCAACACTGAGGGAGTTGGGGCTATTCAGTCTGGAGAGGAGAAGGCTCTGAGGTGACCTTATTGTGACCTTTCAGTATCTTACAGGGGCCTACAAGAAATCTGGGGAGAGACTTTTTAGGATGTCAGGTAGTGTAAGGACTAGGGGGAATGGAACAAAGCTGGAAAATGGTAGATTCAGACTGGATGAAGAAGTTCTTCTGTTGTGAGAGCCTGGAATGAGCTGTCCAGAGAGGTGTCGGAAGCCCCATCCAGGGAAGTGTTTAAGGGCAGGCTGGCTGAGGCTCTAGACAGCCTGATGTAGTGTGAAGTGTCCCTGCCCATGACAGGGGAGTTGGAACTAGATGATCCTTGTGGTCCCTTCCAACCCTGACCGATTCTATGATTCCACAGGCCATAGGCTTTCATTCTCCAAACAACACTCTACGTGAAGTATGTTTTCATTCCCAAGCAGAATGGACCCACAGTTCAGCTGTTGAAGCAGCTCACATGAACATCATTTGATGAACTTCAGACAAAAATCAGTTCAGTTTGTTTAAACAATACATTCATATTCTGAAATAATTGTGGTCCAGCATCTATACATATCACCTAGGGGGGGAGATGAGAAGGCAGTGGTGTTTGGCATGTGGGTAGGGAAAGCTACTTGAGAACAGAAATATCTTCAGCCAACAGCACATGATCTAGGACAGCAAATCTGTAACTGCGGTCTCATCTGCAAGACTGACAGCACTCAAATCACCTGAAAATATCCCCTCAGCTCACATAAGCCAACACAATGACAGTGACTTATCACGAGGGGTGATTATTTCAACATCAGTGACACGGAGATCCAAAGCTTCCTACCATTCTCTGATTTCTTGCCCTATCCACTCCCTCCCTAAAGTTGATATGCTCATTATGGAATTTGAAACACTTCAAAACTAAAAGAATAAACCACAATTTGTACTTTCCAGAAGAATAGAGAATCACAGATGCTTTGGATTAATTTTACATAGCAACTACAGCAAACACTCAGCCTTGGACCAATGTGTAGCTATGGCATTGTGTGTGTGCCTCATACACACTTCACTCATGTGTCAGTCACTCTCCTTCCTCCAGAATGACCTTTTTTCAAAAGAAACATCTTATCTCCCATACTGCGGCAGCAGAAGAAAAATCCTCCTATGCAGCAATATTTGAAGTGTGATTTTATGCTCTTATGGCAGCTATTTTTCCTTAAGTGATTTGAAGGAATGAATACATCTAAATGGCCTGCACTGAGCCATTCGGCAATGGCAACATGAAGCTGAACTGCTGCTTTGAACCATCCAATCTCTTCTAGACAGCTTCTCACAGCAGATCTTGTCTAGAATGGGAGGGATGATGGTGGGGGTTTTATTACATTATTGTGCAGGGAACTTCATTTTGCATTTTATTTCCTTGCATTTCGTATTCCTCAATGCAGAGAGACTTTGGGTGAGGAGAGGCTAGCAGGGCAGGTGTGTTCAAATGCATAATCCATGATCTGTTGCAGCCTGACAACAGCCCTCCTGTAAGTGGTTCACCTATGCCTGCAGCCAACCATCTATCATCTGTTACTCTAAAAGTTACACTCTACACCTGGAGAGTAGTTAAAATCTTTAGCAGCCTGAAGTGATTCAAAGCAGGTTTCTACGCTGGTAGTCTGTCAGAAGGGGTGGATGTTGTTATGGAGGGAGAATTAATTAAGGAAAGATGATATTTTTCCAAAATTAATATTGTTTAATTTTGATATTCACAACTCTTGTCACCCCTGACCACTAATTTTAATAATAATGGGTTCTTCACATGGTCACAGAAACTTTATACAGATAATAACCTAGTATCTAGAAATAACCAGCAAAAATATAAACACTAACTGATCTGGAAGAGTTGAAATACCATTTAGGAATATATTTTTTTTTTTGTTTAAACTACCAGCTTTCAATCAGTAACACTTGCCCACTAGATGGACTCAAGGAGTTCTTTTCTGCTTGTGGCAGAAGGCTATAGTGAATTACAAGAGGCTATAAATATTTACTCACAAAATTACTATTTTCCGATTAGTGAGGCTAGCTACAACTTCAGACAGTACCCAAAGACTTTCAGGAAATACTGTCTTGTCAGCTGCTGAGACTTGATTCTTCCCAGGCTTCTGAGGAAAGAGGGCAGACAATCTCTGACCTGGTCCGTTGGACAATCTGTGTATCCAGGACTTCCCATCTTGGCAGGAGATTTTCAGATGTAGGCAGGATGTCTTGCGATGTGCAGACTCAGAACGATATCACGCTGGCTATGTAGGCTGATTATGTGCAGGCATTTAGAGCCTGTTCCTGGCAAACTAGAGGCAATCAGTCTCCAAGCAATTCAGGATGCACAGAGGCAGTATGCAATAGCAGCAGGCAACAGCATGCATGAAAACAACAGCAGAGCAGGTTGTGTTTACCTGATGTATCCCCTTATATCAATGTAGCAGAGACTAATGGGCCTTTGGACACAGAATAGCCAATCAGAATGGCAGTTATTCAAGCTTGACCATACTAGGTGAAGCCATAGGCTTGCTTTACCCAAATTTGGGAAAAGCATAGACCTTGCACAAGGCAGGCACAAGCTAAGTGTGTGTACCTTGTTTACCACAGGAGCAAAGCAAGTCTGGGCAGGCCAGAGTCCTTAGACTCAGTGGCTCTAGGTTCTTTATCCTCTTTCCTGCGGTTACTTCTCCCCAGAACAGTAGAAGGGAGAGCAGGAAAATGTGCCTGGTCAATCCAGTACATATACAAGCCTATTTTGGGCTATGAAGCCTACCACAACATGTGTGTGTATGTGTATGCTTTTTTTACCTCAAGTACATAATAAAACCATTTACTGTTAGAGCAGGGTGGCACAGGTACAGTCCCATACCCTCCCTCTCTCTGTGACAACTGTCTTCTTTTTCCCTGTTGTCCCAGCACTTCAGATATGGCCTGTTCACACAAATATTACTGGCATCAGAGGGACTAAGAATATGGCATGGCTTGAAAAAGACAAACAACAATCCCATATACTGCACTGTATTGCCAAGGGTCTATCAGAAAGGTTGGTTTTGACTAGGACACAATAAAAATCAGACATGGTGGTCTTTTGGTGAGCACTGAGAAATGAAGCTCTATAGAGCCACCTGAACTGTGCTGGTAGTTTAAACAAAACAAAACAAATATTCCTAAACGGCATTTTAAAAATTAATTAATTAATTAATGAACTGCGAAACTGAATTGTTACAACCATGTTGGAAAGGCTTCTTTTTCTTTCCCCTCAGAAGGGAATGAACTTGAACCAGTTTGTCTCAGGTGGTAGACAGAGGTGGAAATAAAAAGAGATTTTTTTTTTTTCATTCTAGCCACCACAACAGATAAATTCACTCTTCACACATTGGGCAGCTGTAAGCTACCAGAATTTTCAAAGCTTCCCAGGAATGGGGTAAATCCAAAATTTTAATTGTTATTCTCTCCCCAGTATTAGCTTTATTTTACTGACAGCGACATTTAGTAGTGTCAGAGTTATTTTCTTTACTAGCTAGAAGCATTCTCCTACACCCAACCTTCTTGTAATTTTTAAGAACCAGTTTATTCTTGAGAAATAATCTTTCTTGTCAGTCAAAGCAGCCTGCATGCTCTCTCCATCATTCATAAGGAAAATTATCTTGCTATCTAGGGTAAGAAACAGAGGATAGACTGTAAAGACCCGTTCTGTACTGTCCGTCATCACCACTGTAATACAGCAAGGCTCAGAAGCCTTGGCCATGGGCACGATGTTAGGTGCTGCACAAACAGAATAGAAAGACAAATTCTGTGCCAATCAAGTAGCAGTATTTTCCATGCAGTTGGATTCCACTCCATCTGTAAGCCTTATCTATTAACCTATCTTGTACCTAAACCCCCTTCTGCACAGATAGTAATACTAGCTGGAAGACTAAAAAAAAATATCCAATTAAGATGTATTGTTAGAATCAGGAGTTAAATTAAAGGGGCTCTTATCCTATACAAGATGTAGCCAGGGGTAAGGATTCTCTTTCTTTATTAGCAAGGCAAACCAGGTACTTTTTCACACTAACAAAAAGAAGGGGAAAAAATCAGCAAAACTTATGGGAATTAAAGGTCTAAATGCCACCTCTGTAATGGGAAGTAAAAGGAAAGGACAAATACCAGGAATTCCATACAGAAAAAAAAGTCTCCTCCTATTTTTCTGGCAGTGATTTTTTCCCTACCCATCTCTGTCTTTGTTCAGCAGTTTTTCTTAGGTGCCACGTTCAATAATCCTTCTGTACTTTGATGTCAAACATTCAATAGCTGTCTGCCTCCCTCCCACTCCTCCATATTCTTTGCAATCCATCTCCTCTGATTAGCTAAAATTTCACCTTGAAGAACACCTCTGCTTCTCTGAGTGAGCGTGAGAGTGTATGAGAGTGTGCACGAGTGTTTATATAATATTTGCAAATATTATCCCCCTCCTGCTCTGCATGCTACATAGCAACCCCTGCCAGAGCTCTGGATTAAACATCAATGCTTTTCAGTAATTCAATTTTGGGGGCCTGCTGTTTTGAATCCAGCTCAAGACATCAGCGAGAGGAGCTCGATTGAATTTAAGCCCTGCTTTCAGAATTATTCTGTATTTAATCTGAGCTGAACTTCATTTCACTTGCTCTGTCCACTCTGATGCTTCCTGTGACAAAAGGCACAAATGTTCCCTGGTCTCATGTGGTGGGGATGGCATTGGTTTGCTTCTCTCTTATTTTAGTTTGCCACTGGTTGAATCCACATCAGAGTCACTGACATCTTGCACAACCTCACAGTGTGACTGAGTCAGTACCTCAGCAAATGGCTGTCCTGGCATCTCCTTTGCCCACTCACCGGATTGTTGTACATCTCAATGACGAGCTGTTTCACTCCATGCAGTGTGGGATGAGCCCAAGGAGATGGATTTGCCCAGTGCCGGTTTAAATCAAACCCCATCAGGGAGCACCTGCACACACAGAAGAACAACACATGCACAAAAATTAGAAATGAGCTCCAGCCTCTTGTCGTTTCAGCTGCAGAATTGCAGAATCACAAAACACAGCCTTTTGGAAGAGACCTCCAAGATCATCCAGTCCAACCTGCAAACCAGCACTTAAGGGTCAACACTAAGCCATGCTCCTAAGCACCAGGCCCACGCATTGCTTGAACACCTCCAGCACTGCCCTGGGCAGATCATTCCAATGTTTGATAACCCTTTCAGTGAAGAAATATTTCCTAGTACCCAGCCTAAACCTCACTGCCCTTCTCTGGACACGCTCCAGCACCTCCATGTCCTCCCTGTAGTGAGGGGAGCAGAACTGAACACAATACCCAAGGTGTGGCCTCACCAGTGCTGAGTACAGGCCGATGACCACCATCCTGTTCCTGCTGCCCACAGTGTTTCTAATACAAGCCAGGATGCCACTGGCTTCCTTGGCCACCTGGGCACACTGCTGGCTCAGATTCATTCAACTGACAACCAACACCCCCAGATCCCTCTCCAAGTTGCAGATTTCTGACCACACATCCCCAAGCCTGTAGCTTACCATGGGGTTGTTGTGACTCATGTGGAGGACCAGGCATGTAGACCTGTTGGACTTCATACAATAAGCCTTGGCCCATTACTCTAACCTGTCCAGATCCTGTTGTAAAGTTTCCCTGCCTTGTAGCAGCCAATGTATTTAAACAAGCTATCCTCATGACAAAAATTAAGCAATGAGCACCTAAAGACAAGGAAATCCTGCAGCAAAGGTCACCTTCAGAAATAATGTGGCCAGCAGGGTATGCACTGAACATCTCTGATCATTCAGCTTTCTTCCCCTCCACAACACTTGTACTCACTCTCTCACTGTCTTTCGCCAGCTTGCCATACTGCCACTGCAAGAGCCTGATAGGCCTTTGAGGTTTTCCTTCGCTTCAGTGATCTTGTTGGGGGTCTCTAGATACAAGGATGATTCATAAACTGCATCATCAGGCTTTTACTTTGCCCTCAGTCAGGTCTTGACTCAACAAAGCTGGTAAGAAATCAATGGCCATCAAGGATGTGCTTAAGGGATTTAAAGCATGAATGTAATTGTTCCACTAACCCAGGGCCTCAGTCACTTCCCATCCTGCAATTGTCTACACAAAAATTAGTAAGCCAAGACACCAAGTTAAAATGCTTACTGGCCACCAGCTTTTGTGGGTGTTGAAGCATTTATGTCACCTTGGCTTCTTCTACCTGCCCTGACTCATATCCGTCTCAATACAGCATCTTGTGTTTGATTCTGCTGCTCATATTCCCACAAAGTAAGAAACATTGAATCTCAACAGGCAAATGGAGTAAACACTGAAGAAATTTAAAAAGATGGAAACAGCAGAAATAGAAGGGGCAAATCATGTTCCTTGCTCATTGCAGAGGTCACCTGGACAATCTGTGACTATTGATACAAGCAGGAAAAGAAGCATTTTCTATCATGTTAAGCTGAGCTCGGGACCAGTAGACCTTTGATAGATCTTGACCAGAAAAGACTATGAAAGTCTGCACAAAAGAAAGAAAGCCCAAGTAGAGATGCAACTTCTTCTGTATTTAAAACATAAATAAACAAGAAACATCACAAAAAAATAATTAAAAAAAAAAAGTCAACCTTATAGAGTCATAGAATCAACCAGATTGGAAGAGACCTCCAAGATCATCCAGTCCGACCTAGCACCCAGCCCTATCCAATCAACTAGACCATGGCACTAAGTGCCTCAGCCAGTCTTTTCTTGAACACCTTCAGGGATGGTGACTCCACCACCTCCCTGGGCAGCCCATTCCAACCTTGCTGAAAAGCTTTAAAGCTTCTTGGGAAAAGAAGAGTCTCCATTGATCCTTGGTCTATTTTGAGAATGTCTGTTAAGCCTTGACGGTTTAAACATACCACAAAGAATACAGCAGTTTAGAGCAAGGTCTAAACCACCTCCTCTGCCAACACAAAAGTGAGGGGAAGAGTAACACATCAAATTCGGGGCTGTGATAAAGAGATAAGAGTTTACTGTAACATAAGAGATCATAAATGCAATGTGTAATTACCTTAGCCAATAATCTAATTAATCTAATAATACAATACACGATTAGCTTAGCTTAGCCTATTTGCAAAAGAAGCAGAGTGAAATACACAGGGTGGGGGGAAACTCAAGCAGCACAAAACAGAAAGCCAAAGCTGCCCAGGGAGGTTGTGGAGTCTCCCTCTCTGGAAACATTCAAGAATCATCTGGGTGCATTTCAGTGTGATCTGCTCTAGGTGATCCTGCTCTGGCAGTGAGGCTGAGCCAGATGATCTTTTGAGGTCCCTTCCAGCCCCTGACATTCTATGATTCTATGAAGCTAAAAGATTAAATTCATGTCCAAAAAAAACCAAGAAATACATATATTTTCCTACAAACCCCAAAGTATGAAATTAATGGGACACTGTTCTGGAAAATTTCTAAACGAGCAACTCAGTAGGCAGGAATTCTGCCATTGTTCTTGGCTTTAGAGTGTCCAACTATCAGGCTGCCTGGAAGTTCAATCACCCAGCTGCCAGCCTCACAACTCTTACCATTGCTGACTGTGTACAGATGAGCTGGATGTCTTGCTATGTGCCGTGATTAAAATTTGGTCTCAGTCTTTTAAAATCAATTGTGCTGGTTTGAGGCTAATTGAAATGTTTTAATGAGAGAAATTAGATCATTGGCTGTGAAAAGAACATAATAGTGATGCCTACATTACCCATTGGTTTTGCTTAGGGATATAAAAGCAAGAAACAATAACAAAGATAGTCCATCTCTGTCTGCTGCTGCATTAACTATCTCTGCCTGAACCTACATAACTCAAACTAATCATTCTTCTAATACCTCTTGCAGACCTTTTGCAGCTCTCTCTGCACATAAGAGGGATTCTGAGATAAGGAAACAGAATGGAAAGAAGATGGGATTTGGTTTGAAAGCCCTCCTGCATGGCTATGCTGGTCAGAAGAAGTTTTGTACCTCTGTATTACTTTTAACTTGCATATTACTATGAATAGTTGTAAATATCTGTATGTAGTATATATATATATATGCATGAAAATTGTGCCAAGCTATAAATACAGCTTCATTCCTTAACTTCCATCTGGCTGAGTTAGTCTGGTGAATTCCTAGGGAGGAGGGACAGGTAACACCCAAACCTGCACATCAATCAATGCTGAATCTTCAAATGTGAAGTTCTTTGCTGGATACTGGATTTCTTTAAGAGTTTGATCCTGTCCAGTGTGGATCAATTGAAGTTGTGCCAGGGATGGTACAAGCTGGATATTAGGAAGAAGTTCTTCACAGAGAGAGTGATTTGTCATTGGAATGGGCTGCCCAGGGAGGTGGTGGAGTCACCATCCCTGGAGGTGTTCAAGAAAAGACTGGCTGAGGCACTTAGTGCCATGGTCTAGTTGATTGGACAGGGCTGTGTGATAGGTCGGACTGGATGATCTTGGAGGTCTCTTCCAACCTGGTTGATTCTATGATATATGGCTGCATCTTGAGTACTGTGCACAGTTTTGACTCCTACTGTTGCAGGAAGGATGTGGACAGGTTGTAAAGGGTCCAGTGAAGGGCCACAAGAATGATCAGAGGACTGAAAGACCTGTTGTATGGGGGAAGATTGAGAGAACTGGATTTGTTCAGCCTTAAAAGGCAAGTGTTTAGGGGAAACCTCATAACCATGTACAACAATGTGACAGGCACTATCATGAGGAGGAAGACTTCCTTTTTACTAATAGTCACATGGTAAAGACAAGGAGTAGTGGGGACAAATTGCTATTGGGGAAGTTCAGTCCGGGTGCAGAAAAAAAAAGTCACCAAACTATTAGACATTGGAATAAACTCCCAGGGGAGGTGGTGGATTCCCTTACATTAGACAGTTTCAAGGCCCAGCTTGACAAAGTGCTGAGCCATCTCATTCAAACTATATTCTTACCCTGAAAGGTTGGACTGGATGATCCTTGAGGTCCCTTCCAACCTGATATTCTATGAAACCTTGCCTTGGTGATCACTTGTCTACTCGTTTAGAGAACAGACAGATTTCTTCTCTGGAAGCTCCAACTGCTACAGTTCTATAGACAACTCTGAAAATTGTCTTCATTCCATTATAAAGCAAAACAGAATGCATCAAGTTTCACTTTTTCTTTCTTTTCTTTTTTGTTGTTTTGTCTTATGTCAACTCTCTCAGTCCTCCAAAATCCTATTCTCAGTCCTCCAAAATCCTATCTTCTCTTTAACTCACAGATAATAACATGAAATCAGAAGTGCTTCTAGAGACAGAAGTGGAATTACACTGGGATAAAGTCAGTGTAAGGACAGAATCACAGGAATTTATTTAACAAATGCAGAAGCTGGGGTGATTATTATGAGTCTTACTGCATTTTGGCATAGTTCCCAAGAAAACAACATGTTCACTCTTCAGGATAACTTTCTTAAGAGATTAGAACCTGAAATCTTATCCTTTTATACAGCTAACATGTCCCATTTACATTTTGGGTTAGGAATATTTAAAGCTAATAACACTGCAGAAAACAAGTATATTTTGATTCCATTATGCTCATCTCCAAAGCACACTGAAGAGGCCAAAATACAGAGCATCAAAAGCAGATTTTAAATTCAAACATGAATTGTGAAGATATTACATTTGGAGGCTGGGGTTTGTTTTTTTTTTTAGATACATTTATATGAGTTATCCATATAGGAAAGAGAATCAAGCAATAGCTAATTTCTATATAGATACTAAGGCATTGTGGTTTGCAATATTTGAATTTGCCATGAATTCCTGGCTAGTGGTGGGTCTCAGTTCATTCTGAGCAACAAGAACAGTTGAAAGTAGTTGTCTTTACTTCAGAAAGCTTGATAAACAGAAGAAAGAAACGCTTGACAAACAAGCTATTCATTTGGGAAGTTCCTCTGAGCTCTATTTAATAGGAACCCAAATTAATTTTCAAATATCATTTAGCTAGTCTTTGATGTGGTATATCACATCTTTATCAATGTAACAACAATTAATTAAATTTCTGATGTAGGCATTACTATTTCTTTCCAGTCTGGGAACACTGTAAAATTTTCTTTCTCCCTCCCTGGTTTTAGGTCTTTTTTTTTTTCCTTCCCTTTCGCCTAAAGATAAATTTCTATCCCCCACATTCTCTCTTTATTCATCTGCTGCAAACGTGTGGTCTCTCTAAGGAAACATCAAGTTGTGTTCCTTCATACTTCAGATTTGATTATTGACTCAATTACACATAGAACTGTCTCCCAAAGCTCACGTATATCAGGACATGACCAAAACATACGGCAAGAGTCTCCCATATACCTATTACAGATCCTGCAATTATTATATTCTCTTGCTCCCAGATGATGTGATGTCCCTTGTGGCTAATAGCTCCAATGCAAGAACTTGAATAGGATAACTTAAACATTGCATCTTGCACTGCTTTTTAATCCCCCCTACTAATCTTATACCAGTTCGTTTCTAGTACACACTGCTTGCTGCTTCCAGTGCTTAACTGTTTACCTGCTGCTTCAAGCAATGGGAAGACAAAGTAGAAATATAAGTATACTCTGGAAATAGCACCTCTACAATGGGAAACATCTGTGCTACAGTGTGATAGTTTGGGTGTTCCCTGCCCCCCCACACTTCAGAAATCACCCAGACTAGACTCAGCCAGCTCTGGAAATATGAATGAAGCTTATTATTTACAGCTGGCACAATATACAAGCAGCTATTTACAGTATATACAGTTATAGACATAAATAGACAAGGTAAAAAGGTAATACAGAAACACAACTCCCCTCCCAGAAACCTGAGTCCCCAGGAGGGGCTCTCAACCACCCCTTCACCTTCCCCTTACCCCTCTCAACCTTACCCCAGTCCCAAGGAAGAATAGAGGTTTGGCCAGCGGGTTAGGAAGCAAAGTGGATTAGTACAAAATGGAGGGTGAGGTTAGAGAGATGCAGCTCAGCCAGCAGCCCAAGTGAGAGTTGTGCCAGGTGTGTTATCTGTGTTTTGACTTATGTTTTTATACATCTCAGTAAGCCTATGAGGGAAGTAGACATCACCATTGTTTTCATTTTACAGCCTGTAATCTAGTTCTTCTCACAAAAATATTCTAGCCTGCTTCAAACTAGCACATACAGTATAATACTTCACCTGTCAATACCTGAGACTAAAGCTGTAAGACTTGTCCTTGGCTTTGTCATATGTTCCCCAGATTTAAAAAGGGGCCTCCAAATCTGTCTTGTACAGATTAGGGTTATTTTGTGAGTAAATAGACTAATGTGTTCTGGACAAAATGAACAACTAGAAAATGCCCTAAATTACATAAAATAACTGTTCAAAGATGAACTTTGAAAGAGGATATGAAGGAGAGAAAAACAGAAAACAAGGAATAACAAAAACAGATCTAAATTAGTGGGAGATTAGAGCAGGTAACTTTTCCAGAGTAAGGGCACTGGAGAATATTCCATTCCATGAGGTTCAGTGACCATGCTCATGGAAGCTCTTACAAATGTGGCACGTAATATAGACACAGAGCCATATGAGAATGATATGCTGGCACAGACTGTCATAGATGTAATGGGTCAATGGAAAGCTTAACCTGCCTGCTCCCCCAACACAGAAGTGAAGGAAAAATAGCACACAAAAACTCAGGGTTGAGACAAGAAAAAAAAAAGAAAATAATAGAATTCACCAAGCAAAAGCAAAGTGAAGACCTCCAGGAGACCATGTAGTAGCCTTCCAGTATGTGAAGGGGGGCTACAGGAAAACTAGGGAGGGATTATTTACAAGGTCTCATGATGACAGGATGAGTGGTAATGGGTTTAAACTGACAGAGGGGAGAGTTAAGCTAGGTGTCAAGAAGAAGTTCTTTCCAGTGAGGGTGATGAGACTCTGGAACAGGTTGCCCAGGGAAGGTGTGGATGTTCCCTCCCTGGAGGTGTTTAAGGTCAGGTTGAATGAAGCCTTGAGCAACCTGTTCTAGTGGAAGGTGCCTATGGTAAGGAGATGGAACTAGATGATCTTTGAGGTCACTTCCAATCTAAACCGTTCTATGATCCTAGGAACATCAGATAATCATAGTACAAAATGCATGATTATCTCAGCCTATTTGCAGAGAAAAGCACAGTGCAAAGCAGAAGGCAGCGAGCCAAAAGCCTAAGCCAGAAAACTATTCCCCCATCCCTCCTTGTCCTGCCACCATCACAGAGGTAGAGCAAAACCCCAAAACCAAAAGCAGCAACCAGAACAGGAAGCCTCCCATGTTGTAATCTGAACTTCAAGCTCCATAATACTTTGCTCAAGCCAGTACTTTCATTTTTGAAGCTGGCATGGCTGCAGTGTGGTATGAGTAACAGCAGCAGATTCAACTCAACCTATGACAACAGGTTAGAAAAAAATCAACCCTGTAGCCAGAAGTTGGTGAGCTTGCTATAACAAGCAAAATAGCAAAATGCTGCTACTTCCTGATTGTGATCCTCATTCATACTGTGAAAACCGAGACTGTGCGTTGCACAGATATTGCCACCACAAAGTGACGTGTGTGCAATTTAAAATCCCTAAACTGCTAATAACTGACTGAAATTTGGATTCTGTTTCTTAGGGTTTGCTAGGTGTACAGAACACATACAGTGTTTCTGCTTTGGGACATTTAAAATCAGGTTCTGTGATTAAATTCTAATTCAACAAGTATGCGATTCACAAATGTTCTCCAGCCTTTTCCTAAAATTCTGCTTTATTTAAGTAGAAAAATTTATTACAGTGTTTATCAATTTACATAAACACAGTGCAAATTCAGTCAAAGCAAATGAGTTTCAAAATTGAAATGGAAACTGAAACATTCTGCAGTATTCATCCCTCCCTACTTGGGAGGCAGCCAGATCTCAAGAGGTTCCTAGCTCAACTCAGTAAAAGCAAAGACATTCAGATCAACATTCAGCTTGTTGGGCACCCAGCTGGACAGGACCTCCTTGCCTCCAGGGGCTCAACTCATCACTGGTTTTAAGGGTTTCTTATGCATCTGTTTTAATGAAAACATCCTTGCCTCTTTCTAGAACTGAGAAGGGTTTAGTACCAAGGCATATGCTGAGTTTATTCTTAGGTCTGTTTCCTATCCTTTCAGGTTGAGCCTCTTTTTCTCTGGAATCTCCCAGTTAGAGAAACCTGCAGGATCTCTGCCTTCTTTTCATTTGAATTCATTTTTCCTACTGTGTGAGCCTGAGTCTCTCACTAACAGACCCGCTTCTACAAGGTGAGATACGGAGAATAATGGAGGAAAGGAGTTAAAGAAATCCTTTTTCATGGCATGTGATTTGTTACAAAGAGAATTCTACACTCTTCCCTTCAGTTTTGTAAGGTTGCATTGGTTCATTGGATCAGTACCAGGTGAATCTCCAGATAATGCCACACACAAAGCCAGGGAGTTCAAATCCACAAATGGCACTACCAACAGAGCTAGGATTTGAAATTGAAAAGGTCGTGAGGGAGTGGGTGTACTCCGTGGTTGGTTGGGGTTTTTTTTTGACACCTCAGGCTTATTGCAATAAGAGTGGAGACAGAGGGCAATTGTTCTCTATTGTTGCACTTCTCTGAAGCAAGAGTTTTAGCAAGAAACTGCTGTGAGACTGCAGCCTGTAATATCATGCAAGAAGAGTAGGTGTGCAGCATGAGAGAGAGAATACAAGTGGAACACAGGGATGACTTCTGTATCTGTTTAAATCTGATATAGTCACTCCATTGTACAAATCTATCTAACAGCTGCTGTCGAAGTCAGAGTCTTCGTCAGTGTATATTTCACCATTTGGGTGCTTTGAGGTTTGCAGTTTATGTATTTGCCTATTACTTATTAAAAAGGATTCATTGAAGCCCACGTGTTCTAGGACAATTAAGTAACAAGACATCCTAAAATTCCAGCTAAGGAGAATTCCCACCTCCTAACTCACTCTGCCTCTCCCCAGCTTTCTGCATTTTAAATGCAGAGCTCTGGAAACCTTCACAAAGGCTAACATAACCACTGCAGTGTGCTCCAGGCAGAACACAAGTGGCCATACGGAGCAGAACAGCATTAGCTCCCAGAGACCACATGGTGGAGTAGATGTTTACAGAATAAGCCCTGCGTGGTGTACTGACAGAATTTTAAACAGTCCACGACGGTAAAAGATGTGTTTCTCCATTTTCTGTGTAAACATTGTTAAATAGGAATAAACACAAAAGGCTCTTTTCTCCTTCTGGTGAATACATACATTCCTCAGAGCTGCTAATAGGCATTACAGATGCACACGCACCCTCACCTGACATGGGCAGACTCCCTTCTCTGATCTTCAGGATCTCTCTCTATTCTAGTATTTAACTCTCCCTACGCCCTCCAGGTACTCAGTAATTCCAGAAGGATTCCTGGAAATAAAAGCCCATCCCACGGTTAGGAAAATCACACCCTGCCAATGTGCCTGGGATGTAAGACAATAAGATCCTATCACAAGTGTAGCTCATTCCTGTGCCTAGCATAACTCAGCCCCTCCTGCATGTTTTCCTGCACAACGCCCTGTCCACTTTTTCAGGGGACAGGTTTTCCAGCTCAGCTCCTGGAAAACAAGTCACAGTTTAGCAAACTTCTCCCACAGGAAGCACAGGTCTAGTCCCATGTGTGGATCTGTCCATATGAACTCTCGACAGGAACAGGTCTCATCGGTCCTGCCTCTGGAAAGTGTTCTTAGGACTCCCACAGAGAGCTGCATGCTGAGTCACACTGGCACATCAGTCTTGCACACCCAGATGCTTTATCCGAGTTACTGAGAACACCTACAGCTCTTTCATTTGAAAGACTGATTCATTGTTTGGCCTTTTCAAAACCAAGCATACCATCAACTCAGCAAAAGACACACAGCAGACAATGGTTTTTTTCCCAACTTTTGGATCCCCAAAAATTTCCACTGCAGGCACTGACCTGTCAGAAATTCCACATATATAGACAATAATGCAGCACTACATTAACTTTCTTCCTTGATTAAATACAAAAGTCACTGACAACTCATGGATTACAAGCTGTAAGCCACTTCAAATAAGAATTTTAACTTCACGTGCAATTAATTTACTGGATTTGCACTTCTGAGTTCTGTCTATGAGTCAAGTTCCTCTAGATCTTCCTATCCAGTCTTCCTGATGCTTCCACTCAACGCCTTAAATCCTGTCACCTTACAAAGCTTTCCCTTCAGACAGGCAAACTTACTTCGAGTTATTTGTATTTCTTTGTTGTTCTGCGTGCCTGGAGGTGAAAGTTGGGTGAAGATAAGGTAAACTCACCACAAGAGTTCACAGAAAACAGCTAATATACCCATAAACATTTCTGGAGATACAGTTCATCTTTTAATTGTACTGATTTGAGGGTCCAAGTTGATGGGAGGTTGACCATGAGCCAGCAATGTACTCTTGTGCCCAGGTGGGCCAATGGCATTTTGGAGCTTATTAAAAGGTCTATGGCTCGTAGGCCCAGAAAGGTTATTCTGCCCCTCTACTCTGCCCTGCTAAGACCACATCTGGAGTACTGTGCCCAGCTCTGGACTCCCCAGTTCAAGAGGGACATAGAACTGCTTGAGAGAGCCCAGTGCAGAGCCACAAAGATAATGGAGGGAATGGAACATCTCTGTTGTGAGGAGAGACTGAGGGAGATGAGGCTGTGCCTCTTGGAGAAGAGGAGGCTGAGAGGTGACTTCATCAGTGGTTATAAAGTTGTAAATGGTGAGTGCGAGGAGGATAGAGCCAGGCTCTGCTCAGTGATGCCCGATGACAGGATAAAGGACAATGGGTGGAAGCTGAGGCATAGGAAGTTTCATTTAAACATGAGGAGGAAATTTTCCCTTGTGAGGGCAACAGAGCACTGGAACAGGCTGCCTAGGGAGGTTGTGGAGTCTCAGTCTCTGGAGCTATTCAAAACCTGCCTGGACACGTTCCTGTGTGATCTGGTCTAGGTGATCCTGCTCTGGCAGGGAGGTTGGACTGGATGAGCTTTCAAGGTTACTTCCAGCCCCTGACATTCTATGATTCTATGATTCTGTTCCCACTTCTGCCCCTCCTCAGACTGTGCAAATAATCTGATACACAACACACTTCACAGTTCTTAGCGAATACTCCAGCTGCTGTGCAGTGGCATCCCTCCATATACATGCTTCTTGGCAGATCAATCTGGCAGTCTTTCTTGACCTACCCACCTCTGGGCAAGAGAGGAGCATCATGTTCCCTGTAGAACACCTCCAAAAGATGCTTCAGCTCTCACTCTCAGGCCTGTGACACACAAAAGCTGCAGTCAAAGGAGCTAACCTTAATGTCACAAAGTTAAACTCTGTAAAGTTTGGACGTGTCACAGCTGCACAGACACATACAATCTTCATTCAACCCCGAGTCTGCCATTATTACGACACGGCCTTTAACCACAGCACACTTTTCCACAGGCTTCTTGCTTTATTCTGTGCCCAGGATCAACACTGTTCATTAATGAGTAGATTATTCAATATTTTGGCTTTTTCTTATTGTTCAATATGCAGCCCTGGACTCCTGCTTACTGCATGCTACTCAAAGCCTGCTCTGAGGACGGAGCTATTTAGTTCTCCATGGCTTTTCTAAAGTGCTTAGCACTGCAGGAGACAACTGCTTTATAAACATTGATGGACTACTTTTCCCAACAGCACTGGTACAAGTGGGGATCACATTGTCCCAAATTCATAAAAGAGAAATTGGGACAAAAAGTGACTTACATAAGGCACCAGCTGATTTGGGTCATTGTGTCTGAGAGACCAAGGATGGGAATTTTGCTCAAGAGAACATAGATCTACCTAGTATGTTATGTGTTCAACATCTGACTTACATTGATGCCCGTAGGTGAGGCTTCTCTAGATCAGACCCCAAAATGGCAAAGTGAATGGATAAAATATTAGAAACATCCAAGTTTGTGTAATTAAGACAATTAGGGGTTACTAAAACATTGTTAGATCATGAATGGCTTTTTGGATGTTATGCTCCTTTTGCTTTATTTTGGATCACAATAATGCTGCATTCAATTATACCTGATAGTGATGGTTAGGGTTGGTACTGTACCTGATACTGTCTTTGTTCTTCTCAGTAGGACTAAATGATTACTCCACTACATCACAGGCTACCAGATATTACTTGTGCAAGGCTGGTGATGCTGCGTACATTCTCATTAGGCCATCTCAAAACTCAGGGAGAAGTAATCCACCTCCATCATCACAAAACTTTTTCCACTTTGATATTCTGAAGTGAGGCTTTGATATTGATACCAAAACTGACTAGAAGGTATGTGCTATTCTCATAAAATAGCAAATGGAAAAGCAACACAGGACTGGCAAACTACTGGCTGAAAACTATCTGGCAAGGCTTAACTGCCCTTCACTAAAAGGCATGATTGCTGGTTTCCTTTTATAACTATGTTTGCTAACAGGCTCTAACTCACTTAGATATTTAGTGGTGTCCCTCAGGGATCTGTGCTGGGCCCCATCCTCTTTAACATCTTCATAGATGATCTGGATGAGGGCATCGAGTCAGTCATCAGCAAGTTTGCAGATGACACAAAGCTGGGGGCAGATGTGACTGAGTTGGAAGGCAGAAGGGCTCTGCAGCGGGACCTTGACCGCCTGTACAGATGGGCAGAGTCCAATGGGATGGGGTTCAATAGCTCCAAGTGCAGGGTGCTGCACTTTGGCCACAACAACCCCATGCAGAGATACAGGCTGGGGTCAGAGTGGCTGGAGAGCAGCCAGACAGAGAGGGATCTGGGGGTACTGATTGATACCCACCTGAACATGAGCCAGCAGTGTGCCCAGGTGGCCAAGAGAGCCAGTGGCATCCTGGCCTGCATCAGGAATGGTGTGGTCAGCAGGAGCAGGGAGGTCATTCTGCCCCTGTACTCTGCACTGGTTAGACCACACCTTGAGTATTGTGTTCAGTTCTGGGCTCCCCAGTTTAAAAGAGACGTTGAGATGCTTGAGCGTGTCCAGAGAAGGGCAACGAGGCTGGTGATAGGCCTTGAGCACAGGCCCTATGAGGAGAGGCTGAGGGAGCTGGGAGTGTTTAGCCTGGAGAAGAGGAGGCTCAGGGGTGACCTTATTGCTGTCTACAACTACCTGAGGGGTGGTTGTGGCCAGGGGGAGGTTGCTCTCTTCTCTCAGGTGGCCAGCGCCAGAACGAGAGGACACAGCCTTAGGCTGCGCCAGGGGAGATTTAGACTCGAGGTGAGGAGAAAGTTCTTCACTGAGAGAGTCATTGGGCACTGGAATGGGCTGCCCGGGGAGGTGGTGGAGTCGCCGTCCCTGGGGCACTTTAAGGCAAGGTTGGACGTGGCACTTGGTGCCATGGTCTAGCCTTGAGCTCTGTGGTAAAGGGTTGGACTCGATGATCTGTGAGGTCTCTTCCAACCCTGATGATACTATGATACTATGATACAACCAGAATATTGATTGTATTCCTGCTAAGATTTGCTATGTCTGTATATTTTTCAGCCTGAAAATGACTTTTTGGATAGGTAAGTGTCCATGTGTATTGTATTGGTGTCATTGCACAGCATAACGGTGCACACACACTGTCAGCAAGCGGCTGTCTATTCCTGCCTCATTAATTAACAGATCATCATAACTCATCAAATGCCAGATTCAGGGATATGGCCATTAGTCAAGCACTCCAATACAAAGTCCTTTCACCACTAATAAGTGATTACCTTAAAATTGTATGGAAAATCTTGATCAAAACCTCAGGACTTATAATAATATAAGAGAAGGGAAGATGACCCAGTGATTCATTCAGGCTGACAATACAGTACCTCTTATGCAACCTAGAGAAATGAAGAATCTTGTAGTAACACTATAAGCCCTCCATGAAGCACTTTGGTGCCATAGAGATGGGGATATATCACAGGATGACAGGGGCTGGAAGGGACCCAAAGAGATCAGAGTCCAGCCGCCCCCATCCCCTCCCCACCACAGCAGGAGCATACAATCTAGCTCAGGTAACACAGAAACACATCCAGACAGGCCTTGAAAGTCTCCAGAGAAGGAGACTCCACAACTGCTCTGGGGAGCCTGTGCCAGTCCTCTGTGATACAGTAGAGAAGTTCTCCCTTGTGTTGAGCTGGAACCTCCTGTGCTGCATCTTACATCCATTATTCCTTGTCCTATCCCAGGGAGCAAGTGAGCAGAGCCTGTCCCCCCTCTCCTGACTCCCAGCCCTCAGATATTTATAAATATTTATTATATCCCCTCTCCGTGTACTCCCCTCCAGACTAAAGAGCCCCAGGTCCCTCAGCCTCTTCTCACAAGGCAGTGCTTTGGTCCCCTAATCATCCTCATCGTCCTCCACTGGACCCTCTCCAGCAGATCCCTGTCCCTCTTAAACTGGGGAGCCCAAAACTGAATGCAGTGCTCAAAATGGGGTCTCACCAGGTCAGAGTAGAGGGGTAGGAGAACCTCCCTCAATCTGCTGGACACACTCTTCTTAATACATCCCAGGATCCCATTGGTCTTCTTGACCACAAGGGCACATTGCTATCCCATGAACAACTTGTTATCCACCACCACTCTCAGGTCCCTTTCCACAGGGCTGCTCTCTAGCAGATCACTTTGCAGCCTGTACTGGTGCAGTTTATTACTCCTCCCCAGGTGCAGAACTCTGCACTTGTCCTTGTTGAACCTCATTGTGTTCCTCTCTGCCCAGCTCTCCAGTCTGTCCATGTCCAACTGCATGGTTGCACAGCCTTCAGCTGTGTCAGTCAAGCATCCCAGTTTGGTGTCATCAGCAAACTTGCTGAGCAGTCTCTGTCCCTTCATCAATGTCATTGATGAAGATGTTGAACAGTACCAGACTCAGCACTGATCCCTGAGGGACTCCACTTGTTGCAGCTCTCCAGCTGAACCTGGCACCATTGATCACCACTCTTTGAACTCTATCTATTACGTTTTACAAATGGAGATTAAGTGATTTACTGAATTACAGAAAGGTTTCCTGACAGACATTGAATTTTGGTGAGGTTCACTTTAAACAAAATTGCACTACTTCACACTTAAACACTTCTGAAATTAGTAGGACTAAGATAATTGTCTGTAGAAGGAATAAGATACCCCAGTCTATTTTCTAAGGGAAGTTATCTGAGAGAATGGGTGGAGAAGGGAGATTGTGTGAGGTTGTTTTGTTCTATCAACGAACAAATATGTTTCCATTCCCTCTTTCATTTTCAAGGTCAGCTGGTCCACTGGGTGTGTTACGTGCGCTGTATAATTAAAGAGAAAAGATTAACCTTATTCTATTAGACTGTTTTAGCACCTGCCAACTGACTACTCTAAATTACCAAGGAGACAATGCAGCCAAAACAGTTTAAAAGAAAAACAAACAAACCCCGACAAAAACAACCAACCCTAAAACCAGAACAAGCAAAACCAACAACCCAAAAACCACACCGTGAAAATCAGACGATTTCGTCTTTGCTAGCTCCACCAGAAACTCTGACTACGATGCAGATGTTCTTGCCATAATCACTGCTTTGATAAAATAACAAACATTTCATAGCAGAAATAATAACCAGTGCCTTGCTTGTCATATAACATTTCAGAAGATGGCAGGCAAGCTATTAAGCCCTGATCTGCTTCTGATTGCAATCAACTAAAAGCCCAGAATCTCTCAAGAGGTGTTAAATCAGGCTCAGGTCTTTTCTGATCACTTAAATTAAGGAGCAGAATTTTACCATCTGAGCTTCACTGCCTGGTATTGCCTCAGCCCAAAAAACACAGAGACAAAGTAGCTGTTAGACATGATGGTGGCCCCTGTCCCACTACCAATTTCCACCTCAAATCGCTTGAGCTTTTTATTTTCCATCAACCCCATCAGTTAAGTACACAGCATACCCTACAAAGCAAGCTACTTGGTAAAGATGTATTTCTCTTAATACTCTATGACATCCCCTCTTACTAACTCCAAAGAATGCATGAGGGGATTGGGTGCCATCAAATGAGGTATAGGTCAGTTGTCTGCTACAGGTGCTTGTCTGATGCAGAAGAATGGGAATGTAAAGCACTGGAACTGTAACTTCTATCAATCACTGTAACACACTGGCAGAATGTGATTTGATACCAAACCAAGCTGAAACTACACATTTTGATTCCAGTGCACTGAAACATCTCTTTGCAATGAATAATGGTACAATGAAAGATTAGTTTTAGAATCCTGACAAGAATGTTAAATCCAACAAATTTAAATCTTCAAGAATTCAGAATATTTTCTTATTCCTGTTCCCCCCCTACCCCCCCCCTTTTTTTTTTTTTTTTGGTTGTCATCTCTCATAAATAGACACTTGGGGGGGAGTGGGGGGTAGTGGTATCAGATAATCATTTTTTTTCTGTGTCTTGTTTCATCTGGGACAGGTAATTTTCTTCCTAATAGCTGGTATAAGATTGAGTTTTGGATTTAGAATAATGTTGATAATGCACTGATAGTTTTAGTTGCTGTTAAGTAATATTTATACTGTGTCAAGTATTTTTTCAGGTGGTTATGATGTGCAAGCAAGAGGGCTGGAGAGGCCCAAGAAGTTGTGGAGCAAATACACACAGCCAGGACAGCTGAGCCAACATTGCCAGGAAAATATTCCATATCATATGATGTCATACACTTGTGTTCATTTGAGGCTAATTGGAATATTTTAATGACAAAATTAGATTATTGACTGAAAAGAAAGTATAGTGATGCCTATATTACCCATTCATTCTGCTGAGCCATATAAAAACAAGGACACAAGCAAAGATAAAGTCAGTCTCTAACCTAACTCCTCTGCCTGAATCTGCCTATTCCCAACTAACCAGTCTGTCTCTAACACCTCTTGATGACCTTACTAGATCATTTTGCATGTAATGAAGATTCTGAGAGGGTGGAAAGAAGGTGGGAAGGTGGTTGGGAGAGCCTCCTGGGCACTCTGGCTGCTGGGAGGGGTCTTGTATTTTGTATTACTTTTAACTTGTATATTACTGTATATAGTTGTAAGTATCTGTAATATATTGTATGTGCTTGTAAATTGTGCTAAACTGTAAATATAAAGCTTCATTCCTTCACTTCCAGACTGGCTGAGTTAGTCTGGTTTATCTAGCAGGGGGAAAACTCCATACCCACTACAACCTTGTACATAATCTGGAGGGGAATTGGCCAGGACAAACGTACAACTACTCAGGGACTTGTTGAGCATCACTCAGCAGTTGGTGAGCAATTGTATTGTGCATCACTTGTCTTGCTTGAGTTTTAGTTCTTTCTTTTTATCTTACTTTTTATTAATGCTATTATTACTATTATTATATTTTGAGTTTATTTCTTTTTTTTTTCTTGTCCTATCCCACAAATTTGGGTTGTTTTCAGTTCTCCTTCTCATCCCACAGAGGAAGTGGGGGAGGAGTGAATGAGCAGCTTAGTTACTACCTGGAGTGAAACCACAATGGGCTAGTAGTTTATGGAAAATGTGCTTGTTATTATTGTGCCCTTTTCTGCAATGTACAGAAGAATTCAGCAATTACTGAAAACATGTATGAGGTGAAGAAAGGAGGCAAGGATGAAACCATGCCAAACTATATTGTTAGGTAACTGTCATGCAGGCAAGTCAGGAAAGAGTTCACATGGAAATTCACCTAAGCATCCTTATCCCACTCCATACATTTAACTTAACAAAACAAAAGAAAAAGAAAAACAAACAAACAAAAAAGGTGTGTTGGTAAGAATATTAATGAATGAAAGATTTCTTGTCACTCCTGTTACTTGGTATTATTTTGTTATGTAATCCTTTAAGATGTCATCAGATATGAAATTATGACATGCCACTTGACTTGACTTTATACATCTCTTCTCATAATTACATACTTCACTTTCAAACTTAGCTGTAGAAGACTGAGAGTTCCATAATTGTCAAAGACAAAGGTACATCCTTCAGTCTAACCACATCTCTCTGGCATTACAAACTATATGATTTTTCTAGTGATCTCTCTTTTCAATTAGCCAGAAATTATTGATGAACATTAAAGCACTCACATACAGGGGTGCATTAAAATCGTGTCTTGTTCCTTATCACTCAAAAAGTAAAGTGACTAGGTCAAGTGCAAGCCCAGCAGGGCAAGGGAGGGGATTCTGCCCCTTTACTCTGCTCTCGTCAGACCCCACCTGGAGCACTGTGTGCAGTTCTGGAGTCCCCAACACAAGAACGACATGGAACTGTAGGAGTGAGTCCAGAGGAGGCCATGAAGATTCTCAGAAGGATGGAGAGCCTCTGCTATGAGCACAGGCTACAAGAGTTGGAGCTCTTCAGTCTGGAGAAGAGAAGGCTTTGAGGAGACCTTGGAGTGTCCCTCCGGTATCTGAAGGAGGCTACAGGAGGGCTGGGGAGGGACTATTGACAAGGTCTTGTAATGACAGGACAAGGAGTAATGGGTTTAAACTGGCAGAGGAGAGATTTAAACTGGATGTTAGGAAAAAGTTCTTTCCAGTGAGGGTGGTGAGACACTGGCATAGGTTGTCCAGAGATGTTGTGGCTGCTGTCTCCCTGGAGGTGTTCAAGGCCAGGTTGGATGAGGCCTTGAGTGACCTATTATGGTGGGAGGTGTCCCTGACTACAGTGGGGGGTTGGAACTAGATGATCTTTTAGTTCCCTTCCAACCTAAACCATTCTATGATTCTATTACTTCACCCAAGTTTTGTTGGGAAAATTATATTTAATCCAGTAGCACCTCTGAGGACTTCTTACATCTGACATTATCAGCACAAGGGCAAGAGTCAGCCCATGTCATCCTCTGCTGAGATGGTGAATGCTGTACCTCTTCTCTTAAGCACATTACATGTGAAATGTAAGGTGCCATGGCAGTGGAAGGAAATTCAGCACCAGATCATCTCTTGGTTAAAAAGTAAAAATGCTTATGTGCTTGTGCATGCTGCAGCATTCAATACCTTTTGCTTTTCCATGCTGGTTGTTGTTAGTACTCCATTTCCTCACATTTGCACTAGAGCACCAGAAGCATTACTTTTCAGTTTGCTTTCTTGAGGGGAAAAAAACCCACTTCAAATAACAACACTGATCATGTAGAGACTGTCTGTCCTTCTCTGTCTGTACCTTAGCTAACTTTGAAATCCACTGGACAATCATTACCCAGTTTCACAGCAGAGGACATACTGGTCAAGAGGTTGTGGTGGAGGGGCTACAGCCCCAAAACTGAGGCTTCTCTATGCCTCTACATGCCTGGACATGTTTTTTCTGCCAGGGACCTATGGCAGTAAACAGGTTGTGTAACACACACACACCCAGTCCGTGTACCCCTGGGGTCTGCCCAGGTGATCTCCTATTGGGAGGGTCCAGGCAAACATCTACTGCCTATTAAGGTAAGTTTTGGATTACTGCCAGCCTGATTGGTCATCTAAAGTGACCATCTAATTCGTGGCCAAATGAGCCACGAATCTCAGCTCAGAGTCTATAAAGAGAGGTGCAAAGGAGCACCACGTGTTCAGAGTGTTCAGAGGTTCAGACTCACCTCTCTGATCCATATAGCAGCACCCTGCTGCCCTGACCTGCTTGCCTGGCCTAGACACAGAGTCAGGCCCTTACTTACCCTCTTGCAAACATTACAGAGGCTCAGACCTCTTGCACTGATCTCAAGGCACAGTTAAGCTGTCTGCGTACCCTTTGAGAAGCAGAGCGCATGCACACCTGCATTTGGTACATATATGGGGAGCTGAGAGCCCCCTGCTTAAGCCTAGAGCAGCTGTACATACTGGCTTGCTATCTTGCATTTATCTACGGAGCTCAAGTCTCCCTGCAGCCCGGCACACTGCTTGCCAGCTGTCCTGTAAGCCTGGAAAGGTCCAGACTCAGCAGATCTTTCAGACTGACTGCTAACCTACAAACACAGCCTGCTAGTTGTACAGATGACCATGTCAGAAGCTACACGGGCAAATCCTCCTCCTGCACCTGGAAATCCTGCCAGCTGATCATCCCTGGACACATACGGCATCCAGAAGCAGCAGCACCGAGGCAGAGACCACTTCACACCAGGAGAGAAGGTTAGAGAAATCCTGTTTACCCCAGAGACTGGGAACACCTTATCATTCATCTGCAAACCGGGACAGATTCCAGCCTCACCAAGACCCGAATACTGGGCACACACTGTGACACAATCCCAAGGGGGTGATTAATGATTAATACTTAAGAGCAACACATTTAAGAAAGCTTCAGTTCCTTTGTAATATAAGTTACCTCTGTCTTAAGAGCAGACAGTTTCAGCTCTTGCTGGGCAAACAGCATAGTTGTTAAGAGGCATTAAGCCTAAGAAAATCTTTCTCTCTGTCTATAGTTGTTGATAATTTGATATTTCCATCAAATCCCTGTAAATATATCCCAACTGTTTTCATAACCTTGCACATAACGAACTGGATTACATAGTGGTTGGGGGTGGTACAAATATGTAAATATTAATTTTAATAAATAAATTTATAAAAAATTAATACTGCCTCAAATTAATTTCTCATCTCCCCCTAACGGAGGAGGAATAAGAATCCCCTCCATGACAGAGGTTTACATGTATGTATAAAACACTCATGTGTATGTCTGAATAAGGGAAAAAGACTGGGCTTAGAGAGAGAGGCACTTAAAGCCCTTCTGTAAATCCAGCACTGCTCTTCATCTGGCTCCCTGTGCACCTCTAGATTGATAGGAGATGAAGTACAGTGATATGGCAGTACCATGAGAAACAGTCCCAAGAGACAAGCAGCAATTACAGATGTCAGAGAAACTGGAAGTTTGAGAGGAGTTTCTGATGACTTTTTGGTTTTTTTGCTTGAAAAAGGTTGATCAAACATTCCTGGCATGAGAAATAACTTTCTCCTGTCCTGGGATTCAGATTCCACACAGGAGAGTGCTGCAGTCATTTCAACCAAGGCTGTCACTTTAAGAAGGTTGAGCTCTAGTAGGTTCAGCTGAAAGCAGAAAGGAATTTGGAGATCACAGCACATAACATCCTAATTTCTGTCCTACAGAACCAGAGAAGAAACACCACTTGACTTGTCTCTAGTAAAAGGCCAATTGGGTCATGCTGCTTGTGCCTGCATTACATTTCAGTAACTTTTGTCACATGGTGATTTCCAATCAAACTTGACAATAACATCAAAGATTTTCAGTTCCTTTAAGTCCTGTGTACATAGGCAGTTAGGCAGAAGAAGAAGAGGGAGATCCTATGAACAACTCCACTGAAAAGATTATATAATGAAGTAAAGCTTTATTAGGCAACAGAGAATCCACATGGCAAAAATATCCTCCCATGTTATGACTTCTTAAGCGTGGAGATCTTCAAAACCTGACTGAAAAATACCAAAGTAGCTCACATAATAAATGACAGTAGCCTTGCTTTGAAAAGGGGCTTGGACTGAAGACCTCCAGAGGTCTACATTAATTTCTTTTCCCTACAAATCTATGAAAGTCTTGATTATAGGGAAAGTGTCAGCTGCTGTTTGTACCCGAGTAGACACCAGAGAACCTAGCTGCAGGACAGAAGACTTCACAGGCTCCTGGAATTACTTATTTTTTCTGTATCCATATTTACAGCCTCACACAGTTCAGCACCCCCGAGATAAAATCCTATAGCAAAAATGTACAATGAATGAGAACATATATGAGTGGGAAGTGGAGGAGCAAACATTTCAATTTCAAGCTCTCATGGCTTAGCATAAACAAACATGAAATAATTCATTCTCAGAATGTAGAGGTGGGAGGGGGATATTGACAGTGTCCTCCAGGCACACAGGGACCCTGAGAACTAGGGAGCCTGGACTGGAAAAAAGCTTATCAAAAAACTGTTTAAAGAATAACAAAGTTAGAAGCAAAGATGAAGCTTGCCTGATTCATCCACTGAGGCTGTAACACCAATTATCTTCACACACTGCTACCCCCCAGATTGTCAAAAATAAGCTCTGCCAAATGTTGTTTTTTTCTCCTTAATAAAGACAATCTTTTAAAAGCTCAGATAAAATTTGGAATGGGTGAACAGATTTTGGAAAAAGAAGAGCAGTCTAATAGCTTTCTAGAGAAAGCCACAGGAACAGCTTCTAAAGAACTCACACTGAGCTAAAACTCTTTCAGAGTCTGCAAAGTCTATTTGAATTTTCCTCTCTTACTCTTCATAAATTCATGCTCTGTCCATATCCAGGCTGGTGTGGAATTAGAATGCAAACTGTTCAGCTGAGATGGAGTCTCATTTCTACATATTTTAGCTGACAGGCAGTGCAGTGATCTTGTAGTGATTATGAAGTGATTAGGTAAGACAGAAAACTATTCAACAGTCATGATATTTGGTTTGTTCAAGTGAAGACCAAGATCTGAGTGGTGTGGTTTCCACTGTAGACTGATTCATTTTTTTGAGTTTGGTCGTTAGTGCTCTCAACTTCAAGTATTTCAGAGGCTGTTTCCTGTTCTCTGCTCCTCACAAAAAAAAAGAAAGAAAAAAAAAAGAGAAAGAAAAGAGAAAGGCAACTTGTTGGAATAGCATTAATGGAGGCATGTAGAGAAAAGGACAATTCACTGCCTTCAAAATCAGACCATTCCTCTGCATTGGCTTGACCTGAATGTCTGCCAGGAGCACTGTAGTGAAATCCAAAGAATTAATGAACTAAAACAAACTTGGAGAGAAGTGAAATGAGTCACTATGACCATGCAAGGTGCCTGGAAAAAAACAACAAATTTGAGGCTCACAAAATGAAGTGGTTCACCTGTAATGGAAGCACAAGGAAAAAAGAGTTTCATGACCAGGAAAAGAGGAGATGAAAATTACTTTCTTTACTTCAAAAGAAAATTTATTGAAGCCCAGAAGACAAGAATAGAAGCAAAGAATAAAACAAAACAAAACAGCCCAGAAGAGCTCTGAAAATCCAATCTCTCCCATCAGCCTCTGGAAAATGGATAACCTATGTGTGGTATGATTGAATTTCTCTGTTTCATCACCCTAGTGGTAGCATCTTGTATGAAACTCTGGTTTATGAATTGAGTTTTGAGAGAGACCTGAGAGAGCAGGAGTTATACCAATCTAATCAGGATGTGACAAACACATGCATCAAAATGTTGCATTGTCAAGATCCAGAAGCCACTTCATTCCAGAAAGATTTTAAAGCTCAGAAAGCAGTTTTGACAACAGGATTAGAAATGATGAGAAGGAAAATAAAAATGCAGGTGGAGGAAGATATCACATCTTTTTTTTGCCCCAAAACCTCCTTTCAAAAATTAGGCCATCTTCCCATGTGGTTTCTGACTAACTTCTTGCACAAACAGTGCTCTGTTCCAGTGAAGGACACAGGTGGCTTCTTCCATTTATTCCATCTATTTTCTGAACATATGATAAGGAATGAATCACAGAACTTTAGAGATTAGGATAATGAAGGTGGTGAGAGGCATGGAGCACAGCCCTGTGAGGAGAGGCTGAGGGATCTGGGGGTGTGCAGCCTGGAGAAGAGGAGGCTCAGGGGTGACCTCATCGCTATCTACCTCTGAAGGGAGGTTGTAGCCAGGTGTGGGTTGATCTTTTCTTCTGGGCAACCAGTAACAGTTGTGCCAGGGAAGGTATAAGCTGGATATTAGGAGGAAATTCTTCCCAGAGAGAGTGATTTGCCATTGGAATGGGCTGCCCAGGGTGGTGGTGGAGTCACTGTCCCTGGAGGTGATCAAGAAGAGGCTGGATCAAGCACCGGCTTTGCACAATTAACATCTCTCTTGAATTGAGGAACCCAGAATTGGACACAGTAGTAAAGGTGTGGCCTGACCACTGCTGAGTACAGCAGAAGAAAAACCTCCCTTGTCCTATTGGCCACACTATTACTAATAGAGGCCAGATATAATATAACATTCTGAGCAAAACATAACAACAGCACAGGCTAAATAAAAAGATAACATGCTAGTGTCTTTGTCACCCAGAAAAGAAACATGCTGGCACCACTGCCACACAGACAAAAAAAAAGTGAGATTCATGAGATTGTTTTTCAATGGCTCCTAAACAAAAGCAGTGCATGGAAATAGTTCAAGATCTTCAATAACATTAGTCCAAAACAGAAAGCATGTGCATTTAAGAGAAGTGACATCAAATGTGTTCTTCAAAAGAAAAAGAACATCACACTCCCTTTGTATTTCCCTGGTCTCAGCTTGCTTTTCTGATCTAAATGCTGAAGATAGCTTCAGAGGATAAGTACAGATTAACAAAATATTCAGGGTGATTGAATGGATTAGTATTATTGTTTAGCACGTGCAAGGTGGTAGAAAAATCCATAGAAAAGAAAGATCTGATATCTGGACAGCCACTTGAAACTGTGCAGCTCACAGGTTGAATTTTTACCTGTTGAGTTATTTTTTCTTCTTGGTAACATCATCAAGTGTCACAGTAGATGCCTGAAAAGAGTTCCAGCTAAAGAGACAGCTTTAAAGCTGGGGCTCTTGAGCAACAGGTGAAATGAAAATTTCTAAGCAAGCTGCTATCTTGTTTGTCACACAAATAGACAACCCATATGTTAGTGCCAGAGGCAAAAATAACATTGTTTTAAGAAACCGCACCAAAAAAAATCTGAAGAAACATTTGTCTGTAGGAGAAGGGGAAAGGGGAGGGAGGGAAATTTTTAAATGCATCTAGAAAAGTTCAAATAGCAGTCAAGAAGAAAGAATAAATGTGTGACATCTTCATCATTCTGGCTATCATGATCACGTTCAGCAACTTGCTCTCTCTAACCTCATAGGGATCCACACTTTAGTTACATATGTTTTGTGTCCCACCTAGGTCATAAGAACACAATACCTTCTCAAACAGACTGTTTTGGGGTTATTTTGATTTGTTCCTAGATATCCAACATAAACAGGGAAGCTTAGGCCAAACTATAAACAATTCCATATAACCTGTGATTAGAGATGAAAATGCTGCATGCAGACATTGTGATTCCATGCTGTTCTGTTGTCTTAGAATCATAGAATCACAGAATCAAGCAGGTTGGAAGAGACCTCCAAGATCATCCAGTCCAACCTAGCACCCAGCCCTAACCAGTCAACTAGACCATGGCACTAAGTGCCTCATCCAGGCTTTTCTTGAACACCTCCAGGGATGGTGCCTCCACCACCTCCCTGGGCAGCCCATTCCAATGCCAATCACTCTCTCTGGGAAGAACTTCCTCCTAACATCCAGCCTAGACCTACCCTGGCACAACTTGAGACTATGTCCCCTTGTTCTGTTGCTGGTTGCCTGGCAGAAGAGGCCACTCCCCACCTGGCTACAATGTCCTTTCAGGTAGTTGTAGACAGTAATAAGATCACCCCTGAGCCTCCTCTTCTCCAGGCTAAACAACCCCAGCTCCCTCAGCCTCTCCACATAGGGTTTGTGCTCCAGGCCCCTCACCAGCTTTGTCACCCTTCTCTGGACACGTTCCAGCACCTCAACACCTCTCTTGAGCTAAAGAACTTGTAGTTCAAAAACTACATCAAATCTCCTAAAATGCAGATGCCTTCAGTATGCATTTTCCTGGTGTTCCTCTTGGAGAAATTTGCCAGCATTAATGAAATGCCTTCCAGTACCTCAGTGAGGCAGGTGCGTAGTATTAGCCGCACTTTGCAAATAAGATGACTGAGACACAGAGGAGGATTGAGTGAATCATCCTAGATCATTCTGGACTTGTCTGGCAGAGGCATAGATAGAAGCCAGGAATTTGCAAAAAGTGAATAAATCATCTCCCTTCCTGGAAGAAGCAGCAAAATATTTAGTTAGTTTTACCTCTGTGCATCCTTCCATGGATTACAGCCAGGAAAGGAAGGATCATTATTCTGAGCAAGGGCATTCTCACAAAGTCCAGCCTGAACTTCAGCCACAAGTAATGTGTGCAGAATCACATATCCTCCCGAGAATTTCATAGAATCAGAGAATGGTTAAGGTTGGAAGAGACCTCCAAGATCATCCAGTCCAATCTATCATGCAGTTCCAACCCCCCACCATAGGCAAGGACACCTCCCACTGGAACATTCATGTCATGTGAATGTTTAAGATCTGAGATATTGGTGTAAGGATTTGAGTTATCATAGCAAGCCTTATTTATTTGAACAGAATCTCAGTTCCAGATTTATTCATAGTCTCTCATGGGTAATTATCAAGACAGGAATGAACAACAAATGACATCCACCAAGGGAATACATGATAGCTAAATATGTCAGGGGTACAAAATTATCTTCAGATATGAAAAAGCAGCTCACTATAAAATGGGATGCCACCCGGAGCGACCTGGACAAGCTGCAGAATTTGGCCCAAGCCAATCTCATGAAATTCAACAAGGCCAAGTGTAAGGTCCTGCACATGGGTTGGCACAATCTCAAGCACAAACACAGGCTGGGTGGTGAATGGCTGAGAGCAGCCCTGAGTAAAAGGACCTGGGGGCCTGGCTTGATGAAAAGCTTAAAATGAGCCAGCAGTGTGAGTGCAGCCCAGACAGCAGCTGTGGGCTGGGCTGCAGCAAGAGCAGCATGGTCAGCAGGGCAAGGGAGGGGATTCTGCCCCTTTACTCTGCTCTCGTCAGACCCCACCTGGAGCATTGTGTGCAGTTCTGGAGTCCCCAACACAAGAAGGACATGGAACTGTTGGAGTGAGTCCAGAGGAGGCCATGAAGATGCTCAGAAGTATGGAGAGCCTCTGCTATGAGCACAGGCTACAAGAGTTGGGGCTCTCCAGCCTGGAGAAGAGAAGGCTTAGAGAAGACCTTGGAGTAGCCTTCCAGTATCTGAAGGGGGCCTACAGGAGGGCTGGGGAGGGACTATTTACAAGGTCTTATAATGACGGGATGAGGGGTAATGGATTGAAACTGGCAGAGAGGAGATTTAAATTGGATTTTAGGAAGAAGTTCTTTAGAGTGAGGGTGGTGAGACACTGGCACAGGTTGTCCGGGGATGTTGTGGCTGCTCCCTCCCTGGAGGTGTTCAAGGACAGGTAGGATGAGGGCTTGAGTGACCTGTTCTAGTAGGAGGTGTCCCTGCCTATGGTGAGAGGGTTGGAACTAGATTGTCTTTGAGCTCCCTTCCAACCTAAACCATTCTATGATTCTCTGATTCTAAAATGAGGCAGACACTTTCAGCCAAGCTAAAACCAATCTGGTGCTCATACTTTCCCAACATGGCACAACAGCTTAACTGATGTGTAAGGTAGCAGAACAACTGAATAAATCTAAAGAGCTCTGCTTGAGCAAAGCAGATAACTCTGCACTCCTGAGAATGCAACACTCAAGCTTAACTATTTGGGCTAAAACGTATGTTTTCTTTTTACTTCTCTTGACAGTTTTGACAAGATGACTATCAGATGGAGGTTCAGAGGAGGATGTAAAGCAGAAAAGGCTAATTAACAACTTCTTTTCTCCTTCAGAAATAGTCACAAATGCTTCCCGGTACTGAACAATGCACAAGCATACCGCTGGAAACTAAATGGTGCAATCAACCTGAGGCAATCAACACAATAATTGGGACAATTCACAAACAAAAAAGTCTGTCTGCAGATAAGTGCACCTGACTCTTCTGTCCTCTCCATCCCTTGAATTATCACAGTATCACCAAGGTTGGAAGAGACCTCATAGATCATCAAGTCCAACCCTTTACCACAGAGCTCAAGGCTGGACCATGGCAACAAGTGCTACGTCCAATCCTGCCTTGAACAGCTCCAGGGACGGCGACTCCACCACCTCCCCGGGCAGCCCATTCCAGTGTCCAATGACTCTCTCAGTGAAGAACTTTCTCCTCACCTCCAGCCTAAATTTCCCCTGGCGCAGCTTGAGGCTGTGTCCTCTTGTTCTGGTGCTGGCCACCTGAGAGAAGAGAGCAACCTCCTCCTGGCCACAACCACCCCTCAGGTAGTTGTAGACAGCAATAAGGTCACCCCTGAGCCTCCTCTTCTCCAGGCTAAACAATCCCAGCTCCCTCAGCCTCTCCCTGTAGGGCTTGTGCTCAAGGTCTCTCACCAGCCTCGTTGCCCTTCTCTGGACATGCTCAAGCATCTCAATGTCCCTCCTAAAGTGGGGGGCCCAGAACTGAACACAGTACTCAAGGTGTGGTCTAACCAGTGCAGAGTACAGGGGCAGAATGACCTCCCTGCTCCTGCTGACCACACCATTCCTGATGCAGGCCAGGATGCCACTGGCTCTCTTGGCCACCTGGGCACACTGCTGGCTCATGTTCAGAACTTCAATTTGTCAACAGTGACATTCCCCACACTGGTGCAAAATATGCTCTGCAGCTCTCTCTGTATCTGTACTGCTCAGTAAACTAGGATCATTAACCTGGCTCATGGTTTGCCCAAACTGGAGGAAAAGGGAAAAAAAAGAAAGTAGAACCCCAGAGTCCTACTGCAAACAGGGACATTGGGCTTTTATTAATCCTCACAAGAAAGGGTATTTTGAGCAAAAGTCTGACATCACAAAATCTCTTTATCCCTGTTTGCTTCTTTCTCCACTGTACCCTGCTGCTTGCTCTAATATTTGAGCAGATGACAAGAACTTTTGAAGAGAAACTTTTAAACTTAAGGGATCAAAGGGAATACTACAGAGAGTAGCAACCAGCCTAGACAAAACTGTATACTTTAAATAAGAGTAGCCAGAAAAACAAAAGACATTCAAGAGTGGCCAGAGGTTACTATGTCACTGTTTATGACACATAGAGAATGGGAGCAATCACAAAGTTGGACTTCTGGATCTATTTCTAGATAGTGACTGAGGGAGCTGGAGCCATTTGGTTTGAGGAAGAGGAGGCTGAGGGGAGATGTCACTGCTGTCTACAACTACCTGACAGGACGTTGTGGAGAGGCTGCTGCTGGACTCTTTTCACAGGTAATTGGAAACAGAACAAGGGGGAATGGCCTCAAGCTGAGACTGGGGAGGTTTAGATTGGACATTAGGAAAAAGTTTTTCACAGAAAGAGTGGTCAGGGACTGGAGTGAGCTACCCAGGTCACCAACCCTGCACGTGTTTAAAGGTTGTTTGGATGTGATTCTTAGGGATATGGTTTAAGGTGAATCTTGTAGAGAAAAAGAAAAAACACAAGATACTGTAAATTTTGAGACCAGCATATCAGTGCTAGCTTATGGCACTAGCTTGTCCCAGATAAGATAATGAATGAAATAATCTGTTTGGTTAGTCTTCTGTAGTAGTAATTCTCATGGTCTTACAAAACACTTCAGTGCTAATGAAGAATCAGGTTGGCCATTCATGTATGGTTAGCAAGCCAGAACTAGAGGCTAGGTAGTAACAACCTAGTACTGTTAAAAACTCCAAAGTAATCCAGTGGGCTAGATCTGCAGTCAAGGTAAATCGCTACAACTCCATTGCTAACTATGAATGGATATCAGGAAATTGATGGCAGCTGGAAAGCAGATCTTCTGAGTCACTTTAAACAGCTTAAGAAAGCAAAATAAATCTCACTCTAACCTCAGTCCCCTCAACTCCTACAAATTATCAGGGCTAGAGGAATCTGTCCATATGGCAGATTAGCCCACTTACTGCAGATGATACAAATCACTTTCTGGGAATACCCCACTGACCTCAGACAGTTCTAAGCCAGCAGTCTAGAGCAAATTACTCACTTTTAGATGGATAAGAGCTAAGTGAAATTAATCCAATCGCTGTTATTCCAGAAGGTATTTGAAGTGCAGGAGGTGTTACATCTACTAAGCAAAGTCCAGAATCTATAGGGCAAGATCTGACAACACAAAGGTAGTAACCCCCCAATAGAGTACAAAACAAGAAGGTAGTAACCCCCTAATAGAGTACAAAAAGTCCTTCAGGCTTTTCAAAATAGTAAAAATACAAGGGAAACTTTGTCCTCAAGCAGTTTCAAGTCAAGTTTCACAGTCCAGAGGTGCATGTTTTTGGGTTTGGGTTTTTTTGGTGTGGGTTTTGTTGGTTTGGTTTTTTTTAATACTGAGTTTTCCAAACGGAGCATCCAATCCTTTGAAATTCTCCCATGGCTCATTTGTAGGCATCTCACTGCAACACAGTGAGAGTGGATGAGAAGGATAATTGAAAATGTGACACGTGGGCATCAAAACAAGCAAAATGACCCCCTCCTTTCTCTTTTTTCTTTTTCTCCTGGTTTATGCCTCTAAATGAAATCCCAGGCTGTCTTCTTACTGCTGCTCAGAGCTGTCACAGAGAAGGCACATAGCACTTAAACGACTGACTGACCTATTTCCATCCTTGTTGCTACTGCTGCATCTAAACCCTTGGTTCTGAATTCCACACGCATCCACACACACGTGCACAGCAATTTTCCCATATACTCCCACAAGGAATCACTTCCAAAGTCTAACCTCAGCTCCTGAAGGAGCTCTCCCTTCCTTCCTGAACAGCTGTCAACCTCATGGTCTATGTGCCCTCCTTAATTAGGTTAACTTTTGGGAGACAAGGAGTGCTTTAGCTCAATGACTTCTCTTGTATTAGTTTTCTTCTCCATTGGATGCTGCTCTATATCCAAAGAATTTATACTCAAGCATATTTTCATCACTCTTAAAAATGCAAATGCACAAAACACCTCTGCATAGTGAACAAATCCAAAAGCACGTTAACAGCTGCAAAGGTCTAGCAACTGAATTCATGTGTAGGGGAAAAAGGCCACTGAAAGAACAGACAAGTGGCTAGTTCCATCCCAGAGCACTAAATCAATGAAACTCAACAATGGCAAAAAGTGTCAAAAGTTCTCAAATCCTCCTTACCTCTTCTGCAGAAAAAAACAACAACAACAAAACCCCAGAAGAAAATAAAACAGAGCTTTGTTACCTTGGGTGACTTCTGAGCCATTACATATAACTTTGCAAGAAGAAACAGTCACTCTCTCACTGAACTTCAAAGATACAGAAAAGCTAATTGGATGAAATGAGACTTCCAAAGAAAAACTTCATGTGAAAAGATCTTCAACAAAAGACTTTAATGAAATCTCTAATCCAAGGAGATGCAACAGACTGGCAGCAGCATTCTTGGTATTGTACTGGAACCATTAATCCTTGGGAGAAAACTTCTCTAAATTGTTGTTTCTCAAAAATGTGTCCTTATGCTACCTCTCTGCCCTTCAATGAAAAGGTTTATAAAATAAGAAATAAAAGATATTAATGAAGACAATGTGGAACATCAATAAAATATTCTTTCTGAGTACAGTCACATAACCCTTTATTTTCCCTTGAAGGAAAAAAAAAAACCCAGATGTTTTTCATTATTTTTTCTTGCTACAACAGTGCTGTGGCACAAGTGAGTATAATTATTATTCTGAACATGAGCCAGCAGTGTGCCCAGGTGGCCAGAAGAGCCAATGGCATCCTGGCCTGTGCATCAGACATAGTGTGGCTAGCAGGACAAGGGAAATTATTTTTCCCCCTGTACTCAGGACTGGTCAGTCCACACCTTGAGTACTGTGTCCAGTTCTGGGCTCCTCAATTCAAGAAGGATGTTGAGGTGCTGGAATGTGTCCAGAGAAGGGTGATGAAGCTGGTGAGGGGGCTGGAGCACAGCCTTGTGAGGAGAGGCTGAGGGAGCTGGGGGTGTTTAGCCTGGAGAAGAGGAGGCTCAGGGGTGATCTCATTGCTGTCTACAACTACCTGAAGGGAAGTTGTAGCCATGTGTGGGTCAGTCTCTTCTTCCAGACAACCAGCAAAAGAAAGAGAGGACACAAACTCCAGTTGTGCCAAGGGAGGTACAGGCTGGATGTTAGGAGGATGTTCTTGACAGAGAGAGTGATTTGCCACTGGAATGGGCTGCCCAGGGAGGTGGTGGAGTCGCTGTCCCTGGAAGTGTTAAAAGCAAAAGCGCATTGTTCACCTGCCTATCTCCTTTTATCAATGTGGGCTGAGATTAATTGCCCTTTGGACACAAGACCGGATGAGGCACTCAGTGCCATGGTCTAGTTGACTGGATAGGGCTGGGTGCTAGGTTGGACTGGATGATCTTGGAGATCTCTTCCAACCTGCTTAATTCTATGATTCCGTGCTTATTACATCTGCAATAGTAATTGTCTCAAATGTTCCATTTCTACTTAATGTGGTTTTGTATAGAGGGAACCTTCAGTAAGCAGAGTGCCAAGTGTGGCAAAATGCAGTTGCTCTTTCAAGGAGTAGAGCAGGTTCCCGTAAGAGAGTTTTAGAAAGCAATGCTGAACTGGACCAGAAAACTAGACTTTGAGGATCCCTTAAAAGTATCACAAACCTAGAATATTCACAGCCACAGTGTGCGGGTTTGAGGCTAATTGGAATATTTTAATGAGAAAAAATAGATCATTGGCTGTGAAAAAGAAAATATGGTGATGTCTATATTGCCCATTCGTTCTGCTGGGACGTATAAAAACAGAGACACAAACAAAGATAAGGCAGTCTCTGCCTGGCTTTTGGCTTATTAACTCTTCTGCCTGAACCTGCACATTTCTAACTAATCATTCTGCTTCTAACACCCCTTGCTGACCTTTCCAGCTCACCCAGCATGTAAGAGAGATAAGAGAGAGGGTGGAAAGAAGGTGGAGGGGTGGTTGGAAGCTCCTTTTGGGCATTCTAACTACTGGGAGGCATTTCATTTTTTCTGTACTTCTTTTAACTTGTATATTACTGTTTATAGTTGTAAATATCTGTAATATATTGCATATATATGCTTGTAAATTGTGCTAAGCTGTAAGTATATAAAGCTTCATTCCTTAAGGTCCAGCAAGATGAGTTTAGTCTGGGTGAATCCTTGTGTGGGGGAGCAGATATCACCCGTAACCACCACACACAAATAGCCCCATAAGGGAGGAAAAAGTTTGGACATCATCTGCAGGCCTCATGAAATCACAATCTGCTGCTTGCCTTCATAGCTTGTTTCTCCATTTGAATAATTTACTTTTCTATTTGAAAGTTTCACTTTTCAGATTTTTTTTTTTCCATATCCCAACCCTTTGCCTAATTTTTCAGTGTTTTCCTTGCCCCTCTGACTGAATGCATCCATGAGAGTGGTATCAGCTTCCCGTACTAAATACAATTATGTACTTCATCTTATACTACAAAATACAGAGTTGAATAGACCAGACCAGATTGGGAGAGACCTCCAAGATCATCCAGTCCAACCTATCACCCAGCCCTATCCAATCAACTAGACCATGACACTAAGTGCCCCATCCACTCTTTTCGTGAAGATCTCAATTCAAGAGAGATGTTGAGGTGCTGGAACGTGTCCAGAGAAGGGCGACAAAGCTGGTGAGGGGCCTGGAACACAAACCCTATGAGGAGAGGCTGAGGGAGCTGGGGGTGTTTAGCCTGCAGAAGAGGAGGCTCAGGGCTGACCTCATCGCTGTCTACAACTACATGAAGGGAGGTTGTAGCCAGGTAGAGGTTGGCCTCTTCTCCCAGGCAACCAGTAATAGAACAAGGGGACACAGTCTCAAGTTGTGCTGGGGGAGGTATAGGCTGGATGTTAGGAGGAAGTTCTTCACAGAGAGAGTGATTTGCCATTGGAATGGGCTGCCCAGGGAGGTGGTGGAGGCACCGTCCCTGGGGGTGTTCAGGAAAAGCCTGGATGAGGCACTCAGTGCCATGGTCTAGTTGACTGGATAGGTCTGGGTGCTAGGTTGGACTGGATGATCTTGGAGGTCTCTTCCAACCTGGTTGATTCTATGATCTCAGATAGAGAACATTTTTCAGACCTCAGATAGATAATTGCCTTTCTTCCCAATTCCCATTTTGAATCTGCCAAAGCAGAGTCAGCTTAGCAAGGAGTCTTAGCTAAGTGAAAGCATAGGATTAGCCCAGTAACTCAACTGGGCTCTTTCAGTATCCACATGCACATCAGCTTCCCATGTCACATTAGCCCAGGCTAATAAAAAGTTATCTAGAAGTTACTCCGTTATTTCCACGTCAAATAGTGGCAAACTAAACAGTGACAATGGCACGTCAACCTGGTGTAAGAAACCAGCCAACAAATCACACCCACACATACTAGCAAGCAAGGAAAGAATAGCCCTGCCCTCCTCAGCAAATATTCAGCCACAGCCAGAGCAGATTTTAGTGCTATGCTATGCTTATGCCCAGGCATAAAACAAAGTATCACATGTTATTGTGATTCTTCTCCCCACGGTCGCTCCCAGAAGTCTCCTGAATTGTCTACTCTCAAATCAAGACTTGCCACAAAAATTCTGGTTCCTATTAGAGTTTACATTTAGTATGTCCTGTGAGTGGCAGACATCAGGTCCTTATCTGCAACTTATAAGGTAGCTAATTCTTAATTTCTTGTTAGCAGGTTCTGCTCCATGACATGTGGCTGAAAACAGTGGGGATTAGGCACAGATTACGTCTAAAAATATGCTGCCCAGAGTAGCTGAGAGTCCAGGTACTTAAATTAAAGCAAGTGTCATTGGTTGAAAGGTAATTTAAGTATCAAAATCAGGATGAGAATTTGCACTAAATCCTCTCTCATTACACCTAGGCTCATAATTCATTTAGGTATTACAGCACTGAAGCCAGACCTTTGCTCCTAATCTCTAGGCAGAGGACTCAGTATTTTAGAGACAAAACCAAAGCAGATGACAGTACTTTCTTTCCTGTTCAGGCCTATACTAAAGACCTCTCCAGGAGATTACAGGCCTGAGATTCCCACACACTGTAGTTACAGAGGTGTGTTATATAGATGAATGCCCACTTAATGATAGTAATGTAGGAAAGCAGTAGAACAGGCTGCCCAGGGACATGGTAGAGTCACTATCCATGGAAATGTTCGTATAATGTATAGATGTAGTGCTGAGGGACATGGTTTAGTGGTGACGTAGCAGTGCTTGGTTAGTGGTTAATGGACTTAATGGTCTTAAAACTTTCTTACAACCAACATGATTCTATGGTTCTGTGGATATGTCAGTTAAATTAAATGACTTAAGTGCAGTGTGTACAATTTAAAATCATAGAATCAACCAGGTTGGAAGAGACCTCCAAGATCATCCAGTCCAACCTAGCACCCAGACCTAGCCAATCAACTAGACCATGGCACTAAGTGCCTCATCCAGGCTTTTCTTGAACACCTCCAGGGACAGTGACTCCACCACCTCCCTGGGCAGCCCATTCCAATGCCAATCACTCTCTCTGTGAAGAACTTCCTCCTAACATGCAGCCTATACCTCCCCCAGCACAACTTGAGACTGTGTCCCCTTGTTCTCTTTCTGGTTGCCTGGGAGAAGAGACCAACCTCTACCTGGCTACAGCCTCTCTTTAGGTAGCTGTAGACAGCAATGAGGTCACCCCTGAGCCTCCTCTTCTGCAGGCTAAACAGCCCCAGCTCCCTCAGACTCTCCTCATAGTATTTGTGTTTCATCAGCTTTGTCACCCTTCTCTGGACACATTCCTGCACCTCAACATCTCTCTTGAATTGAGGAGCCCAGAACTGGACACAGCACTCTAGGTGTGGCCTGACCAGTGCTGAGTACAGGGGAAGAATAACCTCCCCTGTCCTGCTGGCCACACGGTTCCTGATGCAGGCCAGGATGCCATTGGCTCTCTTGGCCACCTGGGCACACTGCTGGCTCATCTTCAGCCTACTATCTACCAGTACCCCCAGGTCCCTTTCCTCCTGGCTGCTTTCCAGCCACTCTGTCCCCAGCCTGTAGTGCTGCTTGGGGTTGTTGTGGCCAAAGTGCAGAACCCTGCACTTGGCCTTGTTCAATCTCATCCCATTGGCCTCTGCCCACCCATGCAGCCTGTCCAGGTCCCTCTGCAGGGCTCTCCTACCTCCCAACAGATCAACACCTGCTCCTAGCTTGGTGTCATCTGCAAACTTACTGATGCTGGACTCAATCCCCTCATCCAGATCATCAATAAAGATATTGAACAGGACTGGGCCCAGCACTGGTCCCTGGGGAACACCACTAGTGACAGCTGCCAACTGGATGTGGCACCATTCACCACCACTCTCTGGGCTCTGCCATCCAGCCAGTTCTTGACCCAGCACAGTGTGAATCTGTCCAAGCCATGAGCTGCCAGCTTGGCTAGGAGCTTGATGTGGCAGACAGCATCAAAGGCTTTGTAAAGTCCAGGTAGACTACATCCACAGCCTTCTCCACATTCACCAGGCAGGTAACCTGATCACAAAAGGATATCAGGTTGGTGAGACAGGATCTGCCCTTCCTAAACCCATGCTGCCTGGGCCTGATCCCTTGGCCATCCTGTAGGTGCTTGCAATAGTAAGAAAGACCAAAATATCTTCAGGTATGTGAGCTTCTTCCAAAACAAAACAATATAAGTTATCAACACTATATGATAGTTTGAAAATTGTGTGTTTTAAAGCCAGAAAGAGGCTACAGTGATCATTCTTGCTGATCATTCACACACAAAAACCTCCCTTGAAGCCATTCACATTTAAAAAAACCCAAAACAACACCCACTAAAAAAGAAGAACAACAAGAAAACCCAAACCTGACCCACAAAAACCCAAACCAAACCAAAACCACACAACAAAATAGCAAAACAAAGTAAATCCCCAAACAGATCTTGTAGGAAAAAATATATTCTGCTCAAAACAGATCATCAGGGAAAATACACTACAATCTTTAACCATCCCCTCAAGGACTTGTATCTTCATTTCTTAAACATCAGTGTCAATGCATTCTGCTCTTTCATAGCCTCTCCTATTATAATGAAAAGTTATTTCATGTTAGTATACTCCTTATGTATGTTCTCAGGGTCAGATCATGAACTGATGAGTCTCCACATATGGTTTCAGGTCATTCATTCCTTTGCCTGCTATCTGTGCTAATTTGAGACAAATAATATTCATTATTGTAAATATTGTTTTAGACTAGACAGAGAGTTCTGAGCAAAACTCTCAGTGAAATAGACAGGGGTGGACTGTGCTAGTATGAGGCAAATTGGAATCTTTTAACGAGTCATTAGATTATAGGTTATGAAAAGGAAACAATGGTGATGTCTACTGCACTTGTAGGCTTGCTGAGATGGATGAAAACAAGAACACAAAACACAGATAGGACACAGTGAATGTGGGTCTCTGTGAGTGCCTGTGTTTTTCTCTCTTAGCTGCTTTTTTATAACTTATCCTTCAGCTTTCTAACTTCCCTTGCTAATCCTCCAAACTCACCTTGCACAAAAGGCAAAGTCTGGAATGAGGTAGAGGGATGGAAAGAAGGTGGAAGAGTGGTTGGGAGCCCCTTCTGGGGACTCTGATTTCTGGGAGGGGAGTTGTGTTTCTGTGTTACCTTTAACTTGTATATTTCTGTATATAGCTGTAAATATTTGCTTGTATATTGCACTACGTTGTCAATATAAAGCTTCATTTCTTAATTTCTAGTCTGGGGTGGGGGGGGCAGTGGGTAACTCCCAAGCCATCACACTGTCTGTTAATTCAAACAAACTAAGACCCAGGACTGTCTTGTCATGCAGCATTTTTTTCTCATTGCTGTAGTTGTTGAGAGTCATAGAATGTCAGGGATTTAAACTGTGCCAGAGAAGAGGTTTAAACTGTGCCAGACACGATTGTTAACATATCCATGAACTGCACTTACCCGAACAGCTTTTGAAACGTTGAATTCCTGAATATTTCGGATAACAAGCCACAATTTAAGATAGACCCAAGATATAAAAGAGCACAACTGAGAGGTTAAGTCTATGATGACATGGACTCAAAAACCTGGGTTCACAGAATATTTATCTAGACCTTTTTTCAGACAGTATACAGAAATAAAAGTCTGAGATAGATTAATTGTTCAAAATCTTATGGTTGGCTGCATCAAGAAAGCTGCCACTGTTTCCTTTTCCACCTTCAAGATGAAAAAGGACTTAACTGGATTCTTCTAAGGTAGCAGTCGTTTAACTTCCATGGGAATTTATGAATTCTCAGCTGTGTTGTTGCTGTTAACAAGAGCTGACAGCTAAATGCATTTCATTAACAGAAACTGGAATGAGAATGACAAGACTTTAGCAGATCAGATCTGTAATTGAAAAGGTGACCAATGTAAAGAATAAGAACTGTCTACTAGGATTGCACTTGCCTCTCACTCATACCAATAACAGCATATCTCCTGGATGTGATCTGTCTCTCTTTTACAGTAGTTAGCAAAGCATCAGCAAGATGGAGATGTCAAGAGCAAAGCTATGCCAACGTGAGTTCCTCCTTTCATGTCAACAGCAGGAGTAAAAGCAAACCCTACACTAGAAGAATTGAAAACAAAAAAACATTTTAGCAGCTGAAAATGGACAGAAGAATAGGAAAGGCACAGCAGAAATTAAAGGAGATAGACTGGCAGTTTGTCAATTGATTCTTTTCAGTCTTGGAAGAGCAGACAGGAGATCTATCCAAGGACAACTGCTGGAGTACACAATTTGCTGGGAGTGCTTGCATGGAATAGATATTCTCATTGTGTATCTTCCCCTGTAGCAAACATTGCCAAAAGCCTCACTGGGCCTCAAATGCCTGTGGATTTCCAAAACCTGCAGAAAAGACCTACCTCCAGATCCACAAAATGACAATTTAATACAGATGTAAAACAATAGGTAGAACCATAACACTGCACAGATGCAATAGAGTAACAAAAATCCTAGTGCTAGAATTCAAATGATGCTTCAACTGGGAGTGGAGTAGAGCTCCACAGTTTTCACTGAGAAGCAGAGAGCAGGAGAAGAGAAGAACATCTAAAAGTAATCCATTCTGAGGAAGCATACCTTTTGGGTCTACCTTCCTCGGCAGAAGTATTTTGTTACTGAAAGCTCCCTCCCTGGGTTCACCAAATTTAGAGTAGACCTGCTGTCAACTTGCTAGAAGGCAGGAATGCCATCCAGAGAAACCTGCACAAGCTGGAGAGGTGGGCCCAGACCAACCTCCTGAAATTCAACAAGGCCAAGTGTAAGATCCTGCTCCTGGCTCAGCGCAATCCCAAGCACAAACACAGGCTGGGTGGTAAACGTCTGAGAATAGCCCTGACTAAAAAGGACCTGGGGGTCCGGCTTGATGAAAAGCTCAACAGGAGCTGGCAATGTGCATGCAGCCCAAGCAGCTATTGTGTCCTGGGCTTCAGCAAGATCAGTGTGGCCAGCAAGGCAGGGAGGGGATTCTCTGCCTTTACTCTGCTCTCATCAGACCCCACCTGGAGTACTGTGTACATATCTGGAGCCCCCAACACAAGAAGGATATGGAACCATTGGAGCATGTCCAAATGAGGCCATGAAGATACTCAGAGGGCTGCAGCAGCTCTGCTATGAGGGCAGGCTATGAGAGTTGGGGCTCTTCAGCCTGGAGATGAGAAGGTATCGAGGAGACCTTGTAGTGGCTTTCCAGTTTCTGAAGGGGGCCTACAGGAGGGTGGGGAAGGATAAAGTCTTGTAAGGACAGAATGAGGAGGAATGGATTTAAACTGTCAGAGGGGAGATTTAAACTAGATGTTAGGAAGAAGTTCTTTCCACTGAGGGTGGTGAGACACTGGCACAGCTTGCCCAAGAAGGTTGTGACTGCTCCCTCCCTGGAGGTGTTCAAAGCTAGGTTGGATGAGGCCTTGAGTGACCTGTTCTAGTGGAAGGTGTCCCTGTCTACAGCAGAGGATTGGAACTAAATGATCTTTGAGGTCTCTTCCACCCAAAACCATTCTATGATTCTATACTGTCACTGGACATATGAAGGTTATTCACCACAGCTGCATAGGTAGCTACTGTGTTTAGTGCTGCCAGCCAGAGGGGGTAAGGGGGTGGGGTGGGAGAAAAGAAACATAAAAAAGGGGAAAAAAGCCTACCACTATTCATTCCATTATATTTTGTACCCTCTCTTCCCATTTTATAACAGCTTTTCCAGTTGCCTTGACCACTGGCATACCCACATCCTCTTGGTTCTGAAAGTACTTGGGGAAAGTGAGGAACATTTATGATGTACTTGTACCTAGCATACAAGGATTGCAGCAGTGTCAACACATTATCAATAGATAATGTATGCAAGGCTCTTTCAGTTAAAATTAATATACACAAATTATTATTAACAGCACAAAATGTGTCTGGTCTGAGAGACTTTCCACACCTCTATGAAATCCTTCTTCCATTTTTTTACATTCCCAGAGAAATACACACCCTTTCCATAAGCCTTACCACAGTGCAGCTCACTCATTGATCAGAACACAACTCAGAGCACTCTAGGAATAGGAACTGGTCTTATTTACAATAAAACTCCATTCTCTCACCCAGCTGTTACAGGATCACAGTATCACAGGATGTCAGGGGCTGCAAGGGACCCAAAGGGATCATCAAGTCCATCTCCCCTGCCATGGCAATCTAGCTCAGGTCAGAGAGGAATGCATCCAGACAGGCCTTGAAAGTCTTCAGAAAAGGAGACTCCACAACTTCTCTGGAGAGCCTGTGCCAGTGCTCTGGGACCCTTCCAGTAAAGAAGTTGCCCCTTGTGTTGAGCTGGAACCTCCTGTGCCGCAGCTTATATCCATTGCTCCTTGTCGTATTGCAGGGAGCAAGTGAGCAGAGGCTGTCTCCCCCTCCTGACCCCCAGCCCTCAGATATTGATAAACTTTTATTAAATCTCCTCTCAGTGTCCTCTTCTCCAGATTAAAAAGCCCCAGGTCCCTCAGCCTCTCCTCATCAGGCAGTGTTCCAGTCCCCTAATCATCCTCATTGACCTCCGTTGGACTCCCTTGAGAAGATTCCTGTCCCTCTTAAACTGGGTAGCATTCCTTTCTTCTATTACCTTCCTTTCTTCCCCAGAGCATGATGCAGAGGCACCAGAGAGAAGTTCAGGCTTTTTCTAGATCCAACAGAGCTGGCAGACTCCCAGGGTAACTGCTGAATTAGCCTCAGGGTGTTGGAAAGCTCCAGTCTTTTTGCAAGCATTTGGATGTCTGAATGGCAGTGATGAAAGGGAGGGGGCAGCTATACCCACCCCTCACCAGCACAACAGCACCCCAGCGTTATTAGAAACCCAGCTGTTCTCTGCAAACAGGCAGGGTTTACTGTTCATATTTCTGTTAAAGAGACAGATGAAACTCCCCTTCCCCATCCATTATCATTGTATAATCTATACAATTCATCAGCTCAATGGCTGTGTCAGTAAAGAGCATTAGTATTCAGAGCACATGCACTGCACAAGGCAGCAGGTTTATGATCTGCACAACCTGAAATAAGCACTTCTCCTCCCTGGAGACCTGGGTTAACACCGACTAACAGCACGTTAAGTCGCATATACTTCTATTAATATACATCCTTCCCAGTCTGGGAGGAGGAAAAAGAGGCAGAATACCTGTCCCTCTCACACTGGCAGAGAAGGCTAATGTTTTTGTAGCTTGATATTGTGTGACATCGCTTTTCTAATCCAAACTGCTCCATGTTGGCAGTGTTCTTCCTCCAGCTCTTAGGCACCAAGCAGGCAAACCCATCAGCTGTCAATCATCTGTCACATCTACCTCCTCCCAGACTACCCTGACATCTCCCCTCTGCCTGATGCCAGGGGCAGTAGAGAAGTAATCTGTGATGAGATTAAATGCTCCCTCTGCCATGTCAGCACAGCCATGATGGCTTCTGTATTTATGGAGTGAAGGGAAAGGATTTTGTCAACATCTTTTCACCATGTGTACATAATGGGCTATAACAGTTGCGTGGAAACAGAGTGTTTCCAGCCTCTAACACCCTAAAGCCCCTGTTCTCCAGAATGGGCATGCCAAATCACCCAACCTGTTACCAGGTAGCATAAATAAGAATCCTGAGACGGAGATCACATTAAAAACACTAACGACCACCCAAGAATTCACTGACTACTGCTGTCTTTCATTTTAAAGATCCCCAGAATAACTGAACGGCAACCATCCAGACCTTGGGTTCGGGCTTTACAATTGCTTTAAGCCCATCCACATCTAAGTTATCACTACAGAGGGATCCCTCTCTGCTCATTCCACTGTCTTGTATTGGTCCCAGGGCTGCACAGGAAGCCTCATGAGAACTCTTTTGTCAGGTCTGTTTTCTTCAGGATTGATCCTCTTCTGACTCACAGCACTGTCACTCAAAGCAATCAGGAGGAAAACCAGAAGTGAACTGTCCCTTTGGGTACCAGCATGTACCTTCCTTAGCTTAAAGCAGCTGTGCTACAGCAGTCTCCAATCTCTCTCTGTTTCAACAGAAAACATTTGCAAACTAGTAGTTAAATAAAGTTCCCTTCACAGCCATAACCTAAATTTTCACGAGTGCCAGAAGTAGCTTTCAAGAGCCCAGCATGATGCAAGCTCCTGAGAATTAACACTTAACCACGGCTGCTTTGGGAGACTTCACCTATGAAAATTAACCCAAGGAAAGAGATACCTTCTCCAAACAAAGAGGGGATATCACAACAGTAAATCACTTAGAGATCATAGAATGGTTTAGGTTGGAATGGACCTCAAAGATTGTCTAGTTCCAACCCCCTGCCATAGGCAGGGACACCTCCCACTAGAACAGGTAGCTCAAGGCCTCATCCAACCTGGCCTTGAACACCTCCAGGGAGAGAGCAGCCACAACCTCCCCAGGCAAACTATTCCAGTGTTTCAACACCCTCACTGGAAAGAACTTCTTCCTAACACCTAGTTTAAATCTCTCCTCTGCCAGTTTAAACCCACTACTCCTCACCCTGTCATTACAAGACCTTGAGATACTTTACTTCAAACAGTTAAAAAAAGGCATCTAAGTCATAAAGAGATTACAATATCTGGGAGACAACGTGCTGGCAAACACACTCAAGTGGGAACTCTGAGTAGGTGTCTGCCTGTACACTCCCCAGAAGTGATGGACATCCTCAGATCATTTAAAGTTGCTTTATTAATACAATATCATTTAAGATAATGGACATCTATTATTTGGATTTGTCTCCAGAAAGAAAGAAAGAAAGAAAGAAAGAAAGGAAGAAAGGATGGAAGGAAAAAGAATACAATGGTGAAAAAGCAATCAAAGCCCCCAGCCTCACCAAATATTCCTTTAGGCTGCTATTGTTTTCATAGAGGCACAGAAACATCCAGGTTGGAAAAGGCCCTCAGGATCACCAAGTACAACCTATCACCCTACTCTATAAGATTCACCTTAAACCATATTCCTAAGCACCACATCCAAACGACTCTTAAACACATCCAGGGTGGGTGACTCAGCCACCTCCCTGGGCAGCTCATTCTAGTGCCTGACCACTCTCACTGTGAAAAACTTTTTCCTAATGTCCTAACACCTTGAATGGGATTTCCCCCTCCCCATCCATATAGCAGCAGCTGGAACAGGATCAGAGAACATTTGTACTAACAGGTGATAAATCCTTCCATGGTGAACTGACAAGAGCGCTGAATCCCTCATTTGTATAACATGATACAATTGGCTAAGGAAGTGGATGTGCAGAGCCTGCAGGAGCTAGCTGCTGGTGATCTCACTTTGTCATGAGTTTAGCCAGTAGGATCTACTGCTGAGTATTTGATACTATGCTTATGTCATGCTGGCTTTAAACCCAAAATGCTGGCTGGAGAAATGTATCATGGGACTTGTAGTTCAGATTGTAACATGAGAGGTTTCCTGCTTCTGGTTCCTGCTTCCAGTTTCTGGGTTTGGAGCACCTGCCTTTTCCACTGGCCTGGCATGGGCTTAGAGCAGCAAGGATGTAATTTTATAGCTGGTTTCTGCTGCTGATGATTCCGTTTTTGCTGGGGTTTTCTGTGAAATAACTAAGGTAATTATATGTTGGATCATTTCCATTAAACTTCTTATCTCAAACAAGGCCTGTTTGTGATACTCTCCCTCCCCAGCTTTGTGTGGGGGACTTCCTTGTGACAGTGGGTTGTCTGAAACCAGGACATGCATAAATTTGTGCAGCTTCAGAGAGGCCTGGGATCTCTGTCCAGAAATTTCTTAATAAAGAATTAATCCTTCACCTGCTTTCCCTGACAGATGGTCAATCTGTAGGTCTAGGTGAGCAACTGTTGCTGAAGTGGGAAGGGGAAAGGAATGTTAGTTACATTGGAAAAGATTCCAAGATGCTATTTAAGGTAGGACAATCCAAAACTGAGATAACACTAATCAAGTTATAGCTTCCTGTATTCACAGAGAGCAGACAAAATACCTTCCTTGCTCTCTTTAGACTGGAAGGAACAATAGGTGCTGTTGCTAAGGCAGATTTTGATCTCTAATTGGTCATTTCTACAGTTAAAGGAAACATGTATCCTCTTGACTTGTAGTTTCCAATTTTACCTTAGCTGTTGCAAAGAGAAACTACACTGGCATGAACTAGCACTAAAGTGTAACTTGTAAAGCTAAAGTATAAAAGCAGCCTGAGTCTGCCCACTTCACCAACAGACAGAAGGCTCTTGGCTCTTCCAGAGTGTCATGGAATGGTTTGCATTGCAAGGGACCTTTCAAAGTCTAGTCCAATCTACCTGCAGCAACCAGTGACATCTTTAACCAGATCAGATTGCTTAGAGTCTCATCCAACCTTACCTTGATTGTTTCCAGGGATGAGGCTTCTACTACTTCTCTGGGCAACCTGTGCAAGTGTTTCACCATCCTAATTGTAAAAATTGCTGTCCTTATATCTAGCCTGAATCTTTCCTCTTTTAGTTTTAAATCATCACCCCTTGTCCTATAGCTGCAGGCCCTATCAATCAGTCTGTCCTCATCTTTCTGGTAAGCCCCCTTTAAGTATTGAAAGACTGCAATAACGTATTTCCCAAAGTCTGCTCTTCTCCAAGAAGTCAGGAGAGTACTGCCAAGTACTACAGTAACTCTATGCTAGTCAAGATAGAGAAATATTGTCCAAAGTAACTCTCAAAGATAGGGAAGAATGTAGGAATCTAGTGAAGGAACAGCTTCACTCAGTAAGATAGCACAAGGACAGCTTGAATCCTCATCCTCAGTTGTGAGAGATAGATGCATGGGTGTCTGCAGGGGCAGGTGTAGCTCTTGCATCCTAGGACAGCAGAACACAGGCAGGGTTGGAACTGAGATCGACCTCATCAATGCTTCAGGTTCTGGGATATTCTCCCAAACAAGCTGACAACTCAACAATGCTGCTGGCAAGGTAAACATAGTGCAGAGAAAGGCAGCACAGTTGTCACTAACTCTTGTGTGTTCTTGATTTCTATACAAAGCCATCTCTTTTTTTTTGGAGGTTGGGGGAGGCAATAACTGTGTTAATCATGGAAAATTAAATTAAGGACAAGGACAGAAGGGAAAGAAAGCCCCACAAAAAATCAATACACACACCTGAGTCACAGCTCTGATTGCACATCTCTGCACTAGACCTTCAGCAGAGCAACGATATCACTGGTTTCACTTGCAGGAAGGGAGGAGGCAAAGCCTTGCAAATTGGAATCTGGATTGTTGGCATTGCTAGCATCTACACAAACACAACAGACCATCTCCTCTTGGGATAAGCATCCCATGAACACCTCTCCTGCCCATCCTGACATCTTCAACACACTTTGGTAGAGCAGACTTACAGCAACTGCTAGGGTGGGTGTATTTGCAGTTTGGTGCAACACATGTTGGAGGCTAACAATATGTACCTAGAAAGCAGGCAGCTGCCTGAAGATCACTAATAGAAAAAGCCAGTTAAAGGCATTTCTTGCACCTGCCTCTGGAAATAACTCAATAAATTGTACCATCAGATGGCACTTGTGAATACATATTTCTTGGGTTGTGTCACAGCCATAACTTCCTGTGTCTGGAAAATACCATTTTTGGAGCAGGCCTCCAGTCTTTTGTATCAGCTCAAATGCCATGGATGGTGGCCTGGGAACTGCTGTTCAAGAAGTAGAGTTCAACTTATTACAACATTAGACAGAAACCAACTCAGTGTGTTTCTTCTTTCTCTCTCACTTGCAAAGCTGACTGTTAATAAAGATCTGCTTCAGTTCCATGGGTACATTTAAAGATATGATTTCTCTAAACAGTACTGTGTGGTACCTACATAGTTCCTCAAAGCCAAGGAATACCACAAGTAATTGATTATTTATTTTTACACACACTAATAAATGTTGCTCCAGAGCAAATTTTATGAAACCTAATTATTCCTAAATTGTAGACAGGTAAACCAAAACAAAGGCCAATAGCAAATTGGCTGAAGTTTACTGGGACATTTGCAGAATTTAAAATACAAAACCCACAAACCAAATACAAAAACAACCAGAAAAACCACCCAGAAGCAGAAAACTAAAACAAAAATGTAAGCAAACAAAAACTAAACAAAAAAAAAAAAAACCCAAATAAAAAGGCAAATGAAAAAAAAGCACTCCACAGTTAACCAAACATGCAAAAAAAACCAACCTCAAAACCCCACAATCAACCAACCTAATCAAGAAAAAACAACTAAACAATAAAAAGAAAAAAAAAGTCCAACCCAAACAAGCAAAAAAAAAAAAAAAAAATCAAGAAAAAAACCCACTGGAGACTTTAGTCCTTTGGCTGCTATGGTCAAGAACCCAAATCACCAGAGCTGCAAGCCAGAATTGAAAAAGAGGAAATAATAAAAAAACAGAGATAAAAAGAGAAGAAAGCCAAATATGTTTATTGACTTAACTGGAAGTAATTCTAAGAAACCCAGATGGGATTTCTTTGATATAAGATGAACTATTCAAGAGGAGAGGAATGGAAACAAACAGTTCCACCAAACTGACATCAAGACCCCTGTTAATTACAAATACATTCTACAAGAAAACAACCTTCAAAAGTGTGATGGTTTGGGTGTTCCCCACACCCCCCACACTTTAGAAATACCCAACTAGACTCAGCCAGCTCTGGGAATATAAATGAAGCTATTTATTTACAGCAGCACAATATACAAGCAGCTATTTACAGTATATACAGTTATAGACAGAAATAGACCAGGTCAAAGGTAATACAGAAACACAACTCCCCTCCCAGAAACCTGAGTCCCCAGGAGGGGCTCTCAACCACCCCTGCACCTTCCCCCTGCCCCTCTCAACCTTACCCCAGTCCCAAGGAAGAATGGAGGTTTGGCCAAAAGGTTAAGAAGCAAAGTGGGTTAGGCCAAATGGAAAGTGAGGTTAGGGAGATGCAGTTAGAAGCCCAAGGCAGAGTGAGTGAAAAATGGTGAGAGTGTTATCTAATGTTTTCATTTCTCCTTCCCAACCTCCTTTGCAAGACTCTAAGGGAAGTAGACATCACCACTGTTAATATAATCTAGTTCTTCTTACCAAAACATTCTACTCTCCTTCAAACTAGCACAAAAAGATGAAGTCACTGAAGGTCAAGAATAGGCTCCAACAGCAACTCACTGACATAAGCAACGCTTTGGTACAAGACTCGGAGTCACTTGTCTGGGATTCATGAGTTGGGTGCTTCTTTGCAAGAGGACTCTAAGCTAATCATCACAAATGATGCTATTTAAATGGAAAATAAATAGCCTTGTCTCCTGGAGGACACCCTGTCTCATTCTCAGAGAAATAATGGCAGACATAAAAAAAGCTATGGTTTCAACATTTCTCAATATGACTTCTCTCCCCTCCTCATCTAAAAATAAAAGGCCACTCTGTAGTCCCAGATCAATCTAACTAAAAGAGAAGAGTTCACTTACAACAACAAAATAGCAGCTCTGACACTAGTTATGTATTCATCGCATGTGAAAATGGCCCCACAACGCTGCCTTCAAACCTTCCAACAAGTTGTATTAAATTAGGTTAGGTCTGGATTTGGTTTTTCCCCCACCAAAAGCAAAATAAATATAGTTTTATTTAATGCTACTAAAAAGATTGAATTCAACTGGAACCCCAAGGCATGTGGCTTTGTTGTTAAAGCACATATACTAACTGTATTGATTGGTGCAGTCCTCTGTGCAAGAGAATTTGTCACATCAATAGCAACTAAAAAATACTCAGGAGCTCTAATATGGTTTAAATGAGCAGTTACCACATCAATATAAAGAGCATTTTCAATGGCAGTAGATAGGATCTCTTTTGCAACCTTAGTATTAGTTTTAAGAAAAAGGCTGACAGCTTTTTTTACAAGGAAGGGGTTTTTTTAAAGTAATGGTCAGCAACAGAGCAAACACTGTAACCATCTTACAATCACAGCACTCCCTAGGCAATAAGAAAACAAAGAGGAAAGAAAACTTCCAAGGAGTAAAAGAATGATGATGCTATGAGCAGAGGGATGTAGAGGCCAGAGAAAAACCTTTGCTGCTTCCTGGCTTCCCTAGCCTTTTCCATTACTGCTGCTATGTCGCAGCTGCAGATCTAGTCTGGACTTTGTTTCTAGGGCCCAAACCTGGCACGCTGCATGATCTGGGAGATTTCAAACAAAGGCAAATACATACAGGACACAGGAGAAATAAAGCATCAAAAATTCCTGACCAGTACTCAATGCCAAGAAAGAGTTGTGGGAGGAGAATTCTGCCATGCTTCACCCTCCACAGCTGCTGCATGGGAAAAGGTAATACAGGAAATTGCTTTTTCCTCACTGTGGTTTTTCCTGACCATAGCTGTGTTTCAAATCCAACAGGCTGTCAAAAGACATTAAGGCTCCTACCCTGGCAGGGGCGGGGTGGACTGGATATCTTTTGAAGTCCTTTCCAGCCCCTGACATTCTGTGAAGCACTGGAAAGCCACCTTAAGATTTCAGTGTTGTAACTGGAAAGGGAGCAGAAGAGAAGGGCTCAGTTGCAACAACTCTACCAGGGGGTCAGCAGCGCTACAGGCTGGGGACTGAGTGGCTGGACAGCAGCCAGGAGGAAAGGGACCTGGGGGTACTGATAGATAGTAAGCTGAAGATGAGCCAGCAGTGTGCCCAGGTGGCCAAGAGAGCCAATGGCATCCTGGCCTGCATCAGGAACAGTGTGGCCAGTAGGACAAGGGAGGTTATTCTTCCCCTGTACTCAGCACTGGTCAGGCCACACCTTGAGTACTGTGTCCAGTTCTGGGCCCCTCAATTCAAGAAAGATGTTGAGGTGCTGGAACATGTCCAGAGAAGGGCAACAAAGCTGATGAGGGGCCTGGAACACAAATCCTATGAGGAGAGGTTGAGGGAGCTGGGCCTGTTTAGCCTGGAGAAGAGGAGGCTCAGGGGTGATCTTATTACTGTCTACAACTACCTGAAGGGGCATTGTAGCCAGGTGGGGGTTGGCCTCTTCTCCCAGGCAACCAGCAATAGAACAAGGGGACACAGTCTCAAGTTGTGCCAGGGTAGGTATAGGCTGGATGTTAGGAAGAAGTTTTTCACAGAGAGAGTGATTTGCCATTGGAATGGGCTGCCCAGGGAGGTGGTGGAGGCGCCGTCCCTGGGGGTGTTCAGAAAAAGACTGGATGAGGCACTCAGTGCCATGGTCTAGTTGACTGGATAGGGCTGGGTGCTAGGTTGGACTGGATGATCTTGGAGGTCTCTTCCAACCTGGTTGATTCTATGATTCTATGATTCTATTTGACACTGAGGTCCTGCCTCTTCTGCAGTCCCGGCAACAAAGAGGAACATCATTTGCCTCCCTGTGAGTCATCAACACCCAGATCACACTAAATCTGACCTAGGCAGGCACACAGAAAGACTTGGGGGCTCAACAATATGCCACCTAAACTAAGAAGACAAACAAAATGCAAGAGGCACCACTGATAAGTCCATGAAGCTCACAGCAGACTAAGTGGATGATGCTTTCTGCACTGGGGCAGGAGCTCAACAGCCTCAGGCCAGAATAGACTGAGCAAGCTTGACATCTGAGGGCAAACTGTACCAATACTGGGAAAAGAAATCCACCATGCATTACTGGTGTCCTAATTTGAGACTAGATGGAATATTGTGGTGAGAAGAATTGGATTATAGGCTGTAAAAAGGAAACAATGGTGATGTCTACTTCACTCATAGGCTTGCTGAGATGTATGAAAAAAAGAACCTAAACATGGATAACACAGTATGGCTCTCTGTTGCAACTGGTGCCTGTACTTTTCTCCTTACCCTGTCTTCTGTGTAACTAATCCTTCTGCTTTCTAACCGCACTTGCCAATCCTCTAAACTCACCTTGCACATAAGACAAACTCTAGGATAAGGTAGAGGGGTGGAAAGGAGGTTGAAGGGTGGTTGGGAGCCCCTCTTGGAGACTCTGATTTCTAGGAAGGATGTTGTGTTTCTGTATCACTTTTAACTTGTGTATTTCTGTATATAGCTGTATATATTGTAAATATCTGCTTGTGTATTGTGCTAAGCTGTAAATATAAAGCTTCATTTCTTAATTTCCAGCTTGGCTGAGCCTAGTCTGGGTGATTTCATAAGAGTGGGGGGGGGGGGGGGGGGGGGGGGGAGGGCGGGTAACACCCAAACCATCACAACTGGGCAGGCAAAAATGCCATGAGCCCAGGAAATGTCTGAAAGGAAAAATCACTGGAAGCTGGGAAAACGCCTGGGGCAAAGCATCTTATGAGCATCTCCTGCCCTTACAAGAGGAGTGGCAATGTCCACTACTGCGCTGGTGAGGTCTGACGGCAAGGCTGCTCTCACAGGTCCGTTACCCTCTGCTTTAGTCACAACTGAATTGGAAAAGAAAATATAGGAAAATCATGGCAAGGAACAAACACTAATTTGGTAGGACTGAAAAAATCCTTGGTTTTCAATAAGAAATAATTCTACGTTTTGAGGGGATGTAACATACTTTTCCCCAGCTGATGTATTTTTAGAGTGCAGTTCTCTCTCAATCACATCCTTGCTCCCCTTGGGTTAATGGACAATGGATATTCTTGTCATTCAGGCAAAAATCCCACTAAAGGAAGACAAGAAGCAGCATGTGCTGTAAGTTTTGAAGGAGATGAGAAATTTCACACTATCCTGATATCTTCTGTGTAACTGCTTATTTTATGATGACTAATAGGCAATTACTATGGTAATACTGCAATACAGCATGTGTGAGGTTTGGGAATGAGAAATTATAGGTAACTACTTTGGACTCATTTCTATGGTAACAAAAAGTAATTGTCATTAAACACCAGTTACATTGAGGCTATATCTGGTAATTATAGATTTTTTTTTATGCCCAGTAACATAAATAAAACCAATAAATTTATTCAAAAGGTCCATGATTGTTTACTTATACATTGTTATCTAGAATACACAATGACAAACACTTAATCAGGAACAATAAAGTCCATTGTGGCTTCATCTTGTCATCTGAGATGGATACAGTTTTTCAATTCAAAGCACTGCATGAATTTCACATGCATTGAAAGGAAACTAAGAGTAAAGCCCTTCACCACCAGAATAACAGGTGGAAAATAATCATAGAATGGGTTAGGTTGGAAGAGACCTCAAAGATCATCCAGTTCCAACCCCTTGCCATAGGCAGGGACACTTCCCACTAGAACAGGTCACTCAAGGCCTCATCCAACCTGGCCTTGAACACCTATAGGGAGGTTGCGGATCACAGAACATGATTTTGTGATCCACAACTTCCCTGGGGAAGCTGTGCAGTGTCTCACCACCCTCAGTGGAAAAAACTTCTTCCTAACATCCAGTTTAAATCTCCCCTCTGCCAGTTTAAACCCATTACTCCTCGTCCTGTCATTACAAAACCTTGTTAATAGTCCCTCCCCAGCCCTCCTGTAGTCCCCCTTCAGATACTGGAGGGCCACTACAAGGTCTCCTTGATGTCTTCTCTTCTCCAGACTGCAGAGCCCCAACTCTCACAGCCTGTCCTCATAGAAGAGGTGCTCCAGCTCTCTGAGCATCTCCATGGCCTTGTCTGGATGCACTCCAACAGTTCCATGTCCTTCTTGTGTTGGCGCTCCAGAACTGTACACCAGGTGGTGTCTGACTAGAGTAAAGGAGGAGAATCCCCTCCCTTGCCCTGCTAGTCATTATGCAAATGACAATATGCACACAAATAGCCATGTCTTCCAACTGGACAAATGCTAGTAAGAACTGCATGGCGTATCCAGTCACTGTGAACATACACAGACATATGTATGCATGCAGATATATCTCCTACAGTGATACTATAAAAGATGAAAATCAGCTCTCCTGAAGTGTTTCAGCGTGTAGCTCTGATTTAAAGCTAAAATAATTCAGATAAAGTCTGCACATGCTTTTACTGCTGAAAGACCCCTCATAAATTACATGTGAACACAAATGTTGAACTTTTGACTGTTTCTAGTTTGAGGAATAAAAAGTCCATGAAAGCCTATTCAGGGTAAACCTGAAATACTTCATCTGGTCCAAAGCATACTTTCCTAATTGTATTTCTAATAGCATTTCAGACTCTATATATTGGATCTTCAAAAAAAAAAAATGCACCAAGGTTTAGGCAACTCATGCTATTAACAAACAAAACCAAGAGGAAAATTAGCCTTTATAACATATAATTTCAAGTGTTTCTCAATCCTTCCCAGCTATGTTTTATCATTTGAAACAGTTTTCCAAATTTAACTTGCTTTCACAAATCATTTTGGTCCTTTACAAGACTATGTTTTCTGGGGCAAAAATTACACCATTTTCCCAAAACATTTCATCCCAGCACAACCCCTCTGCTCTGCACTGGTGAGACCCCACCTGGAGTGCTGTGCCCAGTTCTGGAGACCCTATTACAAGAGGGATATGGATGTGCTAGAACATGTCCAGAGAAGGACCATGAGGATGATCAAAGGGCTGGAGCACCTCTGCTATGAGGAGAGACTGAGGGAGTTATGGCTGCTCAGTCTGGAGAGGAGAAGGCTCTGAAGTGACCTTATTGTGCCCTTCCAGTATCTTAAGGAGGCCTACAAGAAAGCTGGGGAGAGACTTTTTAGGCTGGAAGGTAGTGCTAGGACTAGAGGAAATGGAACAAAGCTAGAAATGGGTAGATTAAGACTATATGTTGGGAAGAAATTCTTCAGCATGAGGGTGGTGAGACCCTGGCATGGGTTGTACAAGGAGGTGGTGGAAGCCCCATCCCTGGAGGTGTTTAAGGCCAGGCTGGTTGGGGCTCTAGACAGCCTGATCTAGTGCGAGGTGTCCCTGCCCGTGGCAGGGAGGTTGGAACTGGATGATCCTGGTGGTCCCTTCCAACTTTGACTGATCCTATGATTTCATTGCAGCATGGATTCTGACACTGTTTGTGGTGAATGTGGCTTCTAGTCTGGTAGGACTGGGTCTCATTTCCCTCCAACAAATTGTTTTGTTGGAGAGAAAGGAACTCCTCACACAAGGAAGTAGTAAAGATCATTTTGACTTAGAAAATACTGTTCCTGACAGCAAAACAAAAACGAATGAGAACCAGTGCATGCTGCTTTCTCCCCATTCACACAAATTCTTGCATCCCCTGCAACCAAACTAGAAGGATGTAGGTGTGATGGCAGCTCAGACCATTTCAGCTAATTCATGGGTTTAATTTACTGAAGGCTGATACTATCACACTAACCAACCAAAGGCAACACAGAAATGGCAAGGAATGGGAAGCCTTACTGAGTCATGCAGCAAAGCCTTTAGAGAATGATCAGGATATTTCAACTGTCCTGTCATGGTATTTCTAAGATACCTCAATCAAGTGCTTCCCAGACTAAGAAACTCGTCTCTTTTTGTGCCAGTGTAGGATTTCATTGCCAAAAGGTGAGGCCAACAAAGTTGAACTAATCTAAGACATTTCGGTACAGTCATCTTGCCTGCAGGGACACATTTCAGCATTCAGCTGCAGAATGCCAGCTTAAGAACAAGCTCTTGATAAAGGAAAGTTCAGCCCAAGCCTGGGGATGCACGACTTTTAAATCAAGAACACTTTTTTGTTTTTTTTTTAACTTAGTCTAACCTCACCTCCCTGGGGATGATAATAGGTTCAGGAGATGATAATGCTGCACCTCAAGCAGAGAGAGAAAAGTCAAGAAATTTCTCTTCTTAGCACTAGTTTTCCTTTAATTCCTAAAACTGTTTCACACTCTAATCCCCCAGAAATGGTGAGATTAGTGTCACAGAGAAATTAAAGAAAATATTCATATCTTTTGCCTTGTTCTTTCATCCATCTAATGATCAAGTCATGCACCATCCCCAGCAAAGGGTCTTTCAAGTTATGGGCCGGCACAGAGGGCAAATGATGCTGAAGGCTCACTATTTTAGCTAAGTCAATCAATGGCATTTTCCTGAGCAGTTTAATTACATAATGTCTTCTATACACTGCAACTGCAAAGCCAGTTACACTTAGAAGTACAGTCAGTACAGTAATGCTACCCTTTAATTGCTTCAAGAAAGCAATGAAGCCTGTCTTCCTGTTTGGGAGAGACCCTGCTTCCATCATCACAATAAACAACAGGCACCTATCATTATCCTGTGTGTTAAAAAGAGCTGGGTGGCAGGGAAAGGACTATGGAGGGTTTATTTACTGAAGAAAGAGTGAAATGTAATAGTCATATTCACAGAAGGGTGTGATGCTAGCAAACAGGAGCTATCACTGCAAGCAGGAGCAATCCCAATTAGCCATTCAGTACTTCATCTTGCAGGTGAATTTGCACACTGAGAGCTCTCCTTCTCTGCAGCACCTAACCTTTCTAATGCTTGTACCCAGCCAGCTCTAATCTCTTGTAGCATAATTTGCCTGTGATTTTTCATTTCTCAGTTCTTTTCAGAAAGAAGGAGGTGAAAGAAAAACTTAAAATGTTCTGATTTCTAAACAGTCACTCAGAAATTTCACCAGAAATAAGGTGTGGTAGAGGTAATTTCACCAACTCTCTTGGTTTATGTACAAGAGTACAGAGGCACAAAGAATATTAAAGGTGTGGAACATCTTCTTTCAGAGGAAAGGCTGAGGGAGCTGGGTCTCTTTAGCTCAGAGAAGAGGGGTGACCTCATTCATGTGTGACCTCATTAAAGAGTGACCACATAAGTATGTGAAGGGTGAATGTCAGAAAGACAGAGCCAGGCTCTTCTCAGTGATGTCTGATGATAGAACAAAGAACAATGGGTGCAAGATGGAGCATAGGAGGTTCTGCCTAAACAAACTTTTTTCACTATGAGGGTGGCAGAACACTGGAACAGGCTGCACAGAGAAGTTGTGGAATCTGCATCTATTGAGACATTCTAAACCCACCTGGACATGTTTCAGTGTGACCTACTCTAGCTGATCCTGCACTAGAAGATGTTTCAAGGTCCCTTCCAAGCCCTAATGTTCTGATTCTGTAATCAGTAGCAGCTATGGAGAGATAGAACCAGGCCAATTCACTTTCTGTTAATAGATGCACGCTCAAGATTACAGCCAAATTGCAAGTTTTGCCCATTTACTTGTTAAGGATACATTTTAAAACTGATCTTCCAAACTTTCCGAATTAGAGGGAACACTTAACCATCCCCTTAAGTCACATAAGGCACCATACCTTGACTTTTCATTCCCAGCTCTATGGATCCACAAATCCTGATACAGTGGGCACTGACATTCATTTTCATTACCACTTCTTTTACAGCAACCTCAAAGTACATGCAACATACAAACAACCTCCACAGAATCACAGGATGTCAGGGGTTGGAAGGGAGCCAAAGACATCATCGAGTCCAATCCTGCTGCCAGAGCAGGACCATACAATCTAGCTCAGGTCACACAGGAAGGCATCCAGGCAGGCCTTGAAAGTCTCCAGAGAAGAAGAATCCACAACCTCTCTGAGGAGTCTGTTCCAGTGCTCTGTGACCCTTACTGTCAAGAAATTCACCCCTGTGTTGAGGTGGAACCTCCTATGCTGCAGCTTACATCCATTGTTCCTTGTCCTATCCCAGGGAGCAAGTGAGCAGAGCCTGTCCCCCCACTCCTGACCCCCAGCCCTCAGATATTTATAAACATTTATTAGATCCCCTCTCAGTCTTCTCCAGACTAAAAAGCCCCAGGTTCTTCAGCCTCTCCTCATAAGGCAGTGCTCCATCCCCTAATCATCCTTGTAGCCCTCCACTGGACTCTCTTCATCAGATCCCTGTCCCTCTTAAACTAGGGAGCCCAAAACTGAATGCAGTACTCAAGATAGGGTCTCACTAAGGCAGAGTACAGAGGAAGGAGAACCTCCCTCGATCTGCAGGACACACTCTTAATGCACCCCAGGATTCCATTGGCCTTCTTGGCCACAAGGGCACATTGCTGTTCCATGGATGTTATCCACCAGCACTCCCAGGTCCCACTCCACAGGGCTGCTCTCCAGCAGATCTCCTCCCAACCTCTACTGGTGCAGTTTGTTATTCCTCTCCGGGTGCAGGACTCTGTACTTGTCCTTTCTCATGGATGTGTTGGTACTACAAGTACCTGTCATTTATAGATGTGATCTTAATGTCACTTGCTATTCTTATGAAGATTTCACCACAATAAAGTCCCTTAGTGTCACAAATCATTTGCTCTGTTCTCAAGAATGGGGAACACTTTACAAATAATGGACAAATCTTGGCATTATCATTGCAGTTTTGGCTTAAATTCCTAAACCTCCGTTCACAAGCATTTAGAATAAAAGAAACAATTATTTTGGGTAAGAGTAGATGACTCACTTGCCATGAAAGTCCTGCATTCCATAAATGACAATGAAGAAAACCTTATCAGACAATTATTATTGTATCATCCCTGGTAAAAAAAAGTGGTTAGTTCCTGTTTAGATCACAGGAGAACCCTAGTATATTTCAACCCTTCCATGAGAACTGCTGATTGGAATTTTTATGGTGCCCACTGCAGAGGACAGTGAAATGCATCAGGCAGAATACTTGGCCAGTTGTACAAAGCTGTGCACCAGTGGGGTAAAAAAAACCCCAACCTCTCTCACACTGGCAGGAGATCAATTTACAAACTCAAGCATGAGGCTTAATTACCCATTTCATTATCTTAGCTTGCTTAGCTCCAAATGTGAACCTTCAGTGAACCAAAGAAACAGTTACTAGCTGCAGCTTTGAAAAAGGAGGAGATAACAGGGAAGATGTTCACATGTCTAAAAGTGCTTTTGCTGCATATGGCACCACAGAGCTTGTTTGCAAAAGCAGGGGGATTTTCCCCAGGCAATAGATCTATGTTATACCATGCTACGTGGAAGACTTCTGAAAGTCCCCTTTATGTGCTAATCTGAGCAAAGACCAAAAGAGATAAAACAGACTTATCTAGCCAATCACAGAGAAGCCTCAGAGTTACATTTTCAAATGCTAGTAATTGATCCCTAGAGATTTTTCTACTTTTTTTCTGCTTTTTTTTAAATTCTTCCAGTAAATTCAGGAATAGAAATTGGGATGTGCTTGTGGATTTAGTATGAGCAGAAAATAAAGTATTTGCTGTAAATTACTCACTCAGCACTAGTTAACTACAATGCTGGCACATTACTGGACTTTTTAATATTATTCTCAAGATAATAGGTAGCACTTTGCCTATTACCCTCATTTTTAAGTTATTAGTTACATTAGGCCATTTGCAAATAAAGTAAAAAATTGCAAGAAAATCAAATGCTTTTCTCACTACCTCATTAAAAATCTCTTTAGTTCAGGAGGGTTGAAAATTCTGCATGTCATGAAAAGCTAAAACAATAGTATACCACCCAGCTCAGCAATTCCAGGAGAATTCACATGCCCTTTTCATAATACTTGGGTTCCCAAAAGGCTTTTCCACTTGTGAGCTATATGCACACCTGTGAAGTGCATGCTTCTCAAAAAGTGTGAGTAATAGTGCAGGAGAAAAACCTACAGGGCAAGTAGGAATTTCTGGAGCAAAACAAAAGCTAATTAATTGCAACTAGAGTTGCCTAAGTGAAGGGCACTTAAAACAACAAACAAAAGAAAAACAACATCAACAATGTAGTATCAGATTCTAAAGCCATTTTTAGGACTTCATCTTTGTAAGGTGATAAATCCATTATGATAAATGCCTAGAGTTGTCAGATGCTAGCACTGCAATATCACTTTCTGGTTTCCCATTTGCAAGTGTACCTGGAAGGAGAATGTGTGCCCTCAGAGGTTTCACTCACAAAACATAGACTCTTAGAATTGTTAAGGTTGGAAAGTACCTTTCAGATCGTCAAGTCCAACCATAGCCCAACTCCCATGACCACTAAACTGTATTCTGAAGCACCACATTGGCATGCTTCTTGAACACTTCCAGGGATGGAAATGTCCTTGTGGTCAAGAGGGCAAATGGAATTCTGAGGTGCATTAAGAATAATGTGTCCAACAGATCAAGAAAGGTTCTCCTCCATTTCTATTCTTCCCTGGTGAGACCCCTTCTTGAATACTGTGTTCAGTTTTGGGCTCCCCAGTTTAAGAGGAACAGGGATCTGATGGAGAGAGTCCAGCAGAGGGCTATGAGAATGACTGGGGGACTGGAGCACTGCCTGATGAGGAGAGGCTGAAGGACTTGGGGCTTTTTAGTCTGGAGAATACAAGATGGAGAGGAAATCTATAAATGTTTATAAATATCTGAGGGCTTGTGCTAGTTTGAAGCTAGCTAGAATGTTTTGGTGAGAAGAATTAGATTACAGGCTGTGAAAATGAAACATTAGTGATGTCTACTTCACTCATAGGCATGCTGAGATGTATAAGAACGAGAACATAAATATAGATAACAGAGCTGCTCTCCGGGCTTTAAGTGCTGCACGACTCTCTCTAACCTAACCTCAAGTCTGTGTGACAAATTCACCTGTTTCCTAACCCCCTTGGCCAACACTTCAAGCTACCTTGAGCATATGGCAAAATCTTGGGTAAGGTAGAGGGGTGGGAAGAAGGTGGAAGGGTGGTTGAGAGCCCCTCCTGGGGACTCAGGTTTCTGGGAGGGCTGTTGTGTTTCTGTATTACTTTTTACCTTGTCTATTTCTGTATATAACTGTATATACTATAAATATCTGCTTGTGCATTGTGTTAGCTGTAAATATAAGCTTCATTCAATTTCCAGAGCTGCTGAGTCTAGTCTGGGTGATTTTCCAAAGTGTGGGGGGCAGGGAACATCCAAACCATCACGTCTTTATTTTGGTGTCAGAAGTGGGATACGAACCCATGCCTCCATTTGGAGGGTGACTGATAGCATCCATGGATAAGTCAGTTGACCTAGCACATAATGCTTGCCAGAATGAAACTGAGGTAAAGTGATGTTGTGGTAGGCCTGATAGGCCCAAAATAGGCTGATACATTTCCTGCCTCTCCTAGGCATGTGTTACTGCTCCACCAAAGAGGCAAGCGCAGGAAATGGACACAAAACCTGGAGCCAGAGAGTCTGGCCTGCCCAGGGTCCTGTGGTGTAAGGTACACACACTTAGCTTGTGCCTGCCAGTTCAAGGCCCATGCTTTTCCCAAATTAGGAAAACATGAGCCTGTGGCTTTGCCTAATATGGTCTGGTTTGGCTCACTGCCATCCTGATTGGCTATTCTTGTGTCCAAAGGGCAACTAATCTCAGCCCACATTGATAAAAGGAGATAGGCAGGTGAACAATGTGCATTTGCTTCCCTGCCTTGCTCCCCTGCTCTTTGCCCTGCTCTCTCTGCTGTGCCCAGCCCTGCTGCTATTGCACACTGCCTTATTGCTTGCCTGCTAAACTCCACTGCCACGAGTTACCAGGAGCAGACCCTGGATGTCTGCATGCGATCAGCCTGTGTGGCCAGTGTGACATCGTGCTGAGACTGCACCACATCTGCCTCTGTACCTGAAGGTCCTGTCTAGAATTCCTGGACATATACACAGATCATCCAGAAGAAGCCAGGAGACAAGGTCAGACATTGTCTGCGTCCTTTCCCCAGGAGCCAGGAAGATTCAAGCCTCAAAATCCAACAAGACAGAGTCCCCTGAAAGCATTTGGGCTCTGTCTGGACTGTGGCTATCCCCTGTGAGTGGGTAAGAATAATCTGTGAGTAAATGCTTAAATGCCTCTTTGTAATTCCCTACTGCCTTCTGCCACAGAGCAGAAAGAGCTCCTTGAGCCCATCTACTGGGCAAGCAGCATATTGACCACAAGCGGCATTGACTGTGGGAATAGTCTCTTCCAGTTCAATTAATGGTTATATATTTTGCTGGTTATTCCTAGATCTAGATATTATCCATAGAATGTTTCCATGACAGTGCAAGAACCGAAATATTATTAAAATTACTGGTCAGGGGTGCTGAGAGTTCTGAGTATCAAAATTAATAAACAATATTAATTTTGGAAAATATCATCTCACATCAATTGATTTCCCCTCCCCAACAAGTGATGTAGCCAATCTGCCATCCTTTACCATACTTGTACTTTGACCATCGCTCACCATACCATAAAGGCTTTATTCGTTTATCCTGCTTAATAGCAGCCACCAAATAGGCTTTTCCTTTCCTCTGCCAACACTTCTTTTCCAGTCTTTTAGCCAACCCCATAGAGCATTGGCTACCATTCATGACTGTGACAGGGCTGGAGGCCAGGAGTGGGGGGTCAGGCTCTGCTCACTTGCTCCTTGGGATAGGACAAGGAGCAATGGATGTAAGCTGCAGCACAGGAGGTTCCACCTCAACACAAGGGGGAACTTATTTATTGTAAGGGTCCCATAGCACTGGAACAGACTGCCCGGAGAGGTTGTAGAGTCTGCTTCTCTGGAGACTTTCAAGTCTGTCTGGATGCATTCCTACACGACCTGAGCTAGACTGCATGGTCCTGCTCTGACAAAGGGGTTGGACTCGATCTCTTTGAGTTGCTTCCAACCCCTAACACCCTGTGATCTGTCATGGCAACTCCACCACCTCCCTGGGCAGCCTGTTCCAATGTCTCACCACCATATTTTTCCTAATATCCAATCTAAGCCTCCTTTAAATCAACTTAACTGTATTTCCCCTTGTCCTATTCCTTGTTACTTGTGAGAAGAGCCCAACACCAGACTCACTCCAATCTCCTTTCAGATAGTTGTAAAGAACAATAAGATCTCCCTTTAGATGTATATGAGCATGGTTGGTCCCAGCCATGCAATTCTCTACTATTTCAGATTAGTAAGGAATAAAGCACATGAAAACTGAGGAGCACATATCAACAGAAAGAACAGCCAGTAGCACCATTTTCTACAACTTCTAGCTTCTTCTACAGTGGTCTTCTCACTCACACAGTAACACAGTCTTATCCTGCTTAACACTGCAATACCTGATTAGATCAAAGCTCAAGTAGCCTGGCTACAGTGTGTTGTGTTATTTAGTCTTGCACCATAAGCAAAACCTCATACAGTACATTATACTTCCCAGGGGCTTCTCCAGGCAACTATGTAGTACATGTAATTGCCCCCACAAACAAATCAGCAACTAATCAACTGCTTTTCATTATCAACTCCAGAAGCACATCTATTTTGTAAATAAATGCATTAAGGGCAAACAATTTTAGGGAAAACAAAAGATTATCTGAATACATTCTCAACAGAGGAGGTGGTAAAGCAGTAATTCAAACGCTAAAATGAACCAAAATTAGCATAGGGTGGAACAATTATTCCATTCCATGTATCCCGATCTATTACAGCACAATGAGAGACTGAAATCCGTGACTTTAATGGATGGTCTGGGTAGTTGAAGGGAACTGTGATTGACTGACACATTTACATAAAGGCTGATGAGCAGCATAATGAGTGCAATTATAAAACACAACTAGGATCTATCTCTGAGCTGACTAACTCCCACACTTAATGAAGGCTTGCGGAACAGATATCCTGCCCTCTTGGAGAGCTGCTGCCTACCTCATGAAGCAAGACAATTTGCCATTGAGCCCCCTTCCTTGATGGGAACTTCAGGAAGCATATGGCCCCATGATAACCTCCAGTTTAGGGGAAATTAGTTGAAATAAGATATATAAGATTCAGTGACTAAGCGCCGCAGGGTATATAAGATAGATAAGAATAACATGCAGATTCAAACCTTACCTGTAGTTTCCCAAGTACACTCCATCAGGATTGAGCATGGGTGCAATCTTGAAGACCAGGTGATCTCTGAGTACTTTTGCGATGGGATGCTGGCTCACAAGGAAATCAATGATACCTGAAGGAAATGGAAAGAGAGTTGGAAGATGAGGTTTATGTCACCAATGATTTCCAGGTGTCTAGATGAAATTCCGTAGAATCATAGAATGGTTTAGGTTGGAAGGGACCTCAAAGATCATCCAGTTCCAAATCCCCACCATAGGCAGGAACACCTCCTGCTAGAACAGGTTGCTCAAGGCCTCATCCAGCCTGGCCTTGAACACCTTCAGGGAGGGAGCATCCACAGCCTCCCTGGGCAACCTGTGCCAGTGTCTCATCACCCTCACTGTAAAAAACCCTTTCCTAACATCTAGTTTAAATCTCCCCTCTGACAGTTTAAACCCAGTACTCCTTGTCCTGTCATTACAAGACCTTGTAAATAGTCCCTCCCCAGCCTTCCTGTAGGCCTTCTTCAGGTACTGGAGGGCCACTACCAGGTCTCTTTGAACGCTTCTCCAGGCTGAAGAGCCCCAACTCTTGTAGCCTGTCCTCACAGCAGAACTCCTCCAGCCCTCTGATCATCTTTGTGGCCTCCTCTGGACTTGCTCCAACATTTCATATAAAAGATTAGAATGGTCATGCTTTTTGGCTCCTGGCACTGCCTCTGCTTCCAACAGAGCAGACCACTTACAGCCACATCACATCTGCCACCTTCTAAAATCTCCAAAAAGAAGATCTTTGAGGATAAACAACTCTGTCCATCCTCATTATGCAAGTACAGTATGGCTACATTAATAGACAGAGTCAAGTTTCAGAGAGAATAAAGTTATTGTTCATCAGCTGGGCTACCATAACGAAATATTTCTCCTCCTAAGTGGAGCAATGAAGCAAAACCTACTAGTTTAAATCTGCCACTTTATATGCCCTGCATGCATATATGGACACATACTGCGGCTTGGCTCAAGAGTGGTAATTTGTGGAGCTGAGGCACCTCTAGTTTGTTTGAATGTATGCCTAGACCTGCCCTTGACACATGAAAGCAGAGTTCAGATCATGTCTGTGTTAGAGTGATATAAAATGCCTCACCAAAACTAGGAGAGTTACATAAACTCTGCACCAGGCACAGGGAAGCTGTGAGACTGATAGGCTGGAATTTATCAGATCCTTTTTTCACTTAACATCCATAAAAATCAGGAGTAAGTTCACCTCATCATCGAAGCTCCTTTAATCTGGAACCAATGAAAATGACAAGGAAACTAGATCCTAACTGTCCTTCCTTCAGGCACAGTCACAGCACTGGGCCCCACAGGAGCTCCTGCCTCTGGGCTTTGTGCTCAGGGAGCTGCTAAGCATCTCCTTGCTCCAAGGCTAGTGATGGGGCAGGAGGCAGGCAGTCTGGCAGTTGCATTCATTGCTTATTTCTCCACTGACTTGGTACTGACAGAAATAGCTTCTAGGGAATGAATGTCAAGAGAAATTGAGTTTCTGTGTAATCTTGGGACACCCACAGATAGGTCATGACAATTTGTTATTTGTTGTAAGGTCCATCCTGTGAAGCAGGAACCATTTACTGAATTTCCTTAGAATAAACCATTCACTATGCTCTAGTAACAGGATAAAATTAAGCAGAGAAAAATTAAGGCTGATCAACAGTAAAATTTCACTAATGGCAAGCTCTATTAGACTCTGGAATTGTGTCTCCAGGGAAAGAGTGGAATGCTGTCATCAGAAACGCTTAATTCTGGACAGGGCAAAGCCCTAGGGCACAGATATAACAAGCAGCAATTCATTGTGGAAGAGACTGCACGGGCTAACTAGCTGCCTTCAAAAAGCTGACTTTCAACCTGGCTTTTTATGATTCAGTGCAACTCTTTAAAAACAAACTAAAACCTGGATACGTGCCAGGTGAAAAACAGTTGTTTATAGCTTGGCTGACATAAACATGGGAGCAAAATTTTACATTCTGTACAACAACTTCATTTATCCTCTTTCCTAAGGCCTATTTTGTATCTCAAATTGTAACAGTTCTGAACTTCTACTGCTGTTGAAATGAATTCAAATTTGCTAAGGCACATGGGAAAAAAAATGAGGCTTCTGAAATGTTGAAGATGATTAAGGTATAATTGACTCTCAACATCAGCAATTTTTTCACCTATTAGTGACTAATCCTGAAGAAGAGAAAGTCTCTTTCTGTAACCAGGTCTTCCACTTGAGAAGAGACTAAACCTGAAATTTTGAGGCAAATTAGCATAAACATAATTATATTGCTCAGGAAATGTTTCTGCAATTACCTTCTCCCAAAGAAGGAAACAAAACATTGATCTGCTTTTTGGCTGGTGTTGTGTCTTGGTTTCTTTTCATTATACAACAGCAAAAACACGAGGAAACGACAGGGACACAGCTGGATCCTGAATAGCCAAATTTCCTAACTATATGCAAACATGAAAGACTTAGCTATGTTAAACTGCAACTCCAACTGTTTTCTGGCAGTGTCTAAAACGTAATCCACAGTAAGCAGACCTGGAGGGCTCAAAACTACCTGAAAGAGTACAATCTCACACTTAAGTCGGTGGCTTTGTCAAAAAATCATATCAGTTCACGTTTTCTAAAGCACCTTCAGAAATCAGTATGTCCAGAACATACTTTATCTGAGGTCAGGCATGATCTTTCAAACAGCCTCAATAAAAGCAGCACAATCACCACTTCACCAAAGACTTTCATGGAAGAGTTTTGCCATGTGATATGACAGTGCACTACTTAGGAAAGCTCTTCATACATTGAAGAGGAGCAGAAATACTTCAGGGATAACATGACTGCTTTTCATTCAGGAGGCAAGACAAGAATCCAAACTCTGGCTGTAACTGTGCCAGGGAAGAGCCTTGTCCAGGTTCTGCTCATTTCACTGTTGTTACTGATGCAACTTCACTCACAGAGCTTGGCAAAAGTGTAGTTGGCAATTAGAAGCTACAGTTTTCAGCCTCGTGTACAGAATTGTCATTCCCTAACCAAGAGCATGCTATGATGTGGAACACTGTGCATAAACATGTAATGTGTCAGCCTCTGCTCTGCAAGATTCTGGCCAACAAGAAAGCTGGGGAGGGACTTTTTAAGATGTCAGGCAGTGATAGGACTAGGGGGAACGGAACAAAGCTAGAAATGGGTAGATTCAGATTGCATGTTAGGAAGAAGTTGTTCAGTATGAGAGTAGTGAGACCCTGGAAGGAGTTGCTCAGGGAGGTGGTGGAAGCCCCATGCCTGGAGGTGTTTCAGGCCAGGCTGGCTGAGGCTCTAGACAGCCTGATCTAGTGTGAGGTGTCTCTGGCCGTGGCAGGGGAGTTGGAACTGGATGATCCTTGTGGTCTCTTCTAACCCTCACTGATTCTATGATTCACTGGTGTACCAGGCACACCAGACTAAACAAAGAGATGGACCAACCTTGGACACCCAGCAGCTTGGTGGCAAACAAGATCCAGCATTTCTCAATGTACTACGGTCTGTTAAGAACTGCAGTCAAGTTTACCCAATTCAGAGAGATTTGTTCTATTTATTCATTTAAGAGACAATTAAATCTGAAGCCTTACTCCATGATAAAAATACAAAGCAGAGAGTTAAAAATAACTGACTCACAGAAGTCTAACCTGGGAGTAAAGACACCTCTAAGGAACACAAAAGAAACATCAGACTAAAATATGCCTCTACATAAACAAACTCACCATAAAATTATTGTTAGCATCCAAATAACCAATAAAATTAGCAGCTTTCTCTTTCAGAGGAACCAATAGTCTCTGGATCAATAACATTTGAAGTAAAAAGACAGATATCAGACTATTGAAAAATACCATTGCAAAGAACCTGATCCTTTTGTTAATAGATCAATATAAACTTAATTGTACAGCTTCTATAATCAGCAAGAGACATATCACTGTATCTCATTAGGCCAGGGTTAAGAATTTGGCAGCAACCAAAACCCATTTAATATCATTTACTTCAAGGCAGACATGGCAATATAACAGATGCCCTAATTTATTTGTTGATCTTTGTATTAAAATAACAGTTTGCTGGTAAACAGGAAGGGTAATGATGCCAGTCACCCTTGTTAGTGGCTAATAATTGCTTAATTTGTCCACTAATTGACCTGTGCTACTGTTGAAGCACTGGATCGTGTTGCGGGGCATGAAGTAAACAAGGCCACTGTAATGTTACTTTAGAGAATGACTTCTGGAAATAGAACTATTTATTGCTATAAATTTTCTCTTCACAGATGAGCAGATTAATTGGTCTGCCAATTAGTCTGCTATTAAAGAGAAAAAAAGGGCTGCCCACAGATTGGTTGGATCTTCGAACCGCAGTCCCAGTTTGGGTCAAATGAAATAATCCAATCTCAATCAGTCACATCAGCTATGAAAAATAAGACAGGCATTATTTAAAAACAAATTTATGTGACTGGAGATGAAGAAAAATAGCTCAATAACTAAGTACTAGCTTTTCAAGTGACTATAAAAACCATTGGGGAACATAATGGAATGGGCCTACTCAGGCACACTGCAGCGTGGAAAAGTTCTCCAATTAAAAGAAGCAAAACAATGTAGATTATTTTCATATTAACCATTCTGGAAAAGTAATTAATATAATTATTTTTGAAATTATAACAGACAATTATAGAAGCTGCCTGGAATCAGAACAGCTCAGAAATCAGCATTCAACCGTGACTTAAGCGATAGCTTATCCACAGTCCACTAAGGGTCATCCAAAGTTTGTGCATTAACTTCAAGGAGCTTTTCATAATTGAAGGAAAGAAAGAATAGAAAATAAATAGAAGTGAAATCAACAGTCACAACTGTGAGTTATTAGATGCACATTCATGATAGCTCAAAAGAAGCTACCACGCTAAAAATCTGTCTTGGTCAGCACAGCCTAACTGAAAATGTACTGAATCAGGACTGAATCTCCTCTACTCCAGTTTACTTCTCTATAATTATTCTTTCTAAAAGCTAAACATGCCTTCTCAAATTTCTCTTGCCTTTTCAGCTCAGCATCTCTTACCTACTTTAATACTCTCTGTTTGCCCTAAGCCAGGGCAAATTACCTACTTGTTCTTCACAGGCAAGCTGATTCTTCCCTCTCACACAACATATGAAAGCAACATTTTCAGCTCCTATGATTTCCACTGTTCTGTTTAGATGTTTCCTCTATTAACCATCCTAAACTCTATTTAAGCTTCCTGTTGTCTCTAACATGACCTCTCCCCGTTTGCTCTTTCTAAAGAAGGGCAGCCTTATCCCCTGTTTCTCCATTACCCCATCCTTTCACCCTTGGTCTGGCAATAAGTTTAATTGTATAACCATATAATACATTTGTCCTGCTCCTATTACTGAAAATCTAATCACCACAGATCCTAATGCAATATGGCAACTGTTAATGCACTCACATCCTGGACTGTGTCTAGAATATGCCAAAAAAAGAAGTGATTTATATTTTCAGATCTGTTTCCTAACACTGAATAGCTGCTGGTATCCTGTAGCCTGCTCAACCTTAGCCTGCAGGTTAAGGAGAACACAACAGTTACTCTCTAACAGCAACAAAATATATTAATAGGAAAGCAAATACAAACACGAGGGAGTCCTGACTGCTTATACCTACAGGAGGGCTGGGGAGGGACTATTTGCAAGGTCTTGTAATGACAGGATGATGAGTAGTGGGTTTAAATTGGCAGAAGGGAGATTTAAACTGGATGTTAGGAAGAAGTTCTTTTCAGCGAGGGTAGTAAAACACCGATGCAGGCTGCTCGGGGAGTTTGTGGCTGCTCCCTCCCTGGAAGTGTTCAATGCCAGGTTGGATGAGGCCTTGAGTGACCTGTTCTAGTGGGAGGTGTCCCTGCCTATGGCAGGGGGTTGGAACTTTGAGGTCTCTTCCTTATTTCTATGATTCTATATGCTTATATAAAACTATTGACGTGTTCCACTAAAGGACACAGGAACCAATATAAAATACACTGTAACTGCACTTTTGTGGAAAGTAGGAAAGCAAAAATACAGAGTTGGGCTTCTTAGTGAGATTTTTTTTTTTAAATGTTGCTAAAAAAAAGAATCACAAAAACCCCAAACCATACCAAACAAAACACAAAGACAGATCAATGAATCAACCAGTTTGGAAGAGACCTCCAAAATCATCGAGTCCAACCTACCACCCAGCCCTGTCCAATCAACTAGACCATGGCACTAAGTGCCTCATCCAGTCATTCCTTGAACATCTCCAAGGAGACCGACTCCACCACCTCCCTGGGCAGCCCATTCCAATGAGAAATCACTCTCTCTGTCAAAAACTTATTTTCTGGACAGGTTTGTTCTTACCATAGAATCATAGAATCAACCAGGTTCGAAGAGACCTCCAAGATCATCGAGTCCAACCTAGCACCCAGCCCTAGCCAGCCAACTAGACCATGGCACTAAGTGTCTCATGCAGTCTTTTCTTGAACACCTCCAGGGACAGTGACTCCACCACCTCCCTGCGCAGCCCATTCCAATGGCAAATCACTCTCTCTGGGAAGAACTTCCTCATAACATTCAGCCTATACCTCCCCTGGCACAGCTTGAGATAACAGAGCCAAGCAACTACAGTATTCTATTTCCAAAGAACAAGCACAACACAAGTAGTGTCTGTGAATGAGCTCTCCTTTGGCAAGGGGGTCCTTGTCTGTTCAGCCTTTGCCCTTTCTTGTGAGACTGCTGGGAAAGAAAACCAAAACAAAACAACAAACACAAAATGACAAAAAAAAAAAACAACAACAAAACATGAAAAAGACAGATGGGCAATCTTTTCCATCCCAGCATGGTGGGGAAGGTGTCACACTCACAATGAACCCTACTCAGCACAGGTCACGGCAACGCTGTGCCAACGCGGTCTCTACGGAATGCACATCTGTGCTATCAGTGCAGCCCAACAGACTGAAACGATGCAATGATATCTTAGCCTGAAGTATTTCCAATATTCAACACAGCAGCAAAGAAAAAAAAAAAAGTCATGTGAATAGTGATAAGTGAGCAGAGCTGACTCACAGCAGGGTTAGTGACATGATCTAACATCATGCTGTCACTGAAATTATCCCTACAAAAGATCATCACGTAGAGCGATCCGTAAGCACAAGATCATTGCAGGTGCTGACTCTACCCCTTCTTACAGTGCTGCTCCTGCTCTTAACATGAGAAAGCAGACTGCTTGTGTAGGGGTTTTATTGTTTGGTTTTGGATTTCCAATTTTTGGAGGTTTATTTTGATTTGGGCTTTGTTGGTTTGTTGTTGTTTGGGGTTTTTGTGTGTGTGTGTCTGTGCACGTGTTTGGGGCTTTTTGTTTGTTTTAGTCTTCTGGAATACTTTATTCATTAGTTACCTTTTCTTCCAAAGGTGCCTTTTAAAGTTCCTGGTGAAACCAAAGTTTATTGCATTGAAAATATAAAAATACTGATGACAAAAGAGCACTGGAAAACTAAACCAGACATCTGGTTACAGCGCTAAAGGAAAATTTGTTGCCTGAGGTCTATCAGTTACAGGTTTCCAGTTGCCAAGCCTGATGTATATCTGCATCCATATGCTCCTCTCTGAGTAGTTACTGCAACTGAGGGTGGGAAGATACAGAATATTGGCTGGTTTTCATTAACTCTCTCTCTGGCCACCCTCAGCACACACGAAAGTGCAAGGGAATTGATTGCACTGAGAGGGGATGCAGCATCATGCTCAAAACCTTAGTGGGCATTTATCAAATCCTACTTTTCTGGTCAGCCTCTGCTCTTTTTGTTGTGTCTATGCTGGTGCTCAAATTTCACAGTATCACAGTATCACCAAGGTTGGAAGAGACCTCATAGATCATCAAGTCCAACCCTTTACCACACAGCTCAAGGCTAGACCATGGCACCAAGTGCCACGTCCAATCCTGCCTTGAACAGCTCCAGGGACGACGACTCCACCACCTCCCCAGGCAGCCCATTCCAGTGTCCAATGACTCTCTCAGTGAAGAACTTTCTCCTCACCTCGAGCCTAAATCTCCTCTGGCACAGCCTGAGGCTGTGTCCTCTCATTCTGGTGATGGCCACCTGAGAGAAGAGAGCAACCTCCCCCTGGCCACCCTTCAGGTAGTTGTAGACAGCAATAAGGTCACTCCTGAGCCTCCTCTTCTCCAGGCTAAACAATCCCAGCTCCCTCAGCCTCTCCTCGTAGGGCTGTGCTCAAGGCCTCTCACCAGCCTCGTCGCCCTTCTCTGGACACGCTCAAGCATCTCAATGTCCCTCCTAAACTGGGGGGCCCAGAACTGAACACAATACTCAAGGTGTGGTCTAACCAGTGCAGAGTACAGGGGCAGAATGACCTCCCTGCTCCTGCTGACCACACCATTCCTGATGCATTTCATCTAACCTTCCTCCATGATAGGCTCAGAAGGGGCCTGCAACAGCCTGCAGGTGCCACATTATGAGAAACAACCAAGCTTTTAGAAAAGAGTGGTTAACACTTTTTTCCTCAGTGCTTCCCATGGGCAGGATGCTCTCAAGAAAGACAACAGTAAAACACCACAATTGTCTATGGCAAAACACATATGATCTATTCAAGGCAGATGAGACGTTATAAAGGATACATTCCTGCATCACAAATTCATCTGAAATAGGAGTACATAAAGAGAAGAGTTGAGACTCATTCTCCTAGCACATTAAGCTTTTTGACTGAGAAGCAATCTGCTCCCAACCTGACAAGATAGTATTTCAGTGCTAAGATTTTGTTGTTTGAGTATGGCTAGTAAAAAGCACCCTTTTATTTTTCATCTGCAGACATCACTGCTATTATCACTGCTATTATAAAAAAAATACAAAACCCTCAAACAAAACAACAAACAAACAAACAAAAAACCCAAAAAAACCCCAAACCAAAACCAAAACTCCTTCTCTGGAGAATTTCAAGGCTCATCTGGATGCATTCCTCTGTGACCTGAGCTAGATTGTACTGTCCTGCTGCGGCAGAGGGTTTGGATTAGATCTCTTTGGGTCCCTTCCAACCCCTGACATCCTGCAATCCTGTGAACCACGAAACAAGTTCCACAACCCACACATTGGGGACTGTGTGTGTGGCCTCACTTAAAAGAAGTTTTAGTCAACCTGAGGCAGAGAAGTTGCACATCAAACTTTCTGCCATGAGGAACAGAACGATTAGGAGCACATCCAGCTATAATATGGTGAGTTTGTTCTTTTAGTTACTGTTTACTCTCCCATATATTCTCTGGTGTAATTCTACCTCTTTTCAGCACACAGGACTAAAAGCAAAGGAAGTCTCAAATAATGGGATAAAATGAATGTGCAGGAAATGAATAGGTGAATTAGATTACTGCAGATGAAACACTGAGGTCTCAAATGCAAAATGCAGGGAGTTTATTTAATTTGTTACTTTTTTTTTTTTTTTTTTTTAGAAATGAAAATATGCTCATTGACTTGAATTAGTAATTTCCCTGGGTTAAGATATGTTAGGCCATTACAGTTAGGTCTGGTTTCCAGAGCAGAGAAATAAATGGAAAACAGCCAGTCTCCCAGGGAACACACAAGCTCACTGCATCTTGCCAGCCCAGTGCAACAGTGCTAATGTCAGCTCTGGAGAAAATCAGGCTTCTGCTTTGGAGGCTGCAAGCAAAGGAATTGGTAATCACTAGCAACAAACAGGTACAACAGCAGCAGTTGTTTTAATTTGGAAGCACAGGCAGTGACTGACTTGAAGAAAACCTAAAAAAATAATGTTCCTGACCTCTCCCTCCCTTTCTCCTCCACTTAGCATAGGGTTCCACAAATAATTAATCTGACATACAGTGTGGGTGAGACACAAATCCGTGCGAAGGAAGCAAGGCAGGAACAGCAGTTGAGAGTGTCCCAATGGGGTTCCACCAACATGAAAGAAAAAGACTGTTCTGTCAGCTGCTGACCAGAATCAGAGCGTGCCAGCCCCTCACCTCCACCCTTTCAGGTTTCTCAGATACAATCTTTTGCATGCAGTCATCTGAGGGGGCTGAAATGTCTGCTGGAGGACTACATGTGTGTGACAGGCCTCTGAACAGATCATATTCTGTGAGAGCATGAAGTACCAGTTGTGAGATTGCATCGCAGCTCGATAATAAAATAAGACGCTGGCCATCCTGCTGCCCAAATATTTCAACTGCCTTCCAGACCCTCAAATAAAGTTATAAAAATCATTCTCACACTGTTGCATGGATACAGGAGACATTTCTGCCATTACAGCCCCAAACGTCATCGTGACTGCAAATTCAGTGAAGATTCAGCAATATCTTGCCATGGGAACAGATTCTAGGACTACTGGGCAATAACCATAGAATGGTTTAGGTTGGAAGTGACCTCAAAGATCATCCAGTTCCAACCCCCTGCCACAGGCAGGGACACCTCCCACTAGAACAGGTTGCTCAAGGCCTCATCCAACCTGGCCTCAAACACCTCCAGGGAGGAAACAGCCACAACCTCCCTGGGTAACCTGTGCCAGTGTCTCACCACCCTCACTGCAAAGAACTTCTTCCTAACATCTAGTTTGAATCTCCCCTCTGCCAGTTTAAACCCATTACCCCTTGTCCTGTCATTACAAGACCTTGTAAATAGTCCTTACCCAGCCCTCCTGTAGGCCCCCTTCAGATACTGAAAGGCCACTACAAGGTCTCCTCAAAGCTTTCTCTTCTTCAGGCTGAAGAGCCCCAACTCTTGTAGCCTGTCCTCATAGGAGAGGTGTTCAAGCCCTCTGAGCATCTTTGTGGCCCTCCTCTGGACTTGCTACAACAGTTCAAGGGACTAATAAGATGGAGCACACAACACCACTTGGCAGAACTTCTGGCCCATTTTAATGTGTCTGTTGACTAAGGATTGGTGGGGCAGATTGGGGTGGGAAGTACCCTGCTAATTTATTTCCATACATGGATACTCCTTGTTTTCACACAAAAGATAAACACTTACATCATCTACCTTCCATTAGCCCTGACTATCCAACTCTCTCTTTTTTCTAGATGTGTACACCTAGGCTATGCAAACATTGCCTGAAAGCCCCAAAGAATTCCAGACCATGCTGCTCCAGATGTGTTTCAAACAAGGAGATATTACTGGAATACAGTCAGCCACAAATCAGCAGCCTAGGAGCGCAATCACTTCAGTGAAAGGAGTTGGTAAGTGGTGAGTGTTTGGGATTTCCTATGTATTTTTATGAACTGTGGCTCTCTTCTCATAAAAAGATTCACATCTGCTTTGGAGGATATGTAACTGCTGGAGCACAATATCCTGATTCAGTACTGAAAATATATAGATATACATTGCCAGTAAAACATAATTAAAGTTGGCATTCCTAGCGACAAGGATGTAGGAGCAGAAGCCAGAATGCCTCAACTTGGTCTGCAGTACTGCTGATTTTTGGCAAGTTGCTACCAGAGTATACTATTTCAGTATGTTCTACTTGAGATAGCAATGGCCAGATTTACAGGGCAGCAAAGCTAACTTCTTTGGGGCCAAAACAAGCAGATGGATTTTTCATACAAACTCATGAAGCCCAGAGTGCTGACTTCACTTAGAAATGTGGCAAGTGGCAACAAAAAGGATTTTCAAGGTGTTAAGCAAATTCTGAAGTTTTTCTATTCTACCTCAGCTGTCCATTCCCTCCCTGCTCTGCCCTGAAGATAAGTACTTTCTATAGAACAACCTGCATAAGTCAAGAATGGGAGGAAGCCTTTTAAATACAGAGACAACCAGTACTGCTGGTCACTTAAGAAATGCAGGCTTGAATACTTCCTCTGAGCTGTCTTCACTTCAAACAAATTGAGGAACACTGAAAATGTTTCACACATCTCAGCACCTTACAGGACCACCTGAGGAGGGTAAAATCTGGTATTTGAAATTTGCATCTTAGGATTGTCAACCAAAAAAGACAATTAAGCATTCTGTGAGGGTAGGTCTAGTTCCTATGTGAAAATTCTTCACATACTTCAGTCTATCCAGAACATGATCTGGCATGAAAACATAACATTGCTAAACAAACCTTGGAGTATCACAGAATGTCAGGGGTTGGAAGGGACCCAAAGAGATAGAGTCCAATCCCACTGCCAGAGCAGGACCATACAATCTAGCTCAGGTCACAGAGGAATGCATCCAGGCAGGCCTTGAAGGTTTCCAGAGAAGGAGACTCCACAGCATCTCTGGGGATCCTGTTCTAGTGCTCCAGGACACTTACAGTCAGGAAATTGCCCCTTATGTTGAGGTGGAACCTCCTGTGCTGCAGCTTACATCCATTGCTCCTGTCCTATCCCAGGGAGCAAGTGAGCAGAGCCTGTCCCCCGTTCTGACCATCAGAGGTTGATAAACATTTATTAGATCCCCTCTCAGTCTTCTCTTCTCCAGTCTAAAAAATTCCAGGTCCCTCAGCCTCTCCTCATCAGCAGTGCTCCAGTCCCTTAATCACCCTTGGAGCCCTCTGCTAGATCCTCTCCAACAGATCCCTGTCGCTCTTAAACTGGGGAGCCCAGAACTGAAAGCAGTACTCAAATGGGGTCTCACCAGGGCAGAGCAGAGCAGAGGAGAACCTCCCTTGATCTGCTGGACACATTCCTCTTAATACACCCCAGGATCCCATTGGTCTTCTTGGCTGCAAGGGCACATTGCTGTCCCATGGACAACTTGTTATCTACCATCACTTCCAGGTCCCACTCCACAGGGCTGCTCTCCAGCAGATCACCTTCCAATCTGTAGATGATGAGATGAGACCGCACAAATTGTTTTGTTACACCAAACTGCTTAGGTCATCTTTACGTAATCTAGTTCTGATGAAGCAGTCTTTATGCTTTAAGATTTTCCTCTGATGCTTTGGCAGTTTAATAGCTGGAGACCTCAAGGAACATAGCAGCTTGCCCTCTCCTTGTATGTGTTTGAACCTGCAATTTATGGCCTCAGGACTTCTTTTGATGCTATTGATTTGGATTGTGGGTATTTTCAGACTTTAGAGCAATACATAGGATGATGGAAAAAGCTGGATTCTCAGCACCTTCAAATCTGAGAATTCATGGCAGCACCCAACTGCTTGAACACTCGATCAGAGAGGCAGCAGGCCGTTAATGGCACCATTTAGCTCATTGCACTGCGGCTCTCTCCAGCAGCTTTTGGTACTCACTGTGAGTCCATGCAGTACACTGGGTTAATCTCTCCCATTATTTCATTGTATCTAGCTCTCCTATTTCTTACAGCAATGGAATGCCCACTACCTTCAAAAAATCAGGCCAGTGGAGGGGAGCAGAATGAGGACAAGGCTGGATTTGTTATGTAAAAAGTGCTAGATTGAACAGAGGGGAGTCAACTGCCTCTTGACCTCTGCAGCAACGAGCCCACCCCTCGGCCATTTCATTACCTTGATGGCTAATGTAGCTTACTTTAACTACAAACTAATCTCCTCTCAGCCCAGAGGGCAGGCAGGCAATTCTCCAGCAGAAGCAGCACAACAGTAAAGACCTGTGGAGTTGACTTGAAAGAGTATGCCAGGTTGTCAGAGAAGATATCAGCAGGAGTATACAGCTGCTGTAGGACTGCCCAAAGGGTTCATAAATTCAGTGCACATCACAGAACAAACATGTGGCTTTGGTGGTTGGCTTTGTTATCTTTAATTTTCCTGATGTACTGAAAGGATATCTTTGTATCAAATTGAATCTACCAGTATGTCCTAGATGATCATAGAATCCGTCAGGGTTGGAAGGCACCACAAGGATCATCTAGTTCCAACAGCCCTGCCATGGGCAGGGACACCTCACACTACATCAGTTTGTCTAGAGCCTCAGCCAGTCTGGCCTGAAACACCTCCAGGGATGGGACTTCCATCACCTCCCTGGGCAACCCCTTCCAGGCTTTCACAACCCTCACACTGAAGAGCTTCTTCCTAACATCCAGTCTGAATCTACCCATTTCTAGCTTTGTTTCATTCCCCTGAATCCTAGCACTACCTGCCATCCTAAAAAGTCCTTCCCCAGCTTTCTTGTAGGCCCCCTTAAGATACTAGAAGATGCCTCTCTTATCCTCCTGGGAAGAAATGGAAAAGTTCCTGGAGAAACACTGTGGTGATCAAACGATCTTGATTTAGTAATGAATTACTTGGGATTTATCAGAATCATTCTAAACATGTTGCTTCAGAGGATGATGTGTTTGGTCATTATTATTCAAAGTCTGTCTTCCCCATGAGTGTGAGTCCTCCAGACAGCTCTGAAAACATTTGCTGGATCATGGCCCTCAATTCTTACAGAATTAACTAACATTAAATACAGCTGAAATTTAAGCCTTATAACTGAATAGAAACACACAGAAGATCCCATCTTCCCTGATATGCAAGACAAGAAGGTGGCTTAATTACAAAGAGCAGGAAAATAAACACAAGAGTAGAAAACCCCTGAATGAATGAGGCAGAATTAAGCAGACACATGCTTTGGTAGAAGTAGCTCAGGCATCCTTGCATTTTTCCCTGCTATCCTTATCAACTTAGGAACATTCTGTCTCTTCACTGTGGCTCTAAAGGACACCCTCAGCTGTACACCAGTGGCTATGACAGCACTAGCAAAAAGGGGGAAAATAGAAATAGAAACCCACTTCATTCTCTAATTTTCTATTTGGTATTGCAGGGAAAAAAAGACATTAGACCCTTATGTTATTGCTGCTTCACCCAGGACCAGGTTGAGGATCCCAGAGTCTGAAAGGTGACTGTCCTCTTTCCCTCCATGACAGGTGGGCATGTGGGAGTCAGAAACCCCTCTGGGGCTACCGAGGAGACTTTTACACAAGTGTAAAATTTCTAAAGTTGCCTGTGCCAGTGAAAATTTTTCCCAGCAGAGTTTTACAAGTGATAAAAAGAAATTCTCCTATGGATGCAGGTAGGACTAAGCAGACTTTGTTCTATCTGGACAACCACTAAAGATTGCTGGATTACAAAGAATATCCAAAAGGTAACAATACTTCTCCTTTCAAGCCTTTTGATGAGCTGACTCATCAAGACTCTGAACACTGACTATGCCCTCAGTTATCTTTTCACAATCTGGCAGCAGTGTCTTTCTCTGGGGACCAGGAACCTTTGTTTTCTCAGTGTTCTTAGTTCAACAAAGGTGGGCAGGGGGAATGAGGAGATGGACTAAATTTACTTAAAATCTCTCTTGGGGACTTGTCATATGGTGCTGTTTTGCATATACAGTAAGCACAAGCAAGTGGCTACATTATGCTCTTAAATCTTGCAGCATGGACTGTGGCAGCAATAAGAACTCTAAAGTCTTAAGATGGATATATAAGCCTAAGCAAAGCATGTGTTATAAACGAGGAAAGCAAAAGGTAGATTTCTCAGGAGACAGATGGAGAATGCATTTACATATGAAAATCTAGTACACAGAGAAAAAGGGCATTACATAAATAACACCAGGGAAGAAATGAGAAACGTATGTATTTTTAAATACATTCTAAAAATGGTTTCCAACATCTGCAAATGTGCTGCTCAGTCAAGCAGAGACCCACAATAAGAAGGAACCAAGCAGACAGACAAAGCTGTGTGATAGAGACCACAGGGGCACTGTGGAAGGTCAGTAGTACACACACTTCTCAGTTTCCACAGAATTAATCAGGTTGGAAAAGACCTCTGAGATCATCAAGTCCAACCTATCACCTAACACTTTCTAATTAACTTAACCATGGTGTAGAGTGTTGCAAAAATATTTTGGGGGACATCTCTGTTAATTTGCCTTGAACTTTAATAGCCTGTAGGCATCTGTAATTGACCACTGTCAAAACGGGGCTACTCAGCTAGACAGATTTACTGCTGGTGTGAAAGTAGAATATGTACTGCTGAGAAGGAACAGGAGCACGTGGAGAAAGAGGTACCCCCATGGGTGATGTTGTGCCCCTAACATTGCATCTCTCCAGATACACAGGCAAGGTTCAGAACAAAGTGGGGCTTTCTGAGCTGTGAGTAACTAGGGAAGAAGCACACACTGCATTTCTAGGTACTCTTGCTCAAAAGCTGAGTCCACTCATCTGATGAGCTGAGGAGTCCACTCCTCAGAATTGAACCCCAGCTGCTCACTTCTACTGGAGCTGCTGCTTTGCTACTTATAGGAGGATGGCACATACATGCTTTCTCCAGATCCTAACAGTGACAACTGACAGGCTGCCTCTACTCATTTCTCTCATGGAAACAAGAGAAGTGATCACTTTCTGTTAGTCTTGATACATGAAAACACTAAGCCAGATGTAATGACACCTTTTGGCTGCTTTGCTGATTTCCACTTTACTAAGTCTGCAATTTATACTTCCTTGTTTTTCTAGAATTTTCCCATCCTTCCATTAAAGTCAGCTAAAAAGATGCAAGACAGCTCACATGTTTCCATTCAGGTAAAGAGCCCTTTAATTAAGTGAGGCACAAAATCCACAGGCACCGTGGAATGCTGGTGTCATTCAGTAAAGCAGAATTAAAATGGGCAACTATCAGATTTTAGAAGCCAAGAAAGAGTTCTGCTAACCCAATAAAAATCATAGAATCAACCACCTCCAAGATCATCCAGTGAAACCCAGTCCTATCCAATCAACCAGACCATGGCACTAAGTGCCTCAGCCAGTCTTTTCTTGAACACCTCCAGGGATGGTGACTCCACCACCTCCCTGGGCAGCCCATTCCAGTGGTAAATCACTCTCTGTGAAGAGCTTCCTCCTAATATCCAGATTAAGAACTACTTTACACTTCCCTATGGTTGCCTTCTGGTCATGTCAGTGTCATCACACTTGCCTTGCTCTTTTCTGAGGGGTGGCTACCTTTTCTCTGATTACTCGGGATCATATTTCTATATGTACCTCAAAGTACATCTCAAAGTACTGTGCAAACAAAAAGTAACAGCATGTGAGACAAATGTAGATCTGTATCTATTTCCTGCTTGATAGATGAAAGTTAAGAGACTGAGCAGCTCTAATCTGTGTCATAGAACAGCCAAAACTGAAATGAAAGATAGAAGTCCATTTGAACAGCAAAGTGTGTAGCTTCAGTCTTGACAGTGACATTAAAGCAGGGTCCCTACAATGAAAACAGGGACTGCATGCAACATCTGAGGTCCTTTGAGATGACTCATGAGCTGACTGGTTTGGGGGGGGGGGGGGGAAGAAGGAAGAAAAAAATAAGTGATTCCATACATAGAAAGATAGCACTAAGCCTTCAGAAAGGTATAACGGCCAAGAAATTTCTCTCTACACCTGAATTTTCTTCCCTTGAATCTGCTATGGAAGTTGTGTGTCTGCAAGTTGCTTCCAGTGGTGCTGGAGGGAACTTGTTGGATTAGCTGCTTGCACTGGGTCCCAGCAGGAAAAAAAAAAAAATCTTGTAGTTTATTTCTTTTTATCTTAAAGAAAAAACCAAAGTGACCATGTCTTTACATAGGAAAAAAAAAATGTATTCCAAAAGCTCACCAGTGGAAGCAAATCTGTTCTTTTATTTACCTTTCCTGACATCCAGGAAAGAATGAGTTGCTCAGAAACTAGGGTCACTCCCTGTGAGTAGAGATGTGCTCCGGGCTGCTAAGCAGCAGAACATATCCTAAGCCCCCCATCTCCCCTCCAGAGAAAATCTCCAATGAAAATGGAGCTGCACCACAGATCCTAAAGGTCACGGTAATTAGCGCTGAAGAGGACCTATTCAGAGAGCAAATAGTCCTCATATGAGTAGGGCTGCCACAAGCAAATGGCATCTTTTCTTGTGAAGAGGTAAGATTCTCCAGGAGGGTATAAAGTACATGTTTCCATCTGAAGATTACAAGAGAGGATGTTAGAAGGATATAAATTTCAGGGTTCCTCTATGCATTAAGGAGTTGTGTTGTTGCTGTTTTAAGAAGGAAAAAAAAAAAAACAAACAACCACCATTTCCTCCTGGAAATAGTCTTTGAAGCATATTAAACTGAGAAGGAATAAGATGCTGTTGTTGCAGAATAAGTATTGCTCAAGAAATGTTCTATTGCACTCTACGTTCACAGCCTGCCTCAGATGCAAATGAGCTCTCAAGTGCCAGCAAGCCCTCAGACAAGCTCTCCCCAAGCACTTAGCAGCAATGGGTTTAAGCTCTGGCAGCACTGTGACCACATAAGCTAATGTCAAGGTGCTATTTTTCTCATATCCTTGGTCATTAGGAACATTGCCAGGAAGAAGAAAAATTCAAGTTCACATGTAACCCAGAGCAAAGACTGTCTAACTTTCTACCTCGAATAGTCAGACTGAATTTTAACACCTCCAAGGTAAATTTAACTTTAACAAACAGTCTGGTTTACTGCACGAAAGACACAGCCATCAGGGGGGAGACGTGCCACCCAGCACGTTGGACAACCTGAGATCCCAGACTGACATGCACATTGCAGAATTAAAGGTTTCTCTCAGAGCCACTGCAGGGGGCTGTTAGCTGACAGCAGAGGCAAAGGTAATTTAGGGGTTCAGTTCCAAGGGGTTTCAAGTTCTCACCCAGAACAGTGCAGCTTGGCATTCCTTGCTCCTCCCTAAGAGACAGATGCAACCTTGAAATTATGATACCATGGAGAAGGCTGGATCATAGTATTTTTCTAGTCCATTCTTGATTCTGCAAAAGTCTCCCATTTGCCAGAGGATGGTTAAAGCTCAGTGAGGCTGAATGACTGCTCCTGTACCACAGAACTGGCCACTCTCCTCAGTTTACTGTTGACACCAAGTGGTTGTGTTTGCAAAGGGGTTGACCACAATGGTGATTACTGCCATTCAAAAACCACCATGACAGTAGAAATCGGATAGCCAGGAAAACTGACACGTTTCAATGATGCTACAAATAGCTCCTTTTGAGTAAGTGGAGGCCCTATGAACAACAGCTTATATTGTCACTGCCAGTGCCACTGTGAAAGGAAAACAATGGTGATGTCTACTTCACTCATAGGCTTGCTGAGATGTATAAAAACAAAAAGCAAAACGTAGATAAGGGAGTCTCTCACTTTTGCTGCTGGCGAGCTCTGAGCTGTGTCTTACTCTCTAAGCTCAACCTCAACCTCAAATTTTTTGACTAATCCACTTTGCTTCCTAACCCTCTGGTCGAACTTCCATTCTTCCTTGGGACTGGGGTAAGGTTGAGAGGGGTAGGGTGAATGGGAGGTTGAGAGCCCCTCCTGGGGACTCAGGTTTCTGGGAGAGGAGTTGTGTTTCTCTATTACCTTTTATCTTATATATTTCTGTATATACTGTAAATATCTGCTTGTATATTGTCCTAGCTGTAAATATAAGCTTCATTCATATTTCCAGAGCCAGCTGAGTCTAGTCTGGGTGATTTCCAAAGTGTGGGGGGGTGGGGAACACCCAAACCATCACAGTAGTCACCCAAAGACCTGACTTATGAGTGACAACAATGCAAGGTAGGGCTCAGCTTTGTAAGATTTTGCCTGAATGCTGTACCATTGACTGAAATTTTTCATAGAATCACAGAATGCCAGGGGCTGGAAGAGACTGTGAAATATCGTCTAGTCCAACCCCCCTGCATGAGCAGGATCACCTATACCAGAAACTTCTGAAGAAACTTTGTCATAAGAAAACCTACACAATTTTCCTTTCTTACTTTCAATAGTTCCTACTTCAATATAGGTTGGACACAATGATCTTAGAGGTCTTTTCCAACTTGGTTAATTCTGTGAATGAACACAAACAGATTTTTACCTTTTTTTCCTTCTTCCAATCTCCTCCCACACAGTTTGGTTGGTTTGTGTTTTTGGTTTTTTTTTCCTTCAGTGACAAAGTGTCAAAAAAAGTGGGGAGACAAGAAAAACACAGAGAAAGGGGAAATAGGAGAAAATAAAAGTGACTTGTACAAAACACCAAATAAAGCATTCTCTTTGTGAACCTAGGACATTAAAAAACCCAAATTGATTATTTTTCATCCATCTCCAATTATCATTTATATTTACAGCAGCAAACACTAAAACTGGAAGCTTCAAATAAGAAGACAGGTATAAAGGATGTCTTACCACTTGCTGAATATGTAATTGGACCCTTTAACTTAATGCTGGAAGGCACATCTGGAACTTGTCACTTTGGGTCCATATCTGCCACTAAGGAACCAACTTTTCTGGAGACAGAAACCTTTTAGAGTGAACTGTGCCACTGTTCACAACCATCCTAAACCACACCAGCTGTTTACAAAGTGTTTAACAGAAAGTTTCCCTCTCATTAGGGTCTCAGCAAATCAGTTTGTGCTACCTTTCTTCCTAGATAAATTTAAGCAGGACTGGTAAAGAACATGTAACTGGTAAAGACAGCCAACTGTGTCTTGGGCTGGAGCAAGAGCAGCATGACCAGCAGGGCAAGGGAGTGGATTCTGCCCCTTTATTCTGCTCTCATCAGACCCCACCTGGAGTACTGTGGACAGTCCTGGAGCCTCCAACACAAAGAGGATATGGAACTGCTGGAGTGAGACTAAAGGAGGCCACAAAGATGCTCAAAGGGATGAAGCAGCTTTGCTATGAGGACAGATTATGAGAGTTGGAGCTCTAGACCTTGGAGAAGAGAAGGCTTCAAGGAGACCTTGTAGTGGCCTTCCAGTATCTGAAGGGGCCCACAGGAGGTCTGGGGAGGGTCTACTGACAAGGTCTTGTAATGACAGGACAAGGGGTAATGCGTTTAAACTGGCAGAGGGGAGATTTAAGCTAGATGTTAGGAAGTTCTTTCCAGTGAGGGTGGCGAGACACTGGCACAGGTTACCCAGGGAGGTTGTGGCTGCTCCCTCCCTGGAGGTGTTCGAGGCCAGGTTGGATGAGGCCTTGAGCAACCTGTTCTAGTGGGAGGTGTCTCTGCCTGTGGCAGGGGGTTGGAACTGGATGATCTTTGAGGTCACTTCCAACCTAAGCCATTCTATCTTTCTATGTTCCTTTTCTGGCTGGGGCATGTGATCCACTACCCCTCTTCTCCATCCTCAGAATCCAGAGAAGCAAGACTGTGTTGAAAGAGCAAAGACAACCTCTAAGTGACCATTATCAGGGGCAGGAGTGTGCTTTCATCCCAAATCCCTTCTTCTTACCCCCTAAAGAAGCTTTATGTTCTTTTCTCTGTAAGCTGTGGAAGTCAAAGAGACATGGCCCTTTCATGGCTCTTACACAATACCTTGCAACAGGCACACACAGATCACATGAGTAATTTGTGCAGAGGCAATGGAAGAATTTCACCCAGGTGCCCTTTTGTCAAAGAAAAGTTTCCAGTGGCCAAGTCCTAGTCACACATGAATGCTGACTCCTCAGAGCAGCAGCCATAGCAGTGCAGAGGGAGCAAGAAGGCAAGCATAGGGCACTCCAGAGACAAAAGAACTGAAAACAAAACGAAAACAAAACAAAGAAAAAAAAAATCAATTCTGCTGAACTGAGCCAGGGCAGGCAAAGAACAAAGGGTCAGAAGACAAATCTGGAAACAATAGACCAGCAAGATTAATGTCAGGTGTGAGGAAGAGCCGGGGCACTACTGAAGGAGAATAGAAAAGGCTTAAAGGAAAGTATAAAGACTAGAAGTGGCTCCTGATTGTGACACCTGACATACCACTACAACACCTGCAGCTCGGTCAGTACAGCTGATCACACACTGCTGCACCTACAGAAAGAACTCCATCTTTCTATTTAGGTTCCCTGAAATGATGGCCACTTGCTAAGAGCCATTGTTGTTTTGATTAACAACAGAGCCGTGTAAATGAGCTTTAAAGACAACTTCAGACCCTCTGAGGGCTTTCCAGCTCTCTTCTGAACTTTGCATATTCATTCCCTACTCTGATTCAGCTAGGGCAGGACTTCAAGATTTCTGCCAGGGATTTCTCCACTAACATCAGATGCTCCAGAGCTGTTTGTCTCATACAGGTGAAGCCTGGTGCAGGGAAACCTGCATGCATAGTACACTGGATGCTCTTGTCCTGTTGGACGACTGCTGCAGTCACTGAATCAGCAGGCAATGCCATAAGTGGTGTATTAAATAACTCTAGCAGAGGGCTTGCTTTCCCGTGTAGACTTGAGGAAGATCTGTTGCACGAGCATAACACTGCTCCCTAAAAGTGAAGAATTTGTTGCCTATGGCCAAAGTACTTCACACAGAAAATGTCCTTGACCTAATTGATAACTGGGAAGACATGGATAAGCTTCTTCAAAATACACTTTGTACTGGGAAAACCAAGCCATATTAAGGAAAGCCAAGTGACCAAGGGACTTGGGGGAATAGAACAAAGCTAGAAATGGGTAGATTCAGATTGCATGTTAGGAAGAAGTTCTTCAGCATGAGGGTGGTGAGAGCCTGGAAGGGGTTGCTGCCCAGGGAGGTGGTGGGAGCCCCATCCCTGGAGGTGTTTCAGGCCAGGTTGGCTGAGGCTCTAGACAGCCTGATGTAGTGTGAGGTGTCCCTGCCCATGGCAGGGGGGGTGGAACTAGATGATCCTTGTGGTCTCTTCCAACCCTGACTGATTTTCTCTCTCATTCTATGACCATGAAGTTCAGCTGAATCAATGTTTTCTCTTTTTCACATCCTCAGACATCAGCAAAGTGCAACAGTGTGCAGTTACAAAGACATGCTTTGCCCTAGAGGTAGCATGGTTTGAGATGGAAGTAAATGGTCTTTAAAGTGACTGTTATTCAAAAGTATGAGCAGTCAAGAAACGTTGCAAACCCAGTATGTTCAAGAGATTAATTGAGCAATCCCATCTGGAGACAAAGCAAATTTGCCTGCTGTTGTGTCGTGAAGCCTTTCTCAATTCTCCCTCTTGAAGACCAATGGCTCCCCTGGCTCGCTGATTACTGTAAAGAGGATTAGTTAAGAAAAGGCAGTCAAAGGCCTGCCCTGGGCAAAGGGCAAACTGAATCAAACAAGGCCACTTGACATTTCTTAGCTGCGTAGGCAAAGCTGACCTCGTTGTCCCAAGGATGAGGAGTTAGGGCTGATTCACTCCTCCTACTGGAAGCTGCAAAGTGAGCACGCAAAGCCAGCCTTGGGGTGGCAAGTGCAATTTTCCATTTCTGCTACTAAGGAGAGGGGGAAGAGATGAGGCCTCAACTTCTGCTGTTTGTGGGAAGAGATCTCTCAGCCACACGAGAACCTTCTCTGCAAATGACAGTTCTTCCTTCAGAGACAGCCTAGGTCTCCAGAACTCTGGAAATTCCTTCTTCTCTTTTGCTCACTGCAGCCCCTGTGCAGCCCTTCTAGCCACCCTGCCACCATCACACCTTTTCTGAGAAGCAGTTCCCTGACACATCCAGAAAGCATACGTGGTATGAGTGAATCACATAACTCTGTAGTCAGAGAAATGTAACCTCATTATAAATTTATTCCAGCTCAGGAAACCAGGTGTATAACCTCTCATACCTACCTGACACCACAGTGAATTGATTCAAATCCTGTGACATCTTGTACCAGCTAATGTCCCTTTGGGTAGTAGAAACACTTCAAATGGTCTATTTACATCAAAACAATTTTAAGGGGAGCTTTTATTTCCATTACTCCAATATGGATGTTTCATATTCTCAGAACAACCTCTCTCTCTCTCCCTCCTGGGATACTTCACACTAAAATCTCATCCAGAAGATTTACAAGGGACAGACAATACTGTTTTTCATGTTGCTTTAGAAGTCAAGGAGAGTGTGTTTCTCTTTGTATTAAAGCTTAGAAGCTGTGCACTTCAAGAAAAAAAATCTTATTGAGAAGGATGAATGCAGTCTTACAACTTTAAGAGAATCCTGCAGCTCATTTTATGGTTGGGTTGTTGAATTCTGTTGTCTTTACCTGCTTATCATCATTTGCTTTCCTGAACCCCTATAAAAGAGACAATGAACTGCAGCTTCTGCTCCCCATGTTCCCTCATTGCCTGTAAGTGCTAAGCTGCAGCTAAATGAATAGGATGGTTTTCTCATTGTCTCCTGCCTCAAGTTATGCATATCACCTTATGCATGAAGAATATCATTCATTTTATGGAAAGATTTTGCTCTTTTTTTGTGACCAAGTGCAGTCACCTCTAGGGTTGACCTGTGCAGTATCAGATGACTATTCCAATGGATCACAGCCAGAAAAGGAGGTTGGCAAAGGACACAACAAGACTGAAAGGAAACTGAACCTTTAGGTTGGCAAGTGAGTATGAAACTCCCTTAAAGTGGAGCTTTTTCCCACAAGGAAATAAAACAAATTAACAACTCTCCCCCCCAAAAAAAATCAAACAAGTCCCACTCAGTCCCATCATGCAGGCACTGACTCCATGAATTGAACTAGAAAACTGCCACCACTTTTAAAAGGACATCTTGGAATACTTCCAGAAATAAAACCCTTTGTAGCACATAGAACACCTTGATTACAGAAAAAGCAAATTCCGTTTCCCACTAATCTAGTGTGTTACTTTGCAACAGCAGGACTCCTGAGACAGCTGGTGGGAGACTTGTTTTCGGGTAGCCTGTCCTTTTCTATCATATTCTTTAAACTCAGAATAAAAATGAATATGAAAGTTTTCTTTTTTTTCCCCCTGCCCTCTGCTGGCAAGAGGGTGGAGGTTAAAAACACAGACCTAGAATGGTAACTGAAAAATAAGAGACATCAAAAAAAGAATGATTGAAAAGTCATTTTTGCTCCATTTCTTATGGATAAGAGTCCCAAGTGTCTGTTTTCCTTATTTGTTTATTTTTTTAAATGACTGTTCCCTGCTCAGCCCATAAGCTTCAAGGTCAGCTTCAGGTGAAATTACACAGCACAAGATGTTAAGCATTTGCAAACCCAGCTGTGGTATCCCTTTCCCTGTGATCTTGCACTGCCTTCCATTCTGGGCTCCCAGCCTGGGAAACTATATTGAAGTGAAATGCCTGGGGTATGAGTTTTCTTCCTTTTTTTCTTCATTTGGATGTCACAGTGGATGGATGCCACAGTGGCAAACGTGTTAAAAAAGATGACAAATGACACCTTACTGGTAGAACATGCTAAATATTTGATGAAAGTACAAGCCTAAGTACACACAGACCTGCTTAAGCTTGCAATCACTGACTGCTAGCAAAACTATACAGGAAAAGCTTAAACATAGTAATCACCACGTCTCCTAACAACTTTCTCTGCACAGCAATAGTGAGGAACAAGTTGCTTATCTCTCATAAAGAAAGGAAAATATGACTGTGATAACACTGAGGATAAAAATGCTCCTATTGTCAAATTTTGGATAAAATCTAAGCCTTTGGAAAGTTGGTTAATGACTAGAGTTTACAAAACAGGCACTTGTGCAGATCTTGACACACACACAGGCGTTTGTGCTTACTACAGACATATATGGACATTATTTCATAGGATCACAGGATGTTAGGGGCTGGAAGGGACCCAAAGAGATCATCGAGTCCACCCCCCCTGCCAGAGTAGGATAATACTATCTAAGACACATCACACAGGAACACATCCAGACAGGCCTTGAAAGTCTCCACAGAAGTAAACTCCACAACCTCCCTGAGGAGCCTGTGCCAGTGCTCTGGGACCCTTACAGTAAAGAAGTTCCCCCTTGTGTTGAGGCGGAACCTCCTTTGCTGCAACTTACACTCATTGCTCCTTGTCCTACCCCAGGGAGAAGTGAGCAGAGCCTGTCCCCCCCCACTCCTGGCCAGCTCTCAGATACTTATAAACATTTATCAAATCCCCTCTCAGTTTTCTCTTTTCCAGACTAAAAAGCCTCAGGTCCCTCAGCCTCTCCTCATCAGCCATTCTCTCCTCTCCTCTAATCATCCTCATGGCCTCTGCTGGACCCTCTCCAGCAGATCCCTGTCCCTCTTAAACCGGGGAGCCCAAAACTGAACACAGTATTCAAGATGAGATCTCACCAGGGCAGAGTAGAGGGGAAGGAGAACCTCCCTTGATCTGCTGGACACACTCCTAATACACCCCAAGATCCCATTGGCCTTCTTGGCCACGAGGGCACATTGCTGTGCCATGGTTAACTTGTTATTCAAGTTAACCATGTTATTTGACACCTGAACCTGTCCTGTAAGTCTTAAGAATATACTTGCCTTAACAGCATACTGTGGAAGACAGAAAACAACATACAATTTCTTAAATAAAAATATGGGGGGGGAAGAAAATGAGAAAAAAAATCTAAAATCTAGGAAATTAAAAGAATCTAAAACCACAGCTTAAACCTTCAAATCTGAAGAGCCCATGAGAGATAAGGTCAAACTGCAAGATGAATTCACATTTTTGTGTTGTACTATAAAAGTCCTCCAGTAGCAGCAGTGGCTCCAGTTTGTCAGAAAACGGTCTTTAAGAGCAAAATGAAAACAACAGAATCACAGAATGTTACTGATTGCAAGGGATCTCAAAAGCCCATCCAGTCCAATCCCCCTGCCAGAGCAGGATTGCCTGGAGTAGACCACACAGAAACACATCCATATACCTCCGAGAGACAGAGACTCCACAGCCTCCCTGGGCAGCCTGTTCCAGTGTTCCATCACCCTAACAGTGAAAAAAAAAATGTTCTCGTGTTTACATGGAACTTCCTATGCCTCACCTCCTGCCCTTTGCCACTTGTCCTGTCATTGAGCATCACTGAGCAGAGCCTAGCTCCATCCTCTTGGCACTCGCCCCATAAGTATTTATAGACATTAATGAGAAAACCCTTAGCCTCCTTTTCTCCAAGAGCCCCAGCTCCCTCAGTCTCTCCTTGTAAGGAGATGCTCCACTTCCTTAATCATTTTTGTGGGTCTGCATTGGACCCTTTCAAGCAGCCCCCTGAGGTCCTTCTTAAACTGAGAAGCCCAGAACTGGACAAAATATTCAAGATGCAGCCTCATCAGGGCAGAGTAGAGGGAAGGAGAACCTCTCGACACCATAACCACAGCCCTTCTGATACACCTCAGGGTCTTCTTAATCCTAGATCCTACTCTTACTTACTTATCACCAAAGATGACACAAGCATCAATATTCATGATGAGCATCACAGTCTGAAGAGAAGAGCACCATCCTTCTCACCTCCTCGCCTCATCCTGCAACCTTTGGATATAAAGGATGTTCATGGAAATATACTCTCTGATGACTAACTCTCCTGCCCTGTTCCTGAACTCCACCACAGGCAGTCATGATCTAGGGGGAAAACTTCCTAAAAAGGCTATCCTGAAGCATCTTAAGGACTCTTAAAAGACCGAAACAGAAAGAAAAGGTTCTTAATCCATCTATCTGTGAATAGGCCCTCTGGGGTTTTGTCTGTCTTTTGAGGAAGTGAGTCAGAGTTCAGCAGCTGCACCATGTGTGAAATATTATCATACTTGTGTTTAACTGCTGGATGAGGTGCCCAGCAATTTTAGAGAGGTCTGGCTACTGCTGCAAGCACCCCAAATCTGTAAGGAGACAGAGGGATGTATCCAAACTTAGAATATCTGTTCATCTGCAGGAATGTGGGATGCATGTATCCAAAGTTCAGATTCTTCATAATGGAATATGAAGACAGGTGGCATAGAAGCAATACAGCTTTGAACGAGGGAATGACCTTACGGTCTATTCCCACCGGAACACAAAGATCCTTGCTTAGATGTAATCTGTGGGTAAAGTGAAGAACAAAAGACAAATAGACAGTACCAAGTATACCCTCAAGTACCAAGGCTAGACAACTTGCTTCGCAGTGTATCTTGATGTAATAGGAGCTTCCATCAGGAAGCTGGTGTTTGGACTCCATACAGCTATGTATCTTTAGCAAACAGCAGGCCAAAAAAGGTCAGGAAGAGACTTGGCTAGATCAAAACCAGAGAAATTATTAAGGAGTTAGTTATGAGCTTCAAAAGAGTTAGGTAGAGTTGAACTGAATAAAACAAGATGGGCTGAGAAATTGAAGGGGAAAAAAGAAAAAACAACAAAGAAAGCTTGCAACTCATTGTTTATTCCCTTATGGGCTGATGCTCCAGGCCCGGGCAGTCACAATTCTGCTCTTATATGAGATGCTGCTTGCAGGTGGGGAATGTCTGGGATTAGCTTCCATATCCTAATACTTCGGTTGGTGACTATAATCGAACATTCAAGATGACCTCTCTCTACCAAGAAAAAAACCACAACAAAAACCAACCTCCTGACATGTTCCCTATGCACAGGGCTGGCATTTGGATATTAAAACTGCAACACCTAATTCTGCCAAAACACTTCCCAGGAGTACAGAAATAAAATTCCTCTTTGTGTCCTCATTTGTCTGCCAAAGGAATCTTTTTCATCTTTCGATCCTCTCACAAAAGTTTCCAAAGATGGAACAAGCACCCAATTTCACATTTGGCAGTGGTAGAAACAATCCAGCAACAGCCCTGAATTTTTTGCCATTCCTACTTGTCTTGACACTAATTATACATACAAAGCAGCTCCATCAGAATGGCTCAATGCACTGTGGAGTTCAGCGCCTTCAGATTCATGCATTTCCAAGTGAGTCAAGCGTGCATTATAACTGCAGTCACAGCAAGTTTCTGATGTGCTTCTCCAACACCAATCCCTCCTTCTCCTTATTTTTCTCCCCTCTCTAATTCTTCCTGCACAAAGTTTCACTGAGACAATCAGAGCATGACTTCCATCCAGTTGTTTCATCAGGCTAAGCGTGCCACCCACATTTTCACCTTCCCATTTATTTTTTAACTCTGGAATAAGCTCTCCATTATCAATATAGAATAACATCAGTTACAAAGTAGCACCTCAGCAGCATGCCTTAGCCTTCATTTCACAGGGCTACGCCAGCAGCCACAAACAGAATCAAAGCAGCCAATTAAAAATCCATATTCATTAACAAACATCATGTGTACTATAATGCTCTGCATTGACTATGCCACCACAGGAGATAGGAAACTCACTGAGTTTTCCTGCTCTCAGGCTGAAACATGGTTTTATTAAAGGAAAGATTTCACCTTTGCTACTCCACAGGCCAGCAAGAAGCGACCAAGTGTCCTATTAGCCCATCAGGCTAGGACAGCAGAAGTGACAGCTGTTGACCTTTTGCCTTAGAGAGATGCCAGACACAGGACCTTGCCAGGATGAGGAGCACACAGAGAAGACTGTGAAACTGTGCCAGATCTTCCCCACTGAGGTCTTTAGGTACCAACAGGGCCAGTTGCAAACCAATCTGCAGCATTAGAGGCAGCCAACATAATAAACTCTGCATATGCTTGATTGATGCAACTCATTGGCTAGGCAGGGCCAGATCCAAGCTGATGTAGTAAATTAGCATATTGCCTTGGCTTCAGGGAAGTTACAGTGATTTACACCATCGACAATTTGCCACCACAAAAAGTCACATACCATAAGCAGGATATTTCAGACCTATACAAGGAAGTTATGTGAACACATGCAAGGATTACTCATTTATTTGCACCCACAAGCCTGAGATTTACAACTCTTTATTAATATGAGCTGGGCAATTTGTTTTCTACTTTTAGCAGCAATGCTTTGTGCAGGGACCAGCTGTCAGCCACTGGGAACAGTGCTCCTCAGAGCAGCAGCTTCAGACAAATAGAGGCCTCTTAGAATTATGCTGGAGAACTGATTTGTGGTGGAAAAGAAGCTGAAGACAATAGACAGCAAGAAAACACAAGCACTGAACAGATAACTATACCCAGAATTTGCCAAGCTTATTTTCCTAAGAAATGGAGCCTCCCATGATCACATTGCAAGAGTGTTAACTGTCAGTTCTTCCCAGACAACTCCAGAGCCCACTCTCCCTTTCTGACCAAGTTCAGCAAACATTCAAAAAAGGCTCAGAGACAGTATGGAGACCATTTGCCCCAAGAAGGCAAGATTCTGGGTAGAGGAGAGTCTGCTAATACCCTCACTGCATGAATTCAGGCTACTATCAAATCCAAAGCTATGCAAACCCCAATACATGCATCAAAGGAAATCATATCTCACCAGAACTGCCATCTTCGTGCAGACACTCACCTTGGCACACAAAGGAAGATGGTGTTTCCCCAGGGTGGACCCGTGCAGTGATGAACACCACTTTCTGTTCAGTGCCTGGACGCAGGTTCTCTGCAGCAGAAGAGGGTGGCAGGGGACCAAGGGAGAAAGAGAGAGAAAGATCCTTAAACTGGGTCCCACATGTAGGAACAAAGGGTCATTAATTTTTAAACTATATCCTTTTATTAAAATTGGTCATACATTATAAATAAGCACAATCTATAATTAAAGGAGACAGCATCACTGGCTCTCCATATGAGGCCACATAGCAGACTGTGGAAGGGCTGCCAAACTAATGACATGCAGCCAAACCCGCAACAACAAAGTTAGTTCTCTTTTTAAAAGCAAAGATTTACTACGGTGAGTTTAACTGCACTGTAATTGCTCTCTTACTTGTGACAAATGACCCCTTGGGACGACAAGAACAGTGGGGGTCCATTCATAAGGTAGAGCCAGTTGCACCCTGCATTACATTTGACACAAGCCTTAAAAACACCAAACAACAGTAAAGGCCTAACAAATGGCATTGATTAGGCTTTGTTCTGGGGATTATTTTTGTTTGTTTGTTTTTAATCTCTTCACTATTTAGGACTTCATCTGCCCTGACTGAAAGAGATGTTCAAAACCAATAAAGTACGGGAAAGAGACCAGGATTAAGTCCAGCAACCTTCTCCAGGAGGGGCTTGAAAGTGTGCTGAGTTCCCTTAAAACGATTAACAGAAGGAGGGGATGTTTAGGTCCCAATTACTCTGAACTTAACATGGGTAAATCCCCCCCCAGTATCGAAACATGCATTACTTTGGCCATTTCAGCTGTAAACTACTTGGATCAAGCAGCATCTTTACTCTGTTTGGGCAGTGACTGCACTTAATAAACAGGAAAGAAAAATTATGCTGTTTCAAAATGGGTTCTGGGAATTTTAAAGAGTGTAAGAGGTCAGGATCTCAATTATGTCTCCTTATCAGATGGAGAGAGGAATATAGCAACAAAAGATAGGGAAAAGGCAGGGGTACTTAACACCTTCTTTGCCTCAATCTTCAATAGTGGAACAGGTTGTATCCAGGACAACTGGCCTCCTGAGCTGGCAGATGGAGTCAGGGAGCAGTATAGTCCCCCTGAAACCCACGAGGAAGAAGTAAGGGACCTGCTGAGTCACTTGGATTCTCACAAGTCCATGGGTCCAGATGAGACCCATCCTAGGGTGCTGAGAGAGCTGGCAGATGAGCTGGCCAAGCCACTCTCCATCATTTATCAATAGTCCTGGCTCCCTGGAGAGGTTCCTGAAGACTGGAAGGTGCCAATGTGATACCATCCACAAGAAAGGCCAGAAGGAGGAACTGGGAAACTACAGACCTGTCAGCCTGACCTCAGTGCCAGGCAAGGTCATGGAACAGGTCATCTTGAGTGCCATCACAAAGCACCTACAGGATGGCCAAGGGATCAGGCCCAGACAGCATGGGTTAAGGAAGGGCAGATCCTGTCTCAACAACCTGATCTCCTTTTATGATCAGGTTACCTGCCTGGTGAATGTGGGGAAGGCTGTGGATGTAGTCTATCTGGACTTCAGCAAAGCCTTTTACACCATTTGCCACAACAAACTCCTGGCAAAGCTGGCAGCTCGTGGAGGGCTGGGCCCAGAGAATGGTGGTGAATGGTGCCACATGCAGTGGGCAGCCAGACAGTGGTGGTGTTCCCCAGGGGTCAGTGCTGGGCCCAGTCTTGTTCAATATATTTAATGATGATCTGTATGAAGAGATGGAGTCCAGCATCAGTAAGTTTGCAGATGACACCAAGCTAGAAGCAGGTGTTATTCTGTTGGAGGGTAGGAGAGCCCTGCAGAGGGACCCAGACAGGCTGGATGGGTGAGCAGAGGCCAACAGGATGACATTTAACAAGGCCAAGTGCAGGGTTCTGCACTTTGGCCACAACAACCCCAAGCAGCTGGAGACAGAGTGGCTGGAAAGCAGCCAGACAGAAAGGGACCTGGGGATGCTGGTAGATAGTAGCTGAACACGAGCCAGCAGTGTGCCCAGGTGGCCAAGAGAGCCAATGGTATCCTGGCCTGTATCAGGAGCAGTGTGGCCAGTAGGACAAGGGAGGTTATTCTTCCCCTGTACTCAGCACTGGTCAGGCCACACCTTGAGTCCTTCGTCCAGTTCTGGGCTCCTCAATTCAAGAGAGATGATGAGGTGCTGGAATGTGTCCAGAGAAGAGTGATGAAGCTGATGAGGGGCCTGGAGCACAGCTCTGTGAGGAGAGGCTTAGGGAGCTGGGGGTGTTTAGCCTGGAGAAGAGGAGGCTCAGGGCAGACCTCATTGCTGTCTACAACTACCTGAAGGGAAGTTGTAGCCAGGTGGGGTTGATCTCTTCACTCAGGCAACCAGCAAGAGAACAAAGGAACACAGTCTCAAGTCATTCTAGGGGAGGTGTAGGCTGGATGTTAGGAGGAAGTTCTTCCCAGAGAGAGTGATTTGCCATTGGTATGGGCTGCCCAGGGAGGTGGGGGAGTCACCGTCCCTGGAGGTGTTCAAGCAAAGCCTGGATGAGGCACTTGGTGCCATGGTCTAGTTGACTGGATAGGGATGAATTGGATGATCTTTGTTTGATAGGTTGCCCTGAATGGAGAGGTTGGACTGGATGATCTTGGAGGTCTCGTCCAATCTGGTTGATTCTATGATTCTAGGTCTGAACATACACAGCAGGGGTAATGCTAAACACAGCAGGATCCAGTTGCTAGGACTAGTTTAAATCTTTGTTTTGAAATATAAAGTTTACACGCTGAAGGGAAACTAAAAATTAAAATCATGATTCCTTTCCTTCTTTCATCCTCCAAACACATAGACCCAAACACAGACTTCATTTGAAAGATGTCTGGGAGTCGTCAATACCATATCTGAGTCACTTTGTTGGTTTCCCAAAATCTTTGAAACACTGTTTTCCCCATGGGAAATTGCACCACAGGAATAATCAATATATTTTTGGTTGTTCTCAGGAGACAATCTCAGTAGGTTTCTCTTTTATTTTCTTAGTCTCTCTAAAAGTCCTATGGATGCTCACCCTGTAACTCAGTCATTCATTTGTTCTTTCATACTCCACCTTCACCACACTCTAGAGTTTTTGAGCCCCAGAGGCAAAGAAATAGAGAAAGTTTTTGAAAAACCATAGCAGCTGGTGCAGTAAATTCTATCTGTGGGAGGCAGCAAAAAGGAGTGCAACACCATCAGCTGGAATGTGATGACCACCCCACATCATTTGCATTAAGTAGTGTGGGAGGAAGGAGACAAATCAGCAAACCAAGCTTAAAGGGCAAAAGTAGAAGGCTTTTGCAAGAGGAGAGGAAAAGTTTACCTCTGGGAAAGCCAGCATTACATTAAAGGGACATTGGCTCAGTACAGAAGTGATGCTTAGCAACATGAATGCCACTCCTTGAAGCTGGAACAGATCAATTCAGACATTTTTTGGACAGAGGATTAATTTTGGGTTTGGTGGGGTTTTTTTTGTGGCTTTGGTTTTGTTTAATTGCAACTTCTTTGCTAGCTGTACTGTCTCATAGCAGTTATTAAAATCATTAGTCAGTTTATTCTCCTCTGGAACTGAAGAGAAGTTTCCCAGTTTAGGACTCAGCATAAAGTTCCTTGGAGTCAATGAAAGATGTGGCACTTCAACAACCAGGACCTCTCTTGCCTGCTCTTGGGTGATGGAAGAGCACCCAATGACTTATTTCCCTTCACTCAGTGCCAAACAACTTCAGTCCACCTTGACTTGAAATCCCCACTTCATCAATCACTTTCCAGCCCAGTATCTTTGCTGCAGTGTGAGTGCACAAGTCTTGCAATGTACAGACCCTTCCAAAGCATCAAGCCTTCTAGACATGCAGTACTCAAAATGAACATAGGTGCAGCTGGCTGTACATCTCCTTGCAGCAGACATTTCCTCCATGTTTGTCAAGCCAAACAATACCTCCCTAAATAGTTTTATTTAAGGCATGCCCCTGTATTATTCATACAGAAGCAATTAAAGTCACACCATGTGTGACTGTGCACATGTGGATTTCTTTCTGGTATTTGGGAGATGAAATAATGTGACCTGTTAACCACGTTTGTGGGTTGTTTAGTTTTAGGTTTGTTTGTTTTGAGGTTAGGCTTTTTGGTTTGGGTTTTCATTATTTGAGTTTTTTTTTTTCCTCTGTTGGGTTTTTTTTGGGGGGTTTGCTTGTTTGTGGAGATTTTTTGGGTCATTTTAATTTTCACTCTTTGGGTGTATTTGTGCAAGAGAACAAATATTGAATCATAGAATGGTTTAGGTTGGAAGGGACTTCAAGGATCATCTAGTTCTGACCCCCTGTCATAGGCAGGGACACCTCCCATTAGAACAGGTTGCTCAACCTGGTCTTGAACACCTCCAGGGAGGGAGCATCCACAACTTCCCTGGGCAACCTGTGCCAGTCTTTGACTACCTTCACTGGAAAGAACCCTTTCCTAACATCTAGTTTGAATCTCCTTTCTTCCATTTTAAACCCATTATCCCTCTCATCTATCTTTAATGCAGCTTGAAATGCCTAAAAAATTCACTAGTGTCTTCTAAATCTGAATCAAAGTACTAAAAGTTGCTTTGGTGTGTAAAGTCCCTGACTAAGTACAAAGCTCTGTGAACATATGGGAGGAAGCTAAACTGGCAGACAAGCTTTCAGTTCTGGAAGCCCTCTTCAAACTGTTCAGCTACTCTGAAAAAGGCAGGAGACATGAGACAACATGAATGCTCAGTAGCCAATTTAGGTGTAACCCTAGGTGCACCAAAGGCTTCCAATATGAACCAAGGACTAGTTCATACTTAATATTGTAACACCTAAGAGTTTGAGATGAAGACTTTGAACTTTATAGACCGGGCCCTCAGCCTGAATCCTAACTGCACCAGCATATTTGTGATGGTTTGAGTGTTCTTCGTCCCCCCACACTTTAGAAATCACCCAGACTAGACTCAGCTGGCCCTGGAAATATGAATGAAGCTTATATTTACAGCTAGCACTATATACAAGCAGCTATTTACAGTATATACAGTTATATGCAGAAATATACAAGGTAAAAGGTAATACAGAAACACAACTCCCCTCCCAGAAACCTGAGTCCCCAGGAGGGGCTCTCAACCACTCCTTCAACTTCACCTCAAGAGGTTTGGCATGGGGTGTTAGGAAGCAAAGTGAATTAGTCCAAAATTGAGGGTGAGGATAGAGAGATGCAGCTCAGCCAGCAGCCCAAATGAGAGTGATTATCTAATATTCCTATACATCTCAGCAAGCCTATGAGCAAAGTAGACATCACCACTGTTTTCTTTCCACAGCCTGTAATCTAGTTCTTCTCACCAAAACATTCTAGCCTGCTTCAAACTAGCACAATATTATAAACCATTTATCCAGACACAGAATTACAGAATCCATTCAACTGGAAGAGACCTTTAAGATCACAAAGTCCAACTCTTCACCCAGTGTTTCCAGGTCACCACTAAACCACATCCCTCAGCACCACATTTATATGTCTTTTAAATACCTCACCCACATCCCTGGGCAGCTTGTTCCAATGTTTGACAACCCTGTCAGAGAAGAATATTTTCCTAATATCCAACCTAAATCTCTTCAGGCACAACTCAAGGCCATTTCCTCTCATTCTATTGCATGTTACTAGGGAAAACAGATCAACCTTCTCTGGAGAGGTTCAAGGCCTGTCTGCATGCATTCCTTTGTGACCTGAGCTAGATTGCATGGTGCTGCTCCAGCAGGGGGATTGGACCCAATGATTTCTTGGGATCCCTTCCAACCCCTGACATCCTGTGATCCTGTGAACCACCTCCTTTCAGTTAGTTGTAAGGAGGGATGAGGTCTCCCCTCAGCCTCCATTTTTCTAGACTAGTAATCTCAGGCCCTCAGTTGCTGCTCACAGTACTGGTGCTCTAGAATCTTCACCAGCTTCCTAGCCCTTCTCTGGGCACACCGCAGCTACTTGTGGTGGTTTGGGAGTTACATTCCCCCTCCCCCCCCCACCCTTTCACCAGACTAGGCTCAGTCAGCTGGAAGTTAAGGAAGCTGTATTTACAGGTTAGCACGATTTAGAAGCATATATGTATGGATACTATACAAATATTTACAGTTCTATACAAGTTAAAAGTAATACAGAAACACAAAAATCCCTCCTGAAACAGTCAGACTGCCCAAGAGGCTCCCAAACCAAACCCTGCCCCCCTCTCTGTCTGCCTTCTTTCCCTGCCCTCAGAAAACAACCAGATCAACTTCAGTATCACAGTATCATCAGGGTTGGAAGAGACCTCACAGATCATCAAGTCCAACCCTAAGCAATAAATCTGCAGAGATCTGAGGTGAGAGATCAGAAAGATGACAAGGAGGTTAGAGCAAAAAGGGTTAGTTTGGATTACAAAGACCTCAAGCAAAGGAGCCAAGGCAGATGCAACCAGCCACAGACTGACAGAGAAAAGGAGAACAACTGAGAACTACCTGAGCAGTGTGAGAGAAGTGAGTGCCTTATCTTACGTTTTGACTACTTGTGTCTCTCAGCAGAACAACGAAGGATGTAGGTCACTGTTATTTTTCTCCTCACAGCCAAGGATTTAATTTCTCTCAGCAAAATATTCCAATTAGCCTCAAACCAGCACACTACTCAAAGTCCTTCTCGTAACGAGGGGTCCAAAACTGAGCCCAGTATTTGAGGTGCAGCCTCACCAACGCCAAGTGCAAGGGCAGAGTCCCTTCCTCACTCCTGCTGGCGAGACTCTTCCTGACACAGGCCAGGATGCTGTTGACCTTCTTGGCCACCTGACCACACTGCTGGCTCACATTCAGCCAGCTGTCCCCCAGCACTCCCAGGTCTTGTTCTACTGGGCAGCTTTCTAGCCACTCTATCCCAGGCCCAGAGCATTGCACAGGTTCTTGTGATCCAAGTGCAGGACTTAGCTGTTGGCCTTGTTGAACTTCATGCAATTGGCCTTGGCCTATCAATCCAGCCTATCCAGATCCCTCCATAGAGTCTCTCTACCCTCTAGCAGATCAATACTCCCATGCAATTTGATGCTGTCTGAAAACTTACTGAAGGTGCCCTCAATCCTCTCATCCAGATAGATATCCTCACTGCAGCCTATGAAGGACCCTGTGCTGGACCATATTCTCCCAAAGCACCACAGGAAGGACCTGGTCTGGAGCAGGAAAAAGTGTTAGAAGGAAGGATTGGCAGAGAGGAACTTTTGCAAGCCAACTCCAATTCTGTTATCCACACCCAGCACCACTGAAGAACAATGACTGGAGGAGCTGGGAGTGAAATTGGTCCTGGGAAAATGAGAAGGGGAGGAGATGTATTGTTTTAATTTTTCTCTTTGATTTTCATTATGCAAGTCTACTTTAATTGGTAATAAATTAAACTAATTTTCCCCCAAGTCTTCTTTGACCATGATGGTAATTGATAAATTACATCCCTCTCTTTACCTCAACTCACAAGCCTTTTCATCTTGTTTTCTCCCCATCCTGTAGAAGGAGAAACTGGATGGGCATCTAGCAGCTGGCCAAGATTAAGTCACCAAACAAACAAAAGATGCAACAACTACAAAACACCATTTCATATTTTAATTTAAATGTTACAGTGAAAAGACATCCTATTTTCTACTTCAAGATTGAAAAGATCAATCAAAATTAAAAAGATTACAAGTGTATAGCTTTGCTCAGTAGATGCCAAAAGCACTTAAGCAAAATGACAGAAAGGCATGCTCCATTTAGCCACAACTTTGCCAGTTGGAAACACAGAAAAATAGTTTGCTGTGGTAACCCTTTCTATCCTTCCAACAACCCTTTCTATCTTTCCAATGCCATAGCAGTTGCTACTAAAAAGCAAAACTGTCTGATGAGAGAAAGTTTTCCAAGGGAAGACATGTTTAGATTTCCTTTTTTTATATTTATTTTTTCCACTTTGTCTTCCAGAAAGTGTTTTGAAGATTGAACTAAATATTTTCTTTTCCTTTTGAAGGCTACCATTGATTCTATTTTCTTTGATTTAAGATTTTGGCTGGGACCTAAAGAATCTGCCAATGTGTGTTACACACCCTTAGAATGTGCTACTCACCCACCACCATGCTACCACTCTGCTGCAAAGGAGGATTCCCTTGGGCAAGGCTGTGAAGGTCTATGATGCTAGTCAAGGTAAACAACACCGACCTCAATATCTAGGCTGGCTCTACAGCTGCCATAATGGTGGCAAACAGCAAGCAAATGCCATACAGAAAAGAAACTGTTACCTGCAAGCAACTTGGATCTCTCATTCTGAGTATCATTTGCACTGGCCCTCAACTCACTCTCTTTCTTCTCCAAGGCACATACAAGGCAAGCACTTAAAGCAACTCCACTGGCAACACTGCCCCAGCTCTCACCCAGGAATCAGCAATTTCTACTCTTGGTTACATATTATGCTAGTGCAACAAAAACAGTCCCACAGACAACATTTTCTATTTTAAAAACAAAACAAAACACAAACCTGATTAAAATCTAAACCTTCATGGGAAGGCAACAGATTGACTTAGCTATTTTAATTCTCATGCCACTACTACTAAAAAAAAAAAAAAAGACAGTATTACTATGTAGTAGCTTAATAATTAGTAGAAATTTGAAGCAGAAATATCATATTTATGGAATCTCATTTGTGCTACCAAAATGAAGTGCTGTAACAGAGATGAGGTAGAACTTCAGTCAATATCCAAGGTCTGTCCTGCAGACAGATTGCAGATCTCTGGTTTAAGTCTTGTAGCCACAGCATGGCTCACCAATATGTTCTAAGGTTGATGAGCAAAGGACAAGCAAGTCTGACTCCAGAAGACTGCTCTGGGATGCCTTTAACTGGTGGCCAATAGACAAAACCAGAAGCGAAATCCACTCTTTTGCAGAGGAGCTGGCTACTAGGAAAAGCCTGTCTTTCTTCCCACCCACATTTCATCCCATTTGTAGAAGACCAGAAGGCTCTAATCAGAAGAGTTATAAATCCATCATCCTAAAGAAAGTCTCCCAAAATAATTTGGTTTAAATACATATATTTCCATGAACTCTGCATATTATTCACTGCAAATGAATTCCACATTGTCTTCCCTTCTCAGATACTTTGCAGTGGGAGGTAGGCTGTTACCAGCGTTTTATATTCAAAACCCTGTGTGTTAAAGACTCCACAGAGGAAATCCAAAGAACTCTATTGCATTACACTTCACTGTGCTGTCTCAGCTTGTCTGTCTCCAACAGAACTGTAACATCTGCATTGAAAGTGAACGCTGATCTTGTTGCTGTCCTGACTGCCTAGTCTCTGCTACATTAACCTGCTTTAGCAAATCAAATCCAAGCAGCATTTATTGTACTCTGGCTTCTCCTACGAGACCAGATTAGCACCTAATTCCATTTATTTTTGTTACTTCTGGTCACAAATGTCATTTCAAGCAAGAGTGCACATCTCAGCAACACAGAGTGCAATGGAACACCATTTTTGGTCACTACCATATCCCGCTGGACCTGGTGAGGCCAAATAAACATAAGCTTTTCTTTCTTACCTTCTTATAGTTGGTTTGAGTGGTACAAAGAAGTTAAGTGATACAGATGGCAGCAATTATGCTTTTTATATCTGTGATGGATTTTGCAAAATTAATAATTGCATTAATTTTGATATCCAGGCAAAGATTGTTAATAACTATAAAAACTGTTTGTTAACATTAAAACTTGCCAGAAAACTTATTCACAAGGTTCAAAATGCACACTGTGGAAATTTATACACACAGGGAACAGGCAAAACTAGAGCAGTTATTGTCCTAAAGTGACAAACGCAAACATTACACTAGAAGAGAAGACACTTGCTGTTAATTACACCACTTACCCACTAGAGGACACAAGAAGCTCCTTTCTGCTTATGGCAGAAGGCAATTAATGAATTAGAAGAGATTTTAAAGTATTTACTCACAATATAGTATCAGACAGTACCCAAAGCATGTGGAAGGGCTGCTGTCAGAGTTTCAAAGCTGTTAGAGGTTTTGGAGCTTCCCAGGCTCTTTTCTCAGGAATCTGGGAGTCTATAGCATAGTCTCTGACCTGGTTCCTCTTGATTCCTGATTCAGCAGAAGCCTGGCAGAGTGGCAGGCAGGATGCAATGCCATGTGCAGTCTTGGCACAATGTGACACTGGCTATGCTGGCCGATTGCATGAAGGCATTTAGAGCCTGCTCCTAGTAAACTGGAGGAAGTGGAGTTTACAAGCAGTTTCAGGGTGCAGTGAGGCAGCAGAGGAGCAGCAGCAGCACACCTGCTCATCCCTTTTATCAATACCAGCCTAAGACTAATGGGGCTTTGGATATAGATTAGCCAATCAGAATGGCACTTCACCAAGCTTGATCATATTAGGTGACGCCAGGGCTTTTGTGTTCTCTTTTCTACAGTTGCTTCTCCTCACAGCAGAAGGGGGGAAGAGCAGAAAAAACATGCCTGAGCAAGCCAGGGCATAGATAAGCCCATTTTTGGCCTATCAGGCCTACCATGACAATATGACATGACATCCTGGTCACCATACTGGAAAAACATCGACTTGATGAGTGGACCACTACTGGATAAGGAATTGCCTGGACAATGTCCACTTGGAGACCAGTGACAAGTAGCATCTCTCAGGGGTCAGTGCTGGGACCAGTGCTGTTTAACACCTTTGTCAGCAACATGGACAGAGGAATCCAGAGCACCCTCAGCAAGTCTGCAGATGACACCAAGCTGTGTGGCACAGTTGACTTGCTGTAGGGCAGGGATCCATTCAGAGGGACCTGGACAGGCTGGAGAGGTGGGCCCAGGCCAACCTCATGAAATTCAAAAAGATCAAGTGCAATGCCAAGCACAAATCCAAGCTGGGTGGTGAATGGCTGCAGAGTAGCCCTGAGGAAAAGGACATGGGGGTCTAGGGTGATGAAAAGCTCAGTAAGACCTGGCAGTGTGCATGCAGCCCAGACAGCAACTGTGTACTGGACTGCATCAAGAGCAGCGTGGCCAGCAGGGCAAGGGATTCTGCCCCTTTACTCTCATCAGATCCCACCTGGAGTACTGTGTGCAGTTCTGGAGCCCCCAGCACAAGGACATGGAACTGTTGGAGCGAGTGCAGAGGAAGCCACAAAGATGCTCAGATGGCTGGAGTAGCTCTGCTATGATGACAGGCTATGAGAGTTGGGGCTCTTCAGCCTGGAGAAGAGAAGGTTTCAAGAAGGCCTTGGAGTGTCCTTCCAGTATCTGAAGGGGGCCTACAAGAGGGCTGGGGAGGGACTATTGCCAAGGTCTTGTAATGACAAGACAAGGAGAAATGGGTTTAAATTGGCAGAGGGGAGATTCAAACTAGATGTTAGGAAAGGGTTCTTTCCAGTGAGGGTGGTGAGACACTGGCACAGGTTGCACAGGGAGGTTATGGCTGCTCCTTCCCTGGAGATATTCAAGGCCAGGTTGGATGAGGCTTTGAGTGACCTGTTCTAATGGGAGGTGTCCCTGCCTATGGCAGGGGGTTGGAACTAGATGATCTTTGAGATCACTTCCAACCTAAACCATTCTATAATTCTATATACCACAGAGAGATGAGCAAAGACTGAAATATAGTTTTTGAAGGTTAGATACCTGTTGCTATGTATTTTTGCCAGGACAAGGAAGCAGCAGTGAGATGGTTGCCATGCAGGATTCTTGGAAGATCACACCTGTTCAGATAGCACGGCTACAGGATGCCCCCAGTGCTCACTGACTCACCTCATCTACTACCATGTTTAGATCAGCCCACCTGGAACACAGAGGAGGTTTGTTTAGCCGAGCCTTACTTGTGCATGGACCTTCTACCTTACAGTGGCCCTGCATGCAATGTTCAAAACTCGATCCAGATCTCTTAAACTCTAGATTTCCTTTCCAGTTTTGGCTCTGACTCTGTTGGGTCATTAAATGTGCAATCAGTTTGATGGACTTCTCTTGTGTTTAAAATGGGGCTTAAATGTAAGTGTTGGCACAAGAGCTTTGCTGAATTGGGACAGTTTAGCAGGAAGCCTGCCTCTGAGATCATTGTCACAACGTTTTAAAGTTGGAGACTGTGCAACTGTTATCCTTTATTGCCCATTTTATGCCAAAGTCTTTCTTTCTTTTTACACTCCTCTAAAAAGCAAAGCTATTTTGAAGCATTTAATATTATTTAATCTCTTCTCTCTGGCAGCACAGAAATTACAGGGGCCATTACAATGGTCCTGTGTGTGTATGCTTTATTGATGTATATGCTGACCTAATATCAAATTGATTTTGCTCAGCTTTTCTGCTGACCATGGAAAAATGCAAATTGGGTATTATATTTGCACACTAATTTTATTGGGCCCCTGTGTCTTCATAAAAAGATAAAGTTTGGGCTAATAAAAATAAAACATTTCTGGTACTAATATAGGCAAATGTTTATGTAGGCAGGTAACAAATTGGTTTGTCATTTAGGGGAACATAAAGAGCACTAAAATCATCTTTAGGCAAAATAGATTGGTGGCTTTTGCTTAGCTTTTAGCTTTCATTTGCAAAATCAATTTAATGTAGCACAGCGTCTCAAAGACAGGGTGACACAGGATTAAGACATTCATTGTATTCTTCCTCCATTACTCCCCCTTATTCAGAGGCCTTGGGATTTGGGTTTGCTCTTGTTCAAAGCAAATTAAATACATTCTGACAGAAAAGGGGGAAAAAAGGAACCTGTAGACTTCTGCCATAGGCTACCACTCTCTAGGGACAAACACAGCAGCAGAGTAGGAAAGTGGAACTCGGCATTCTGAAGGTAGGTGCTGAAAGAGTAATCGACACTTGTCAGTGCCACCAGGAATCTGAAAGTGTAATTCTTGTATGATCTCCTTGCCTGGCTATTCCTTTGTTCCTCCTTCCTCTTCTCTGCCTCTGTAACAATTCATTTTTGCTTCTCTTTAAGGGATCCAGCAATCTCTGCTGGAATACAGCTAAGTGGACTTTGATGACAGTTTAAGTAGATGGGCATATATCAACAGCCCAGCTTCTATTTATTGAAATGAGTTGACCTATTTAAATCCCAGAGCCGGCACTATTTCTACTCAGCACTCGCTTTTCATTCTCCCCTTGCCCTTCCCTCCCTCGACTGCAGGGTATTTTGGAGGGGTTCCATGCAGTGGGAGGTTACATAAACAGTTTCGATGTTAATACTTGACTGCATTTTCAACTTAATAGCCTAGCAAAGGGATCTGACTGTAAAGTAAAAGGCCAGAAATATCTCCTGGTAAAATTATGCTGAAGCACAGATCAAATGACACTGCAGAGCTATTTGCAAAATCAGAAACAGCAAACGACCACGGAGCAAGACTCCTCTTAACTTCCCATCCCCACTTGTTTGCTTTTTAATCCTTGTTGCATCTTGGAAGCAACCGTTTCCCCATTTGGGCTTTCTGATACTGGCTGTTTGGTTTACTTCTGAGGCAGGAAAATTAACCACATGCAAAATCAGTTAAGATATGCTCACATATTTCCTCCTTGTCTCCACCAAAACAAGTAAAAATCAAGCCCCAAGACAACCAAACACCACCACAAAAACCCACCCAAATGAAAAAAAGAAAAAACAAACCCACACCACTCCCCAAAACCCCTTAGATTTTGTGTTTAAATGATGCATAGACATTTGAACACTGGAACAGACAGTCCTATGAGTACAAATAGAAATCTAGAATATGAATAGCACATTATCATCCTCAAATGGCCAGGATGATGACAACTCACAATTAAGGATGCAGACAGTAGCATTTAATGTCACCTACCTGCATCACCATCATATCAAAACAGTTTAGCAGGCAGGTCCACAGCCTGCTTTCTTTTCCCCCCTCCTGCTTTGCTATTTATAAAGTCAGGTTGAAGTGTAGATAAACCCCCTGCCCTCCAGAGACTGGAGGCAAGCAGTAAATTATGGGAAGGCTAAGTGGTACATCAAATGTGTCTCCTCAAAGCTATATATCATCTTGTTAAATTTGATGTCTAATCCCAGAACCCCAGAAATCATTCCCAAAATCCCAGAAAATGCATGTGTCCTTCAGATGATATAGAACAAGAAAGTAAAGTTTACCTGCAGGGAAAAGAGAAAAAACAACCAGCAAGCCAAAAAGATTCTAGCCATGATTTGCTAAAAGTCTTCATTTTACTTGAATGTCTTTCAATGCTATTTCCTTAAATTCCACAGGGTCAGAACTCACCCATCTCTATTTGAATATATGAACTCTGGATCTACAGTGCTCATCTACCTTTTTTTGTTCTTCCTTGCAGTGGTTGACATCAAATCACAAACTGAATAAACCAAATCATGTCCTATTTACATCTCTCTAAAAATTTTACTCCAGATAGAAATGCAGTAGTTTTTGTAGCAGCACTTCTCAAGCTACCATTAGCGACAGTAATAAAGATCTTCAGCCATTCCACCCACAGGGTTCTCCAAACCAAACTCCACAGCCCCACAGCAAGTAAAGATAAGGCAGAAGCACTAAGGAGCCTGCAGCCACAAAGGAAGTGGGCCTCATTTATAGAGAAGAAATCAATACTGTAACTGGTACCTATCTTGCTCTCCCTTTTCACTTCTGTCATCCCTCTACAAATGTTCCCTGTCCTAGGAGCCCTCACTTTATGCAAAGGGATAGAAATAAAACATACAGATGCAGCCACTTCCACCTGCAATGCCATGGTTACAAGGTTATCTTTTCAGTTTGTCTTCAAAATCCAGCGATTCAAAAGATATTACTAGCACCTGTTATAAAGCAGTTCTCTATCAACTCTCTCCAGTGGAGAGGGCTGTGGCTATGTTTATTTACTATAAGTATGCATGGGCTGAAAGATAAGAGAATAATTTATGTCAGAATTTCAGCCAAGATAGGAAAGAGGGAATTACCAACCACTTACAGAATACAGCAGTTACAGAAGCAGCCAGGAGAGCTTTTTTTCTGCTCTTTCCACTTTTGCTAGGAATTTGTTTGTTATTAAATTCAGTGCTTAAGTTTCCCTATATAAACACCGAGCAAAGCAAAGGCACATCAGAATGGAACCAAGAGTCATAGAATCAGGCAGGGTTGGAAGGGATCACAAAGATCATCCAGTTCCAACAGCCCTGTCATGGGCAGGGACACCTCACACTACATCAGGCTGTCTAGAGCCTCCATGGGCAACCCACTCTCATGCTGAAGAGCTTCTTCCTAACATCCAGTCTCAATCTATCCATTTCTAGCTTTGTTCCATTCTCCCCCAGTCCTAGCACTACCCTACAGGCTAAAAAGGCCTTCCCCAGCTTTCTTGTAGGCCCTCTTAAGATACTGAAGGGTTGCAATAAGGTCATGTGGGAGCCTCCTCTCCAGACCGAACAGCCCCAAATCCCTCAGTCTCTCCTCACAGGAGAGGTGCTCCAGCCCTCTGATCATCCTCTTGTGGCCCTTCTCTGGATGTGGTCCAACACATCCATATCCCTCTTGTAGTAGGGGCTCCAGAACTAGACACAATTCTCCAGGTGGGGTCTCAAGATAATCCTAGCACAGCTATGCTTGAATCTCTTCCAGTTTTTTCCCCCGAGATACAGAGCCGCATCCTTGTGGTTATCACGGACCCTTCCAATAAGGAAGACAATGTCACAAAACACTGCATGGCAGTGTCTCCAGCTGCCATAACATTTACCCCCAGAATTCACCAGTCTTACACCTCTAATCACTCAAGACCAGTGGAAAAAAAAAACAATAGGGAAGGAACAAGCTGTGAGACAAAATGCAGAGAGGAAAGATGTATCTGTGAAGCTGTACCCTAGAAAACCTTTGCTCACAAGGGCTGTGTCTTATACTTTTCCCTTCAGAAACAGGCTAAAAGTACAATGGGAGCAGGATTGAAACAAAGGTGAAAAGGCATGAAATGGTGGCCAAGGCTGATAGATGCCTTCCCAGTATACTGTAGAGTATAAGCAAGGCCAGCAACTCTGATTTCAGCCAGCTGGGCTAAAGGCTCAGCCCTGGGGGAGTTGTGAAGCTGTACAACTATCACTGAATTAATTTCCTGTATTCCACCTTTTAGACACTGACTTGAACAACATGAACTCTTCTTTAGGGTTGTGTTTTGGAAAGAATAATAGAGAAGTAGGGCTACATCATGCTCAATTACAGGATATAGGAGGTGATTATTTTTCTCTCTTTTCTTTTTCCCTCCTGCATTAGACCCTCCCTGGGAGGAAGGAGACATACCGACAGGGTTAAGCAGAATAAAGCTTTCAGCATACAAGACCTGGCTTGAAAGCAATGAACCCAGGCAAGACGTGCAAGGTGTTCTGCAAGAGGCTTTGGCCTTTACTGAACTACGGCAGTGTGTTCTTCAGCAGCTGGACTAGTGGCCAATAAAAAGCAACCTGCCGAATCGCGATTCACGAAGTGCAGCGCTTCTCAGAACACGACACTGACCTCTCCAGGAAGTGCAAACAGTCTCTTTGGAGAGAGACTTGAGCCCACAAAACAAGAAAAAGACACCAATGAATAGCCTCTCTCTTCACATGCATGGTTTGCTGTCAATCACAATTTGGACCTCAACATGGTAGAGTAAGAGACTCAGCAGAGGGTCTTAGGCACCAAATTCAAACTTTGAAGTGCCTTAACAGTATGGGGGATGCAGACTGTCCTCAAGGCTGAAACACACAAACCCTTGCTTACTGTAGTGTTAGACACTGATTCAAAGTCAGGACGATAAACAGATTCTTTTTAATGTAAGGGAAGTACATTCTGGTCATTTTTGATTACGACTTATGCATCAGCAAGTGTTACAGACATGACCTCAGACAGAAGTGCACTAAGAATATTTGACCTGTACCACATATCCTTCGGTTTGGCAGGAGCATGTCCTGTCACACCCTTGTCCTTTCCTTCAAAAGAAAGTGATGAGATGCAGGCCCAGAGGTAGGGCACTTTCCATCCTCATTAAGTAAGCTGCCATTCTTATTCAGATGCTGCTTATGACATTTTCCCCTCTGTTGCAAAAACAATTATCGCAAAGACGTTGAAATTCCACCTGGACACATAAAACCTTTTCCCACTCTAACTAACCTGCCATGTCTGTCCTCTGCCTTACATCAAACCAAGAACAGTTCCTCTTGCAAACGTGATTTTTCTGTAAGAGCTCTGCAAGCACCACATTAGCTTCACATGCTCACAAGTGTCTACCAATCTTAATTGTCCTTTTTGTCCCATTGTCCATTAGCGATAATTTTCAGAGGAGCAGTTATTCAGTATAGCTTATGTGAAAACACATTTTGTTGTCTACACACATGGATGCTGGAAGGCTATGTGAGCTTTCTGAATATGTAACTAGTCAGCAAACTGTTAAAACCAATTTATACACACACACACTCTCTTTCTCTCTCTCTCTCCCTCTCAAGGCAATAAGCCTATAGAGAATTTTAATTAAAGTCAAAGGAGCCTTTAAAAGTGGTGGGGGAGAATTCTAGCACAGCAAGAAATAAATTAATAAAAACAAGCTCCAAGTTGAAGCTCAAGGGGATCACTCTCAGTCATCATTTATTTAAAGGATGGGACACGTCAAAGATAGGAATGTCAAGTGGGAAATGCTGTGAAGCAGCAGAGGACAGGAAAAGGGCTGATGAACTGCATGCCACAACTTCTGTAGCAGATCATTTTTTGTCACCTAGGTTATATTTGTGGCTGGTCACCTGCTGCTATATTTACTACTTCACAAAGTTAATCACTAAAACACCTGTAGTCTCTTTCACATTTCATCTGAAGAACTTTTAAGTTCATCTAGACCATCCTTATCTGACCAGCACCCAATTTCTGTGGAAAAATATTCCATTGTCTAACCCTGAGGATATTTTTCTTGGTGTTCAGCCAGCAATCTCTTTGCTGAGTTTCAATCTATTTCTCCCTTGCCTCTTCCCTCTGTGTTTGTATTTTTTAAAATGTTTTAATTCTGTGTGCATGATCTTAGCTTAGTTTGGGCCAAAGACTATTCCAGAGGAACTAACTGACCCCTTCAGATGAACCTTTGCATGAAGGCACATCACAGACCTGCTCAATTATCGTATGCTTATGATCTTTTTTTTTACATACAAGTTTCAATGCTATGATGAGAGCTGGCATTCTGCTATTCACCTGTCATTCTTGCAGCCACCATATCCTATTTTCTAGCCTTTTCCACGGCATAAGGAAAAGATTTTTTCACTTGAGGCCAGTTGCAAACAAGCAGTGCCACATTGTTTAACTTTAACAACTTCCAGTATCAGCTGCTACAGCAAGCTCTCGTCACCTCCATCTGTCTTGTAACAGCTCACTGGGGTGTAAGATACTTGTGTCAGTGTCCTCAGCAGCCTCCTGGGTCTCCAGCCCTGTATTCAAGGGAATATAATACTTCTAGTTGGTGCTCTGTCACAAGCCTCCCAGCAGCAGATGCAAATGAAAGTAATCATCCATAATAAATCATGTGATTATGCTGGAAACCCATGCGTGTCTGATCCTTCAACTACAAGAATTATGGAGATCCAATATTAAACTGCATATCTTGACATTCATTATCTCATTTACAGAGTCTGGTGCTGTCTATTGTTTTACAGACACATCCCTTGGTAGAGGTAAAAACTTCTTAAGATCCCACATCAGTTTTCATGCAAAATTATGGAAAGTTAACCAATTTCTAACAAAAAAACCCCCAAACAAAACAACAAAATACCTGAAATTATTGGAAACATTAATACAGATATATCAGTGAATGTAAATTGAATTATGTTTTGCCCTTTCCCATTAAAAAAAACAAACAAACAAACAAACCAAAATTCACAACAATTTTCATTGAAAAAAGGTTAGAAAGGTTAAAAAAAAAATGAAGAAAGTCAAAGTCATTACATCCCAATCAAACTTGATAAATATGTAAATTACAGCAGCTAAACAGTTGGCTTTGACAAATGACTTCCACCTAATGGATTTTTCATAGTAATGAGGCTACAGTGCAATTGTTTTTTTAAAGCCTTACGTTTCTCATTAATAGAAAGGGTGAGTCAGTGTGCACAATGGGAATATTTACCAAAAAATAAAATTAAGAAGGGAAAAAAAAAAAATCAGACAGCAGTTGACATCACAGAAGGATGCCACAGCCTGAGATGGTGTCATCGTCTCCATCAACATTGGCACACTGTTGATTAGTCTTTAATTAAGTGGCTTGAACTCAAGGAGCTCTTCAATGCCAAAGGACCTTTACAACTTGTGATTCATTGTGCTATGTTTATCCATCCAACAGTATCAAAGATTCCTATGCTGTAAAGACTCTATGAGACCTATAGAAAAGGAAAATCTTGCATCAATGACCTTTGAGTAACCTCCTCACCCACAAGTGTTTTCCTGCCTCGGTTCTTTGACGTTTCAGAGCACGTCAATGATGATGTCATATATGCTTCTCACTATATTTTGATGTAGGCTGGACACTAGTCAAAAGAAACAGATTCATGCAGGAAGAGCACAGAACTACAGAATTAACCAGGTTGGAAAGACCTTCAAGATCAAGTCCGACCTATCACCTAACACCTTCTAAACAACTAAACCATGGCACTAAATGCTTCATCCAGTATCCTTTTAAACAACTCCAGGGACAGTGACTCCATCCCCTCAGACAGCCCACTCCAATGCCAATTACTCCTCCTGTGAACAACTTCTTCCTAACATCCAGCCTAAGCCTACCCTGGTGCAGTTTGAGGCTGTGTCCTCTTATTCTGTCAGTGGGTGCCTGAGAGAAGAGACCAACCCCACCTGGCTACAGCCTCCCCTCAGGTGATTGTAGAGAGCAATAAAGTCTCCCCTGAGCCTCCTCCACTCCTGGCTTAACAGGATCACAGAATGTCAGGGGTTGAAAGGGACCCAAAGAGATCACTGAGTCCAGCCCCAGTCCCCTCAGCCCTAGAGCACAGGGCTGTGCTTCAGCCCCCTCACCAGCCTCGTTGCACAATGACTTCCCTGGTTCTGCTGGCCACACTGTTCCTGATACAGGCCGGGATGACACTGGCTTTCTTGGCCACTTGGGCACACTGATGGCTCATGTTGAGCCTACTATCTACCAGCACCCCCAGGTCCCTCTCTGCCTGGCTGCTCTCCAGCCACTCTGTCCTCTGGCTGTATCACTGGTGGGGTTGTTGTGGCCAAAGTACAGAACCTGGCACTTGGCCTTGTTAAAACTCGTGGTGCTGGACTGTGCCCATCTATCCAGCCTGTCAAGGTCCCTCTGGAGAGCTCTCCTGACCTCTAACAGATCCACACTTACTCCCAACTTCTTGTTGTCTGCAAACTTACTGATGGTGGACTCAAATCCCCTCATCTAGATCATCAGTGAAGATATTAAACAGGACTGGGCCCAGCACTATTGACTGGCCACCAGCTGGATGTGGCACCACTCACCATCACTCTCTGTGCCTGGCCATCCAGCCAGTTCCTAACCCAACACAGAGTGCTCCGGGCCAAGTCATGAGTTGCCAGCTTTGCCAGGAGTTTGCTATAGCAGATGGTGTCAAAGGCCTTGCTAACGTCCAGGTGGACTATAGCCACAGCCTTCCCCACATCCACCAGATGGGTGACCAGGTCATAAAAGTAGATCAGGTTGGTTAAGCAGGACCTGCCCCTCCTAAAACCATGCTGGCTTGGTCTGATCCCTTGGTCATCCTGTAGGTGCCCTGTGATTGCACTCAAGATGATCTGTGCCATAATTTTGCCTGGCACTGAGATCAGGCTGACAGGTCTGTAATTTCCTGGGCATCACACTGGGCAGCTTCCTGTCTTTAGGGACCTCTCCAGTGAGCTGTGATTGTTGATAAATGATGGAGAGCAGATCAGTGAGCTCATCTACCAGCTCTCTCACCACCCTAGGATGACTCCTATCTAGTCTCATAGACTTGTGAGGATCCAAGAGGCTCAACAGGTCCCTAACTGCTTCCTCTTGGATTACAGGGGGATATACTGCTCTATGACCTGCATTCATAGATTACTTTCAGTTGCCTTCTCAGTGTTCTGAGAATAGCTTGATAATTAATATGGCTTCTTACTTCTGCTACACTTGTGTGCTAGTTTGAAGCAGGCTAGAATGTTTTGGTGAGAAGAACTAGATTACAGGCTGTGGAAAGAAAACAATGGTGATGTCTACTTCACTCACAGGCTTGCTGAGATGTATGGGAACAAGAAACAAAAACATTTGATAACCACTCTCTCTTGCCATCACTCTCACTTGGGCTGCTGGCTGAGCTACATCTTACTCTCTAACCTCACCCTCCATTTCGGGCTAACCCACTTTGCTTCTTAACCTCTTGCCAAACCTCTGCTCTTCCTTGGGAGTGGGGTAAGGTTGAGAGGGGTAGGGAGAAGGTGCAGGGGTGGTTGAGAGCTCCTCCTGGGGACTCAGGTTTCTGGGAGGGGAGTTGTGTTTCTGTATTACCTTTTTACCTTGTCTATTTCTGTATATCACAGTATCACAGTATCATCAGGGTTGGAAGAGACCTCACAGATCATCAAGTCCATCTGCTTGTATATTGTGCTAGCTGTAAATATAAGCTTCATTCATATTTGCAGAGCTGGCTGAGTCTAGTCTGGGTGATTTCTAAAGGGGGGGGGTGGGGGGGGGCGCAGAACACCCAAACCATCACAACTTGCCACACTTGCCATAACCTGATTTGGAATGCCCAAAGGACACATGAAAGGTGGTTTAATCCAGCAACAGCTTTTCAAAACAAAGCTGCAATGATTACAGTGAAAACATCTGAAGAAGCAAAAGGTCTCCCTTGACATGCACTCAAGCTTTAACAGGACCACACCACACAGGGTTGTGAAGATGTTGTCCCATTTAGTGCAAACCACTGGCAATCAACCAGCCAGTTGTTGGTACCATTGAGAATAGATTTGGACAACCACTTGTAATAGTCTACAATTGGAAAGGGTTTCTCTATTCTTATGCAACTGAGTTTTCACTGCAGACATCTTACTGCACCTGCGGTAGTGGTATTTCAAGTCCTGATTTAAATAGGAAAATAATAACTTAATAATAATAATTAAAGGAGAGGCAGAGTAGATATTTCTCCATGCTCCTCCTGCTGCATCCTTTCCACCTGCTGTAAACAGGTCTGCATTTACGTATTCAGCATGGTACAGGAGCTCCTGAGCAAGCATAAGGGAAATTTCAGCACACATAACTATGCCATTCAATACAGTTTTGGCTACTATTTGAAGAAGGGCTGTATCCACATTCCCTTAGTCTGAGGAATTTTTCCACCTGGCATTTGAATTCCTGAGCCAAGGTGACAGAATTTAACTTATATTTGCCCTCACATACGTTGAGTGCACCCTAGGGTCAGCTAATACAGGGTGGTGATAGATCAAAGACTATGGTGCTGATTTTAAGTTAAGGCAAAAAACAACACTTCTCACCCCTATCTGTTGAAAGTACATAAGGGTGAGGAAGGGAAAACACAGCCAGGGGGAATGTCAGTGGGGAATAGGGACAGGGGAGGTGGAGGAGATGACTGTTTATAGGTCTTCTAATAAGCCTGTAAACACTGGCTATATCTCTGCATGCATGCATTTCTTCTGCTGATACAGGATGCATACTCCATGTAATGCTATTCTTGTGAGCCAGGAAAATCTGCATGTAATACAGCAAGAGAATGCTAATAACCTCCAGCCGAGCTGGAATCCAGCACCATTTCCCTTTATCAAAGGCAGTTGTCAGAATGAAGAGTCAACCTTGGGGTCCTTTGTGCAGTTAAAAAATAAAAAGTCATTGAACACAACATGACCACATACATCCCTGTTTGTGCTAAGTGTCCCCCAATTGCACAGGAGTTGATAATCTCTCCCAGATATCCCTCAGGCTATAGTATAGATATTTTTCAAGCAGCACTTTGTCAGTAAGAGAGAAGCAATTTCAAGCCCATTCAAGTGATGAATACTTGAAACAAAGATGGGTTAAAACAGCTCACCCAACACTGGCTACTAAATCATTGACATAACTGCCAGTGAAACACCTGTGTTCCTTCTCTCTACATCTCCCTGTCCCCACCAGGCTGTGAGGACAATTCCTGCTCAGCCTCACTCAATGCCTCTGGTGGAAGCTGTGTCCCCCAACCATACTGTTCTTCAACCACAGGATACCAGGGGTTGGAAGGGACCCAAAGACATCATCGAGTCCAACCCACCCGCCAGAGCAGGACCACACAATCTAGTTCAGACACAGAGGAATGCTTCCAGATGGGCCTTGAAAGTCTCCAGAAAAGGAGGCTCCACAGCCTCTCTAGGGACCCCGTTCCAGTGCTCTGTGACCCTTACAGTAAATAAGGGTGTTTTGAGGTGGAAACTCCTATTCTGCAGCTTACATCCATTGCTCCTTGCCCTATCCCAGGAAGCAAGTGAGCAGAGCCTGACCCCCCACTCCTAACCCCCAGCCCTCAGGTATTTACAAACATTTGTTAGATCCCCTCCCAGTCTTCTCTTTTCCAGACTAAACAGCTGCAGGTCTCTCAGTCTCTCCTCACAAGGCAGTGCTCCAGTCCCCTAATCATCCTTGTAGCCCTCCACTAGACCATCTCCAGCAGATCTCTGTCCCTTTTAAACTAGGGATCTCAAAACTGAACACAGTACTCAAGATGAGATCTCACCAGGGCAGCGCAGGGGTGGAAGAGAACCTCCCTTGATCTTCTGGACACACTCTTCCTAGGATCCCATTTGCCCTCTTGGCCACAAGGGCACAGTGCTGCCCCATGGGTGTTATCCAGCAGCACTCTGAGGTCCCCCTCCACAGGGCTGCTCTCCAGCAGATCACCTGCCAGCCTGTACTGGCGCAGTTTATTATTCCTCCTCAGATACAGAGCTCTGCACTTGTCCTTGTTGAACCTTTTTTGGTTCCTCTGTGCCCTGCTCTCCAGTCTGTCCAAGTGTTGCTGGATTTGGGATATTTGAAGCTATTTCAGATGAAAGAAAAATTAACAGAGATACTCTGTACAAACAGAAAACCAACAGCAACTGATGGACTTAACCCTGTTGGCCTTGGCAGTAAATGACACAAAAGCTTGGTTCTGAATGAAAAGCTAGGTCAGCACTCGCAATGACTGTCTTCTCATCTTATGAACTGATTATGAGATGCAGAACACATTACTCCTAATTTTGCTTTATATCTCTGCACTTGTGATCTACTGATTGTAATAACTGCAGAATCTATTTTGTCACTAGTTTACACTGTTACTATACAGAGAGCATGCAAAATTCAAAGTGGATTTAGAGTCATAGAATCAGTCGGGGTTGGAAGGGACCATAATGATCAGCTAGTTCCAACCCCCCTGCCATGGGCAGGGACACTTCATACTACATCAGGCTGTCTAGAGCCTCAGTCAGCCTGCACTTAAACGCTTCCAGGCATGGGATTTCCACCACCTCCCTGGGCTACCCCTTCCAGGCTCTCACCACTCTCATGCTGAACAACTTCTTCCTAACATCCAGTCTGAATCTACCCATTTCTAGCTTTGCTCCATTCCCCCAAGTCCTAGCATTACCTTCCAGCCTAAAAAGTGTCCCTCTAGCTTTCTTGCAGGCCCCCTTAAGACACTGAAAGGCCACAATAAAATAACCTGGGAGCCTTCTCCCCTCCACACAGAACAGCCCAAATTCCCTCAGTCTCTCCTCATAGCAGAGGTGCTCCAGCTCTCTGATTTAAGAAGTTTTGTTTCCAGAGGGCTGATGTAATGTAGTCCTGCACATTCCCAAGGCAGAGAAGGAAAAATAAACCTTCCATGCCATTAAGTTCAAGCAGATTTTTTCATTGTTGCAGAATTTAAACTTTGAAACCAGACATGTCCACACTGATGACATTTAGAACTGAGCCCTGGAGAGATTTTTCAGAAGTTGTCAAGGCTGAGCACAGACCACTGTCCTAATTTTGAGAAAGCTTCTAAAATGCTGGGAAACTTTTTGAAGGTCATTGTCCTCTATCAGACACATGATGTATCATTGTCTGAATATGAGGATTGAAGCCAAAAATCCTGTGTTCTTTTTGCTGCTTTTCCACTGAACTCATGAGTAACCTTTAAAAAGACTCTCAAGAATAAATCCACAAACAGATTTAGCAACTAAAGCAGCTTAAATCCCATTTAAGTCCATAGTTTAGATCTTCAAAAACTGCATTCAGCTGTCACCTAGTTCAGGGGATGTCAGTATCCATAGGCAACCAGAGTTCTCCCTTCGGCCAAGTCCCCAGAAATCCACATACCTTTGCCTCCCTCACTAGCTTTAGCAGGCATTTCCAGGGTGTAATGGAAAAGAACCATAAAAACCATAGTGGTGAAACAAGCAATGACAATAATTTCCCATTTTTCAATACTTACAGGCTCAGCAGACTTACCCTGCTGAGCAAACTGGGTATGTTTTATGAGAAGTCCCCAGGTAAAACCCCTTTTCATCCTGAGGGCATCTGAAATTACATTCATTCACACTTCCAGGAGTGACTTAGCCACATTATATTGCAGGAAGGTTTTTTATTTCCCCACCTATAAGTATATAGCATTAAATAACACATGAACCAGAATGCTGTCCACACTGAAATGCTGAATTCTGGATTACAGGACCATGATTCCTCTTACTCAACAGTTAACACAGTGAATACTGACCTGGATGACAAAGAAAAGTATGTCTGGCATGAAGAAACAGGAACATATTCCCATCCTCCAAAGCCTGAGGAAGGGCCTCCTCTGAAGGCCCAAATTTAGAACACAATTTGGAATACCCAAAATTATATAGGTTGTACAAACTGCTGTTTCTCTTTCCCAGTTATCCGCAACTTATCTAACTCTAGGAGAGAATCCATAGTAAGAACACCTTAGGATCATAGAATCAGTCAGGGTTGGAAGGGACCACAAGGATCATCTAGTTCCAATGCCCTGACATGGGCAGGAACACCTCACACTAGGTCAGGCTGTCTAGAGACTCAGTCACCCTGGCCCTAAACACCTACAGGCATGGGATTTCCACCACCTCCCCGGGCACCTCCTTCCAGGCTCTCACCACCCCCATGCTGAAGAACTTCTTTCTAACATCCAGTCCAAATCTATCCATTTCTAGTTTTGCTCCATTCCTCCCAGTCCTAGCACTACCTGATGTCTGCAGAAGTCCCTCCTCAACTTTCTTGTAGGCTCCCTTAAGATAATAAAAGGTCACAATAAGGTCACCTGGAAGCCTTCTCCTCTCCAGACTGAACAGCCCCAATTCCCTCAGTCTCTCCTCACATAGAAGATGTGCTCCAGCCCTCTGATCATCCTCATGTCCCTTCTCTGGACACCTTCCAGCACATTCATAGCCCTCTTGTAACAGGGGCTCCAGAACTGGACTCAGTACTCCAGGTTGGGTCTCACGAGTGTGGAGCAGAGGGGGAGGATCACTTCCCTCACCCTGCTGGCCACACTTCTCTTGCTGCAGCCCAGGCTGTGGCTGGTTTTCTGGGCCGCAAGAGCACACTGACAGCTCATATTGAGCTTCTCACCCACCAGCACCTCCAAGTCCCTCCCCTCAGGGCTGATTTCAAGCCAGTCACTGCCCAGCCTATATTGGTGCTTGGGATTGCCTTGATCCCGATGCATCACCTTGCACTTAGTCTTGTTGAACTTCATGAGGTTGGCTTGCACCCACCTCTCCAGCCTGTCCAAGTCCCTCTGGATGGATCCCTTCTTTCCATCCTGTCAGCTGCAAACATGCTGAGGGTGCTCTCAATGCCACTGTCCATGACATCCACAAAGTGAGTACTTTTCTTGTTACTGGGAAAAGAGGTCAATTTAAAACATTGACAGGATTCAGGATCTGTTCTTCAGCATACTCTGCTTGGCTATCTTGAGTTGGCAGATCTTCTAAATCTTACTGTTTGCATTTTCTGTGAGCATGGATGACTACTAAAGGGCTGGTGATTTCTGGTAAGCAGCAGATGCCTTCAAAATTGGCACAGGGACTGTACATACCCATGCCACTTTCTTTTCACAACTCTTGATTTACTTTTTTCCTTTTTAATAACACTAGCAATGATTACCTGTTTTTATGTGCTGAGTTGAGACCTTCAAATGGAAAAAATCCAAATTCACAAAAACAAAGCAGAACTTTACATCTGTATGCACTTATTACCAAAACCAGCTCATGCCTGTTTCTTCTCTTCTCTGAGAAACAATCTGGAAAGCACTTTCTGAAACTGTGCACCTTGATCAGTCTGTATTTTATCTACAAAAATGCAGACCTCAGGTTCTTAGGATTTTTTGCTTGAATGAATAGGAGATATCAGAAGAGGGAGGGGGGAAAAAAACCAAACCACAAAACACTGTCACTAGCACAATTTTCCTGAAGTTTTGGGTTTTAATATAGTCCTTTTCTACTCCTCCAGCTCTGGGTCACAAATGTAGTAGCTTTTCATGGCAATGTATGTCCAGATGAAACAAGTATAAGTCAATAGTAGGTAGTATGGGGTTTTTTTATTTTTAATATGCCTTTGTTGTTGTTGTTTTGACAGAAAAAAAAGGAACCTGAGCTGCATAGAATCACTGAATCTCAGGGGCTGGAAGGGACCTCAAAAGATCATCTGGTCCAGCCTCCCTGCCAGAGCAGATTATGCTGGAACACATCCATATGGTTCTTGAGTATCTCCAGTATCACAGTATCACCAAGGTTGAAAGAGACCTCACAGATCATCAAGTCCAACCCTTTACCACAGAGCTCAAGGCTAGACCATGGCACCTTCCAGAGAGGAAGACTCCACAACCTCCCTCAGCAGCCTGTTTCAGTGCTCTGTCACCCTCATAGTGGAAAAAAAAAAATTCCTCAGGTTCTCATGGCACCTCCTATGCCATACAAATGGGTCACAGCACCACATGTTTCCTGTTAAATGTGAATCAAGTCTGAGCAGCTTGGCATGTCTCTATAATAATAAAAAAGAGACACCTTTAATAAGATTTTTTTTTTTAATGGAGAGCTAATGTGTAACAGCCTTATATCAGATATGTGAAAACAGAATTTCATAACAAGGCTGGGAGAAGTATTATCAAGGACCTAAGTAGAAAATCTGTCTCTCTTGATAGTGGAGGAATTTCTATTTGAAGACTGTTCTTTCCTATTGAGATCTTCATTGCCTTGTACAAAAATACCGCTTTTAATCTCAAATCCCCACTGGCATTTTCATATAAGCACTGAAAATGCTATTGGGCTTTAGAGATTTAATTTAATGAAGGAGAAGTATTTCTATTAAAGTGTGTAATTTTTCTTTTTTTTGAATTTTATTTTTTTCAAGACAACATCTTCTGAGGAGCCAAGGAAACAGGATTATTTTAAGCTCTGAAAAACTGACTAACCTGTGGCCTTGTAGAACTCCTGCTTCACAAAGAAAGCTTAACAGCTGTGGCAGAGCCTGTAGGTGCACTTGAAAAGGGACCCTACTGTCCCAAGTCACATGCACACTGAGAATGCCAAGCCTGGAGAAGGTAAAAGAGAGAGGAAAAGAAATGTCCCCATGCAGTCAGGTTGTTTATGCTAAACTGCTGCATCATTAAGCTCTATTCTGAAATGTCAAAGATGGCAAAAACTCACCAAATAGCTACTAAATCTTCTGCATTAATGGACCAATCCTCTCATCCATTTATGTCAAAAAGTATTAGGTCTGGCTGGGTAGGTAACAAATTCACTGTTGGGGTAAACGAAAGCCACTCCATCAGTTTGGGCAGAATTGAACCCTTTGGCTTCTGTGATGAGATAGACTCAGAATTGTGCTATATAGGATCCCCCTCACATTAATTCTCACAGTATTGCTTTTGCGAGGACAAAAGCTTTGTTTTTTCCTGTGGATCACTCATGCCTTTGCTGTAGGAATATTCATTACAAGTACAAATTCCTTTTCATATTGAGAAAGAGAGTGCACTTGACACCAGGAGGCCTCTCAACAGGACACTGCCAGGGCTGACAAGCTCAACAGTACACATGAGCTACAGCAGTTGCTCTATTCATGTGCAGAGCTTACAGAAGGTTAAATTCCCCCAATTTAAAATAAATAAAAAGCTATTTTTGACTTAGCAACCAAATAGATTCCTGAGCTATAGCAATGCAAACCTTCTAAGTTATCTATAACAACAACAAGGAATTAAAAGAGAGGGAGCAAGATACTGTGATGGTGAAATAAGGTAGTCCAGAAATAAATACCTGACTTCTCATGAGATCTACTACTCATATTTAGACAGCAAAGTCTACAAAGGAGTTGTTTATCTAATGATGCATAGATAACATGGCATCTAGGCACTGTTGCCAAAAGAAATGGATCATCTCCTTTTTCTGAAGACAACCTCAGCAAAAGGAAAGACAGCATCCAAAGGACTACATAGAAAATGTAGTTTCTCATAACTGACTGATGGATCTGGTGCAGATTTCAATGGACTTTTGGCCCCAGAGCTTCATCACAGCCCAAACGATAGCGCATTGTGACCTTTCAGCTGCCTTTCCCTATTTACATTCTCAGGCCTTTCAGGTAAGAAGTATTTCTCCCTAAGCATGAAACTGTGGACAGAAAGATAACTCTGCTATTGACTTCAATAGATCTATGAATCCCCTGTGTGCTTACAGACCAGCCAGCACAGCAGACATCTTACTGCTTGAAGTTTCAGCGGCTAACTGTAAGGTTAGCTTAAACTGCAATTGGGAATTCCCATAGTTTGTTGTACCAGGCAGATGATCACTCTCAAAGAAACTGGTGGCTCATTGCAGAAGCTTAAAAAGCTCAGCAGAAATAAGTTAAATATGATGAATCATGGGAATATGGCAATCCTTGGAAGTATTTGGCAAAGCAAACATCCCAGCTGTGGTTCCTGTGCATAAAACTAGTTTTTATTTAAACCAAGTTAAAACAGATGAAAGCTATCATTTTTTTTTAAATTAAAATATGTTGTTTGCTGGATATATTAAGCAGATATATAAGTGACTTTAACACACAATTATTTGTCCATAAGTGTCTCGATTTTCCTTTGTACTGGCAAACATGATAGACCACGATCTGACTTGGTTGATTTCTATGATGGTTTAAGGCTAATTGGAATATTTTAATGAGATAAATTAGATCATTGGCTGTGAACAGAAAATATAGTGATGTCTATATTACCCATTCATTTTGCTGGGACATATAACAGCAAGGACACAAACATAGGTAAGGCAGTCTCTGCCTGGCTTTTGCAGGCAGAGACTGCCTTACCTGCCTGAACCTGCACATTTCCAACTAATCATTCTGCTTCTAACACCTCTTGCTGATTTTTCCAGCTCACTCTGCATGTAAGAGAGATTCTGAGATAAAGGAGAGGGTGGAAACAAAGTAGAGGGTGGTCGGGAGCCCCTCCTGGGCATTCTGACTGCTGGGAGGGGTCTTCTATTTCTACATTACTTTTAACTTGTACTGTACATCATATTAAATATTTGTAATATATTATATATGTATGCTTGTAAATTGTACCAAGCTATGAATATAAAGCTTCACTCTTTAACTTCCAGCTGGCTGAGTTTAGATGAATTCTTGAGGTGGGGGGTGGGATGGGTGACACCCAGAAGCACTACAATTTCTCTTGAAATAGTGACATGCAGGTGGACAGCTCAAGTACAAAGACAAACATAATTTTGGTGTTTGGATTAACACAATTTTTACATAAATGTCACCCACAAGTGAGCAAATAATCACAAGAGAAATTTTTTTGTTTGTTTGCATTAAAGTAATCAATATTATCAAAGCATTTTTCATAGATTTTTTTTCATAGAATCAATCAGGTTGGAAGAGACCTCCAAGATCATCCAGTCCAACCTAGCACCCAGACCTAGCCAGTCAAACAGACCATGGCACTAAGTGCCTCAGCCAGGCTTTTCTTGAACACCTCCAGGGATGGTGACTCCACCACCTCCCTGGGCAGCCCATTCCAATGCCAATCACTCTCTCTGGCAAGAACTTCCTCCTAACATCCAGCCTATACTTCCTCTGGCACAACTTGAGACTGTGTCCCCTTGTTCTATTGCTGGTTGCCTGGGAGAAGAGGCCACCCCCCACCTGGCTACAATGTCCCTTCAGGTAGTTGTAGACAGCAATGAGGTCACCCCTGAGCCTTCTCTTCTCCGGGCTAAACAACCCCAGCTCCCTCAGCCTCTCCTCATAGGGTTTGTATTCCAGGCCCTTCACCAGCTTTGTCACTCTTCTCTGAACATGTTCAAGTATCTCAACAGCTCTCTTGAACTGAGGAGCCCAGAACTAGTCACAGTACTCAAGGTGTGGCCTGACCAGCGTTGAGTACAGGGTTTTTGCAGTGGTGATTCTGGCTTCTCACTAAAGAAATAAGACAAACATAAAATTGGCCGAATATTTCCAGTCTTCCACAATGTAGGCATAGACAGGAAAATAAACACCTGATTGGATGACACAATCTTGAGAAGATAAAGGTCCATCTAACCTCCAGCTTCGGCTCCAAAATAGCAACTATTGAATACTTTTGGAATAAGAAAACCACACAGTGCACAGCAAGAGATCCTTCCCTGTGCATTCCTCCCAGCTTCTGATAAATTATTTTCCGCCTGCTTCAAAACATCAATAGTGTTTTTTCCATCAAAAGACAGTTTTACTGTCTACCCAAACCAGTTTACCCAACCTTTAACTCAGAAACATTAAAGAAAAAATCATACCCTAGTCATGAACAGTCTTAAACTTTGGATATAGGTGAAAACTTTACAAGCGATCCCTTTCGCTACAGAGAACCAAAGTCCCAGCACCACAATAAAAACCAAGCCATTGAGTCAGGTTCAAACCATGAGGGATCACCCTTCAGCCAGCATAAATTGTTGCCACTCCATTGAAGTGAATGGAACTATGGCTACTTGACTCTGCTAAGGAGCTGCCCTGAGTCACTGGCTCATCTCTAAAAGAACTGCTGGGGGACGAGGTGGGTGGAAGCCAGAAAACAGGCAGGGAGGAAGGTTGATGTAGAGTGGCAGACAGTATATTTTTTGGAAGAAGCTGGCAGTGTTAATAGAAATCCTCTCTTTTCCACTGCATTCTTATGCGAAGCTCAGATCTGAAGGTTACCTGCTTCCCCAGTGACTTGAAATGGAATCTTTTCGTAATCTCTTCAATCTGTCTCTTCCTCTTATTTATAGAGCACAAAAGTAACCATAAAATGCCACTGTTTCTGAGCAAATCTAATCTGCCCTTCCAGTAATACCAGGCCACATGATGATTATCTCATTTTCTCTTTGACAAATGTGGAATTATTGGCTGGTGATTGTCAAAAAAATGCATGTCTCTACAGCGGATAAATAACAGTAAAGACAAACAAAAAACATGAAACACTGAGCATAGGCAATAAGAGTCTCATGTCTCTGGCCAGTGACTTGTTCTGCAGAGTTAGTGACATGGAGCAGTCTGTCTTTTTTTTTTTGTTTGTTTGGTTTTGAATTGCTTATGGCTCTTTGACTCCTCTTGTCCAATTCAGTTTCAGACAAGGAAATAGGGAACAAGAGACAAGATGAGAAAAGTAGTTTGTTCTGCATGAAGGAGGTAAAATATCAAGTTGTTAACAAAAGGAAAGCAGTGAAATAGCCTGATTTTGGACAGCCTCGTTCAGGATAATAAATAATCTCTTTGTAAAGACAAGGTTAAAAGTTTCTAGAGCAGAAATTTCCGTGTTATCTGTGAATGAGAAGAGAGACAGTCTAACTGAAGCTCAAAAAATGCAGGATGCAAACTGTAAGGAAAAGAGACAAAATAATCACCCATTCCAGTCTCATAATTTTCAAGGACTGGGAGAGGAAGAACCTGTCCTTGAAAACTCCAAAGCATCACCAAGTTCAGTGAGAAAAAAAATCAAGTAGTCAAAATGAAACAGTGACAGTCTCAGTAGGGATGCTGCTTCTGCAGCAGGTACAAGCTGC